>NW_006921540.1:2968887-3294261 GCF_000340215.1 Pseudocercospora fijiensis CIRAD86 | reverse complement strand
TAGTGCGTGTTAAGGACACAGACAGGAGAAGTT
This sequence comes from Pseudocercospora fijiensis CIRAD86, assembly GCF_000340215.1. Classification (NCBI taxonomy): domain Eukaryota; kingdom Fungi; phylum Ascomycota; class Dothideomycetes; order Mycosphaerellales; family Mycosphaerellaceae; genus Pseudocercospora; species Pseudocercospora fijiensis. The sequence continues at coordinate 3,294,228 of NW_006921540.1, read as the reverse complement.
ATAATAACTCCCTAGTCGATATCGCTATATACAGTAACAGCGATAGCACTACTACAGTTAATCCGGCTACTAGTGCTATTAGATGTATATAATGCGTACCTCGTTTAATAGCGAGGGTGCTATTAAATAACCTTGCAAATAGGGATAGTTAATCGTTTATAGATAAGCTGTTACGGGCTTAGCAGAGGGACGCCTTTGCTACTAAACGTATAGATAAGCTTATAAGTAGGCGAAAGACTCGATCTAGTAAGAGTAATTAGTCGATCGACGACAAAGGTTACTTAAGGTTTAAGGGCAGATACTATGTCCCCGCTAAACAATCGATTAGACAAGAACTTCTTAAGCGACACTATAATAGTAAGCTTGCCGGTTACTATAGCATAGAGAGGTCGTACGAGCTACTATCGCGCATATACTACTAGCTAAATAGTAAGCAGGATATAAAGGACTACGTAAACACGTGTGCCGTGTGTTAACGAGTCAAAGCACTAAAGCACTTACTATTTAGCGAGTTGTCTTTACTCCCTATTCTAAAGAAGCTATTTGCTAAGCTTATAATGGATTTCATTATAGGCCTTCCGCCTGCTAAGTATAGGGGAAGTAAGGATATATATAATGCTATCCTAGTTGTCGTAGACCGGTTTACTAAGGGCGCTCGTTACATTCCTGCCCGAAAGGATTAGACGGCTATTAACCTAGCTAAGGCGCTATAGACTAACATCTTCTATACCTATTAGGGAACCCCTAAGGGGATAGTCTCCGATAGGGGCTCGACATTCATATCGCACTATTAGAGCGAAATATACCTATAGCTGAGACTAAAGCATCGGCTATTAACAGCCTTCCATCTATAGACTAACGGTTAAACAGAGAGACAGAATGCTACCCTGTAGTAGTACCTGCGCAGCTATATTAACGAGAACCCTAAGGATTAGGTTAATCTCCTACAACTAGCCGAATTTGTATACAACAATAGTGTCTACTTATCTACTAAGGTGTTACCTTATTTCGCTATAATAGGAAGCAACCCTGCGCTGCTATAAGACCCCCTATCGCTCGAGGCCGAGCGTAAGGAAAGGGAAGCGGGTCAACCTAAGACACTAGCGGCTATTAAGAGGGTTTAGAAGATGCGAGAAATCTATACTAAGATAGCCGAGAAGTTAACAAAGGCTTAAGAGTACTAAAAGACCTACTATAACAAACACTACCTTCTAATAACCTTTAAGCAAGGCGATATAGTTATGCTTAGTACAAAGAACCTCCGCATCCGCAAACACCTATTACCCGATAGTAAAACAAGGCCTAAGCTCGTACTAAGATACATTAGCCCATTCCGCATTCGAGAACCGAAGGGTATACAGGCCTACTAGTTATAGCTCCTACTATACTATACTATCTATAACACCTTCTACATCTCCCTCCTTAAACTATACTACTACCGCGGAGACCCTAATAATGAAGCGCCTGCCGAGTTAGAAGAAGTCTTAGCTAATAGTAAAGAACTGTAGTCTATAGAACGTATCCTACAGCACCGGACTAGGAAAGGCAAGAAGGAATACCTCCTAAGGTAGCAAGGCTATTCACCTAAATAGGACTCGTAGGAAGCTAAAGGATCCTTTAAGGATATAACCGAGTTGTTAGATAAGTATTAGACTAGCGTAAAGAACAAGAAGAAGGCTAAAAGCTTATAATGTTACTATTAAGGCCTAGAACAATGCTACCCCCGGGGTGCTATTAGCTAACTAATTAGAGGCAAGCAATTGTTAGTAATAAAGGACAATAAGACTATACTAGGCGCGCTACGACGCGTTAACCAATTGCCTACTCTTTTAAGGACTCTACCTCTTTACTAACGCGCCCTATAGATCCCCCTCTTATTCCCTTATTCTATCGAGGCCTCGAGGCCTAGGCAATCGGTAAGGACGGCGCGGCCGGCGCGGCTATATTAGTAACAGTGTTGCGGAGTGTATTGCCGTTTAAGAAAGGAAGGACACCGCTATGTTAGTAACGGTATTACCGAGTTGTTATTAGTTAAAGAAGGAAAGTAAAACAAGGTAAAGTTAGCGCTAAGACGACTAGCGCCGCCGTTGTTAACATTACTTACTATTGTCGCTACGCCTGCAGATATAACCTTACCTGTACTACGAGCCTAAGGCACCTTTAATTAAAACTTTAATCAAAACTTTAAGCCGCTTAAAAGATTAAGCGACTAATAGACTAGCTAACTAAGGGCAAAACTATAGAGCTAAGCTAGCTAGGGTCGATCTTGCGGACAATAGGTTACTCCTCGATCTATTTAACCCTTTAAGCGAGGCGAACCTCTACTACTGCACTTATAATAGCCTTTACTTATAGAAACTAGACGAGCTGTGTTTTTTGAAAAGATAAGATAAGATTGACACTTGAAGGCTACTAAACCTAGCTAATTAGGGCTAGCGAAACTACGAACAATAAGAACAATAACCCTCGGAAGCGGACAAACCCTCGGAAGCGGACATTGCTAGGTCTTTTAAGAGTAGACGCAAAGAACTCGGTACGACATTACTTAGAGCGGAGGCAGGGCTACAATACCTCGTACGTCTACCTATTATAGTAGGGAAGACGCGCTCGTATTATAATTAGTCGATAGCCCTCAATTCTTATAGCTTTATATCCCTTTACTTTATTATATATAAGGATAGCGCAGTTAGAGTTGTATATTGTGTTGTTTAGAGGTAAGGTTTTATATAGTTATATAATTAGGTAGTTAAGTGTTCAATTTAGCGCGGCTAAGCAGCTTATTAGACTTGCTAAGTTAGCGGTAATAGAGGTCGGGATTAGAATATAGGTAGGCTACGAGGGCGCGGCCTTTAGAAGGGGAGCGTATGTTAGGGCTAAAGAGGCTATACGTAATTGGTATGTAACTAGGCCGAGTGAAGCTAGGGTCTCGATGCCTTAGGCAGGGCTTGGCGCTTGGCGTTAGGCTAACTCTCCTGCCTTCCTCCCTCTCCTTCTAGATCCTTATCGAATACTACTCGTACCTACTACTACCCTATTTACCTACTAATATACCCTTCTTATACGTGTTTTATACACTACTTTCGCTACAATGTAAGTAAATAATACTTTCGAGGACGAATTCGGGATCCGGAATACTACTAATTATTCCTATAAGGATACAACTTACGAAATTTAGGGGCTCTCCGCTCGACTCTTTGCTATATACCGTAGCGTAGGCGATCGGTGCCGTAGCGTAGATAATCCTCCTATTATACCTAACCCGTACTAAGCTAGTATTAATAAAATCTATAAGGAAGTGCAGGATTTTAATGCAAAATATCTACGCAAAGGCGTATCTATAGCCGTAGCACCCGATACGGATTTAGATACTTACGATACGGGACTAGATACAGATTAAAATGCAATATTTAAAAATGTCGAAGATGTAATACTAGATATATCAGACCTACTAACAGTTTAATTATATAACGTCTATTTTAGGAAGTTTTACGCGAAGTTCTAATGTTTACTTCGACTTTAGCGGTTGTTTTTTTTTTACTATACTACTATTATACTCCCGAATCCGCACCCTATATCCGAAAACTCGAACGAACTAGAAGGACGGACATTCGAATAAGAGCTGCGGAAGTACTTTAGGCCGCCGCGGACAAGAGAGTAGTAGTAGAATGCCTTCTATAATTAGATTTATAGTATCTAATAGCTCTACTCGGCCCTCGTATCGCATTATATAACAAGAACAATACTAATACTACTCGAGAAATACTATCTATTCTGTCGTACCGATACTAGAAGACCTAGAGCCGGTAAAATATTAGAGAAGAAGCAACCTATAGAAGCAAAGAAAGTCCGTAGCGGGCTAGCCCTCGCCCGTATCTACTCTATATTCTTGCTATAATACTACTCGCGAGCTACCTTAAGACTAATAGTATACAAGTAACGGCGTACTTCTACCTTAACCTCTTCGTCGATAACGATATTAGCTAGTAGGAGCGATAGGTAGAGAGTGCGGCTCTTAGATAGGCCGTTATAACTAGCGTAGTAGACCGAGCGGCCGTTAGCGTATATCGTGCCCTATGCCTATCCGCTATTCGCATCGCGCTCCTTATTTAGGCCCTTAAGGAGCTCCTTAAGGACGTCGCTAGATCCGAGGTAGAACTTCTCGATAATGCTATAGAGTTTATATATATACTCGCGCTACTTCTTTTCCTATACCTTCGGGTCCTTCTCGGCTAATCTACGTAGCGTTTCTAAGATATTAAAGGCACGATTAAAGATAACTTTATTAAATTAGAAGCTCCTACCTATTCGCTCCTAGATAGCCTATCTAGTCGACTACCGTAGTAGCTAGTCGTAGGTCCGCTTCGCTTACCCGCTATAGTACCGATTATATATCTACTATCGCGTACCTATACCGTCCTTGCTATATATAGTCTAAGCTTGTCTCGGTTGTATAGCGCCGTCGTAGATCTCCTTTAAGTAGCGACTATAGTTATATAAACCTATAAGTAGTAGGCGGCCTTCGAATCGAGGGGGCATCGATAGCGTATATTAGGAGAGTGCTATATTCGATGTCGGTAGCGATATAATAGACGTATTAGACCTACCGGAGAACAGTATAGATTGCTACGGAGTCCTAGTCTAATCCTACGGAGTTCGTATACTACCGCTGCTACCGCCGTACTACCCGCTACTACTACCGCTACTACTTAGTAGTACGATCCGATTCTTTTCCTTCTATATACGCGCCCTAGCTAGGGTAGCATTTGCTCTATCCTTAGATACGGCCTTTTCTATAGCTTCTTATCGGAAGATATTATCTTATAGCTACCGCGTAGGGTCTCGACTGCGATACGCTACCTCGCGTAGGTTTTGCGCCTACTACTCTAATAGAATCCGCTTATAAGGATCGGCGCCTAGAAAGACTAGCCGCTACGGAGTGCTACCTGCCCGCTACGGAGTGTTATTAGATATACTCGTATTCCCGCCTAGAGTAGTAGTATTACTAGGAGCAGTAGACCGGTCTAGTATAGTGCCGTCTATAATAATACTGCTACTAGGGCTTATTTGCTAGATAGTCGTACTATTATCCGAAGGCGAGATCGAGGCGCTTCTTATTACTTACGTTATAGATTCTTATATATTATCGAAGACATTAGCGCTAGAACTAGATTCGCTAGAAGTATAGCGAGCCCCTCTTATAACAGCCTCGTAGCGGAGTTAATAGGTTCCGCCGCGGGTTAGACCTATACCGAATCGAGGCGGTAGTACCGGGCCTAATGTTAGTGCTAAGCCTAGTGTTAGTGCTAGGCCTAAGCGTAGGCTAAAGATTAGTATTCGATCGCGCGTAGCACGATCGACGAGGCGGCCTCTATTATACTAGTTGTTCTATATTTCGAAAGGGACGCGCCGGTTATCTTCTTCGTATAGAGCGCCGTAGAGATCGATATAGCCCGCCTCGAAATTCTCGTTTACGCGCGCGCGTAGGTCCTAGTCCGTCTCGTCTAGCTAGTATATACTTGCCTCTATATCGTTAATCTTATACTATAGTAGAAAGATCTAACTCGGCTCTAGTAGAGTAGATAACGCCGTAAGGCAACGCGTATACTCCGTATAGCCTCCTAGATTCGAGAACTTAGATAAGATATCGCTACTAGGAGTAGGTCCTCGAAATTAAAGACGGCGACTACTACTACGACTATAAGTTAGGAGATAGGGAGTATTGCCGCCGCGGCTTAGAGTACTACCGCGGCTTAGAGTACTACCGCCGCGAGGAGTACTACCGCCGCGAGGAGTACTACCGCCGCGAGGAGCACTACCGCCGCGAGGAGTACCGCCGCCGCGAGGAGTACCGCCGCTGCGAGGAGCACCGCCGCCGCGAGGAGTACCGCCGCTATAAGGAGTACCGCCGCCGCGAGGAGTACCGCCGCCGCGAGGAGCACCGCCGCCGCTATTACTACCTAATATATCGTACGACTTAGAGGTCTTAAATGTAATTAGAGATTTGTTAATAGGAAGCTTAGAGGTCTTATTTAGAAGTAGTAGAGGGAGGCGGATCTATCGATACGGACAAAGAGGGTACCGCTACGGGTAAGACTTAATAGTCTTGTTTAGAAAGTCTTAATTAGAAGTAGTCGAAAGTAGTAGAAGGTAGTAATCGCTATATATATATAGAAGAAGGAGAAGGAGAAGAAGTCGAAGAAGCGTCCTTTTAAATATAGCTACTACGCGTACGGATAGCGTATAAAGTAAAGTTCGGAACAAACGCGTTATATACGTTATACGTATAATAGTAGAACAAGGCATATACGGCGGAAGTTAGGCTATACGTAGCGGAAATAAAGCTATATATAACTAGAAATAAGACGACTAAAGAAGGCGCGATCTAAGTCTTCTATACTAGAGCAAATAAAGGTTTACTCTAAAACTAGAGCTAGAGCTAGATCTAATACCCTAAAATACTGTCTTGCCCGTTACGGGACCTTCGCATTCTATAGCGGGCGACTAGACGGCGACGTAGTATATTAGTATACCCTACTAAAATAGGACTGTTTATAGATTAGTGTCTTTAGCTTAGGAGGCTCCTTACGACGACGTTTTTTCGATAGTGTTCCTATATCGGAAGCAGATTCAGGTATATTAGGTCGCCTACGCTTCGATCTAGCGGCCCTCGTAGGTAATAGCTCTTCCGTAGCGGAGAGGGCTAGGTCCGCATCTAGTAGGAACTCTAATACGTATCCGGAGTCGAAGCTCGCTACTTCTAGTCGCTACTACCCCGTTAGGCCCGATACTAGATATATAGTAGCATCCTATATACTCGAAGGACTCCCTTATAAAGATCGATACCTATTAATTACTATAGATCTAGTAGGTACGCTACTATCTCTGCCGTAGGATTAATTAGAGCCGCTACTAGCCTGTTCTCTAACCTCGAGTATACTCTTTATTAGCGCTATTTTCCGCAAATTAGTTATACTACCGGTTTCCGGTACTCTCCTCTACTAAATTCGGCGTCCTTAACTAGCGATAGCTAACGCCGCTACATTTATATTGTTCTCCTACGTAGACCGTAGATACGCTCGGCGCTAGTCGTCTAGTATCTCTATAAGTAACGCATCTTCGGCTTCCTTCGCGGCGCTCGCTACCTTAGCTATAGCGGCCTTCGCTACCTACGCCGCCTTATACTCTATCTATTTTAAGACTATATCTTCTTTAATATACTGTATAAACTAGACGAGGAGATCGAGAAGAGTAACGGTTTCGATACCGCTAGATTCGTTACTATCTCCGCCGCTAGAATCGGCTACTCTGCTACTCCCGAAAGTAATCGTCTTATCGCGGTACTCCTATACGTCGAGTATATACCTAATCCGATGTTTTGTCCTTCTCCTAACTACTAGCTAATCTAACTTACTTCTAAGTATATTACTATCGAAGGCATCCTAGTCTATACTCGAATAATCCTAGTAGATCCGATAAAGGCTATATATAAGCTGCTTATCTATTAGTGCATTCTATAGCATTCTAAATCTATATTCCCCCGCTACGCGATCCTCGAGAACTGCAATATACTACTCTATTAACCGTACAAATACGAAACCGGGCCTCGAATTAGGTACTAGTCGGGGAAGGCTATTCTACCTATCCGGCGGTATAGGCAGTTTACTCCGTATATTATAGTTATACCGATTGTAGTAGACTTCGCTTAATACGGATACCTTCGGGTCTAAGTACTTATCCTCGCTAAGCTTGTCGTCCTATACTTTGCGAATATACGGCATATTCTATATATTAAGCAGATCCCCTAGGACTACTACGCGGCGGCTCGCTTTAGTATTTAACTAGTAGGCACCGCGTATACGAGGCGCGCGTAAAGCTATAGGCGTAGCGGAATTGCCGTCCTTAGTATCGGTATTCTTATCTTCTCGATTACTATTAAGCGAGATATCGACGTTAAGTATTAAGTATAATCCTTCCCGCTACGTCTAGAACTTGTTCTTACGGGCGACGCGAGGTCCGCTACGGACCTTACTACCCTCTACCGGCTAATCCCTAAGCCGTTTTTTTATGTTCCTTATCTACGCTAGCTAGAATACGAATACCTCGCTATAAAGATTACTCGGAACTATGTTCCGACCGGTACGCCCGAGACGCTAGCGAAAATTTAGGTAGTTATACTCTAATATAAGACCCTACTAGATAACGATTTGCACTATACGGATGTTAATGCCTACGCTAAGGGCGGTAGTAGCAATTATAATGCGGATAGTGCTATCCGCTACGCTAAACTTACGAAACCGCAGGTTCTAATCGTATATAGGCATAGCGGATATATAGAATTAGACAATTCTAAGAACGTTTAGTATAGGATTAGACCTATTTCCCTAATAATACTAGTTTTCTCGATATAGGTCCTTAGTCCGAAGTACTAGCTAGGCTCGAACGCGATTTATAAGCGCGATTACGTCTAGGCGACTATCGATAAAGATAATAGTCTTTAGTATCTCCGCTAGCGTAGCCCGTTACTCCGCTACGGACTAGGCTTCGCCCGTATTAGCTAGCGTAGTAGTAGACAAATTCGAGCCTATAGCGGGTAGAGGCGAGCCCGCGGGGCTTACGGCCTTTTCGATTACAAAATATAACTAGCTATAGACCGACTTCGTATTTTTATCTAACTCTTTAAAGATATACGTATAGTTAACGCGATCGATACTAGTCCGTAGCACTATAGAATAATATAGCTCGTACCCGACCGGTCTAAACCCGCTATAATTCAATATATAGGCTTAGGTTATAGCATCTAGGGTTCTAGTATAGCTAAACTATATACAGTCCTAGCGGAGAAGCTGCCTAAGCTACGCGACTATAAGGAATTCCTCGCGGAAGCTAGCCTATTTCGAGAGGAGATAAATTTTATCGAATACGACTAGCCCGATACGTAAGGAAAGATTCGGATCCTTTAGGGTATCCTTAAAGTCGTCGGATACGGCCTGCTCCGGGCCTAGAATAATATAATCGTACTAGCCCGCCCTAATTTTAGTAAACAAATCTAGATCCCGCCGCTTAGCCTTACTCGTAACTAGTACGGGATTGACGTATTCCCCTACGATCTTCTTTAAGTCCGCTTCTTACTCCGCCCCGAGCCGAGTAAAAGGCACTAACTAGATAGCAGTCTATCTAGTAAGTATAGTAAAAGCCTAGAAGATTAGGCTCTTACCTAAACTAGTTTTTACGACAAATAGGACATCCTATCGCTAGTAAATCAAGGCCCGTAGTATAGTAACCTAGATCCGATACGGCTTTTTCTTAGGCCGCTGTTTAGATAGTTTATATAATCGATTTAATATCTACCTTATTCTAGCTTCGATAATATCGAATTAGAGGTCGACTAAATCGGTATAGTCGACGGTATAAACTATCGCGCGAATAGATTTAAGAGTATAGTTATAGATTCGATTAACTATAAATCGAATAATCTCCCGTAGATTAGTATATACGACCCTTATAGAAAGCTCTACGGGAATGCTCTATAGCGTAGCGGACTTCTAGAGCTTGCCTAGCTAGAAACTATTCTAGATTCTCTAAGCTAATTTTCCCGATTTAGCTCTTATAAATTGCCCTCTAGTCGCGGCCCTTCTCTAACCTATAACGCGTAGAGCCTACCCTACTCGCGGCGTTAAAACCGGCTCGAGTATTACGGTATTCTAAACGTATCTCTTACTAACTCGGAGCTACGATACCTAGCCGATAATATTAGGCGGGAGGACTACGAGCGCTAGATAGGATAGTATCGGGGATAGATAAGAGTTATAGGAGCTTCTTCGCGGTATTATATTTACCCGCCGCGGATATTGTTTCGATCGTTACGGAGTTAGTTTATCGATCTACGGTCGTAGTAGGGTAGACGCGTCTAGCTTTAATATAGTAAGCGATATTCGATTTTCGCGTATATATAGATTTTCCCCGGCGAGTAGTAGACCTAAGTTCTTTAGATTTTCGGGGTAGATAGTTTTCGTAACTACGTAGGGCTTTACTATAGCGGATTTTGCGATTTCCGATATATAATAGTATTATAGCTAATAGCATCTACCTACTACTACGATTATCTATATACGCGTACTAAAACCCGATAGAAACGGATTAGACTAGTAATAAAGGGTGTTATATAGTCTATACGGGAGTTTATTTAATTAGTATAGGGGTTGGAAAGTTTACTTGCAGGTTTAGAAAAGTCTGCTACGGAACACGTGATTCACGAAGCGGCGACCTCTGGCACCTCCCGGAGCGTAGCGAAGGTCAGGTGACCAGGGGGAGCACGCTCGTGGGTTATGCTACGTGTGTCGATTTCTTGGCGCTCTGTGATTGGTCATTTTCAAAAGTTACAGACACCTAAGGCATCTACACGTGACTTTCCAAGCACTCAGCACGTAACGAAGGTCGCTATAGTCCAGAACAGAGCGACAGCGATGAGAAAGGACTGCGACCTTCGGCACACGCGCTCATAAACCACGAGCGAGCTTCGTGACACATTGGATGCTGCTGGGCGGCAGCGTCCAACAGCACATGTTTCTATGTCACATGCACGAACACCCTTTGTTACTGGTCTGAGTGGAGATAGACGAAAAACTAACCTCGTGATGGAATGCACATATCAACACATACATTCGCCACAATGTCCGACACCCATTCAGAAACACCCAAAACCTCCCAAGACGCAATCACAGAACCCTCATGTAAAGCGCCAGCCCCCATTCCTCTCCATACAAAACTAACAACACCTCCCAGCCTCCTCCTCCTCCTCACCATCAACCTCAACCTCAAACTCCTGCGCAAACTGTAAAACCCTCGAATCTTCTTCTCCTTCCTCCTCAAATCCAGAAGAAATCTCAAACTTGAAACCTTGCAACTCATGCAAAAGCGTCTCGTACTGTTCACGAGATTGCAAAAAAGCACATACCAAACAACATAAGAAAGTTTGTGCTTCTTTGGCGCAGGAGTATTCTAAAACTGCGGATTTTAAGATGGCGACACGGGCTTCGGCGCCGAAGGTTAGTGGGAGAGGGGGAAAGATTGGGAAGTGGGAGTATGATACTTGAGGTAGGAATGATGAGGGGGAGGGGGGGGGGGGGGGAAGGGTGGTTGTGATGATTTGCGTGGCGGAGAGGGAGGGCTATGAACGCGGTTCTGCGGACCTGAGCCGCTTGGTGAGACGACTTGGAATCTTTGATTCGGAGCTCCAAGGGAGAAGGCGCTACTGACGAGAGAGACTTGAGGGCTCCCGGCAATGGAGACACTTTTTGCAGTTTGCCTGCGCGAGGCTCTTGATTCTTACGACTGGGAAATACACGAGACGGCAGGTCGTATCTACGTTCGCAACGAGAAAGTATTAACGCAAGATTCACGCATAGTGCGAACATAAAAGTCCCCATCTGCTTTCAGGATGTTGGGCTGCAGATAGCGCAGACCTGCCGAAAAATTGGCGTGTGTGAAATGTCTTTCTTAAGGCACACTACCCTTATTCCTTACATATTTTGGTATATCACAAACCTCCCTCTTAAGACCTACCTTAGACAACGCCATCTTGCACGCCTCACTTACAATTCAGCATCACCTCAGCTTGATGCACAATATCCATTCCCAACTGATACATAAAATCCAAATTATCTTGACTCGAGATACAAACCGTAGCCTTCAACATGCATTTCGTAACATCTTCCGACCAAAAGTTTATAAGCATGATTGAAGCCGTAGTTATCGAATTCTTCATATAAGTGGCGGGTCAAAGCTAGCAAGGCATATTTTCCTTAAATGGGCCGTGGGATGCTGGTGGTGTAAAAGATTTTGCCCGAAGTCTGATATGCACGCTCTTGATCCCCGGAGCTGCGTCCGCATCGCTGAAAGTGGCAAATGCCATATCGCGGAACAATAGGATCGTGATTGGCCGGCGAGCTCCAGATCAGCGGCCTATCACCAGCGCTACATGTAGTGATTGCATACCTTGATGTGCTTCAAAGACTTCCATAGGGCATGTGGTGCCACGAACTAGTCAATCTTACGGCCGTACCTGCTTAACATTACATACCCAGTCCGCAAAGCTGTATGATCAAACTTCAAAGAAAGAGCTGTCATGGGTCGTATTGAAGGCGTTCAGAGGGTACCAACCATGCATGGTGTGATTGGTCGTCTCTATATCTATCATGGCTATCTCAGGTGCGCAGCAGGGAGGTAGAAGCCGGCAATACATTCGTTCCAACTTGCTCTGCTTGGGCGGCGGATGGCAGGGTTGTAGAATGAGTCCTCATTGAAGGCTTTTTGTCTAAAGCGACCAGGCGCAACAGCATGTGATCGCGTGGTCGGTTTACTCGCCACTGGACTTCGCCTTTACCGATCGTGGGTATGATGATCAGCCATGCCACAGGTTTGTTGGTGCGTGCACCTCGATCTCATGAAATGGAGAGGTTCAGCCATCGCCTTTGCCCTTCGGTTTGGTCTCCGGCACCTTTGCTTTGGCGGATCCCCCATCTTTTGCCTTCGCCGTTTGCGTCGAGGTGGTGGCGTGCGTGGCGCCGATAGTGGCAGTTGAATCCTCGTCCTCGTCACTGTAGTCTATCGTGCCGTCCAGTATTTCCTGAGCGACTTGCTCATCCGTGTCTTCTTCGGGCTGGTACTCGTCTGCAAATTTCATGTCTTGTCCTTCCAAGCAGAACAAATCGTCTGCCTTTCCGTCCTCGATAATCCGCGGCCTCGTGACCGCCTCGCCTTGACATCCACCGAACGACTTTCGGAATTGTGTGACATAGTCTTCAATGTGGTCGCCAAGTGTATACATCTCAGAGAAGCCGCCGTTGAAGGCCACCGCAGGTAGTTGCGCTGGTTCCTGCAGCTCTCCGCTGAAGGGTAGCATTTGATGTAGCGGCATCAAGGTACGGGTTGGGTCGGCTTCAAGGTGTTCGGTCAGGACTGGTTGCTCCGGAGATAGCAGATAAGGTTCTTCCTCCGGATGCGCAGGTTTAATCGGCGTATCCGTTGCTTTGCTGTCTTGAGGAGATCGCAAGAATTCCTCCGGTATCTGTGCCATCTCGTTGTGCACAGTGACAAAAGTGGACGCAGGATGCAGTACAAACCAATTGCGCGCCCACATAAGCTCAAGCAAGAACTCTGCCCAAGACGGCTGTCTCTCCGACACGAATTTTTTGGATTTCACGGCTTTGCCTGTGTGTGTCGCTTTCACGCGCCAAGATAGGAAGTCGTGAAATTCCATCCACTTGTCTCCGAATATCAAAGTCGCGGTCGAGGTGGGACTCTGGTAAATAAAAGGCGCCGGATCGTCCATGTTTACTTGTTCTTCCTCCTCAAACTTGCCGTAGCTCATGTTCGACACCTTGGGCACCACAAAATCAGACTTGCCATTGAGGGAGGAGCTGGGCACATCCAAAGATATACCGACGAGATTCTCGGAGCCCGAGGATGCGTAAGGACCTTGGTACCGGTATTCTAAGAGCGTGTAATGTAGATATTGTAGAAATAGAGGGCTAATCTCTACTTGTGGCGACAGTACTAGAAGGTTGTGGTCGAGTCTCTTGCTTGGGTAGAATGACTCCACAAACCTCAGCGAGGCCATTTCGGTACTCAGGCGCGAGGATGGTATGCGATGCCGGACTGTGAGAAGGCTTGGATGCCTGTGCGATTGCTTTCCTGGTGGCCACTGGAAGTTGTCTTCGAGATATTTCTGGACATAGTGCTCGATCTTGGAAGGCAGCTCAATCGTAAGTCTTGGCATTTTCAGACCACTGTAATCGGCGTTCGTGAGACTTTGCAAGAGTCGAATCAAGCTTCCCGAGCTCTCCATCGGCGCCTGAATCACGATATCGATCACTGGCTTATGCCAATGAACGAGACTTGCAGCGCTTAGTTTGGTCATCCACAACCAGTTTGCGTACTTTCCAGATGGTATTTCAATCAAAGGCTTGTCCATAGCTTCTGCCTTGAAGCGCATCGCTTTTGTGAAATACGCCTCCTCTTTGTTGCTGTCGTCCATGATGATGACCTGCGGGTGCATGTAATCCTGGATGTGTTTGAGAGCACCTCTGACAGCAGACTCTGCTCTCGCGTCTGAGCTGAATTCGGCATAATCGCCACGCGCATCGTGCCAATATGCACTGCAACTCTCGTACGTGACGCCGTTCACCTCCATAAGCTCGTCAAGAGAGATGGTACTCCTGCCGAAGACTGCGACATGCACGTAGTTGCGATCGAGCCTGGCCATCTCGCACGCCATGGGTATAAGATTGGCCAAGCTCTTCAGCGACGATGCCACGAACAGTACGTTGCGGTTCTGCGGGTACATGCCCATGGTGCGCGACACCTTCTGGAGGCTTGCGCCCAGCCTATAGAATCTCACCACGCCATTGTAGTAATGCTTCACTGCTGCATCCTCCGCTCCATCTTCATTCTCCTCTTTGGGAGGCGCGCCCTTGGGCTCGCGCGCTCTCACTGCATCGTAGCCCTCATGTACGCGGTACGAGGGTATGTTGTTCGCATGGGACGACACTTGCTCCTGCTCCTGCTCCTGCCCACTGCGCAAGGTAAGACTTTGCGGCACGTAATGCAACGCCCATATGATCAGAGCAACGGCAACGACTGCCAGCAGCCGTTTCTTCCTCCACCGCCAGGGCAGGTATGGCGCTATCGTCGGCGATTGAGCGTGCATATGTCGTGGCTTCCAGTCGTCGTCGCGCTTGCCGAGCTCTTCATCTTTCAAGGCCAGACGCGAGCGCGCCGACATGCTTGGCCGCTGGCGATCGCTGGGGGTCGCTGCTATCGGCGTTCGAGGACGCAGAGGCATTGAACGTGTATCATGGCGGTCGTCCTATGCTGCACTAAGCCTACGCATCTGACCGTGTGGCTCTCCCAGGGTCAGCTCTCGGTCTTCTTCTCCCGGGCGACAAGGTTGTGTTCCACGGCGACGAGTCACGACACTTGTACTCGAGCTGGTTGTTTGTCGGCGGTTGGCGTGAGATGTGTATGCAAGGATGGATCCAACTTTAGAACCTATGGAAAGCTGCACCTCTAATAAATTGCCTGTCTATTATTCGTCATCATCATCACCATTACTACCACCCTCTTCACTCATCGAGTCTCATCACATTGATACCCATCGACATCGACCTACCGAGTATTACGGCTACCTTACGCGCGAAGCCTCGGCCTGAAGACCCATTGGTCAAGACAGCAGAACTAGGAACCAAGAGGTCGAAGACGAGACATTGAGTGCAACGGTCGATATACACGCCTCCAAGTACTTCGAGCCTCCACCATGCGTCTGAAAATGAACCAGATCACCATTATCTGCAGGCGTTGCGGCTTCAATGCCAGTCCGCACTCCGCGCGCCCACGATTACGAGACCGACTTTCCTATCCTCCATAAGAATACTTGAGCTGCGGGAATCCTTTTCGCCCAATTCAAGTTGAAGCCCGCACGCCTTGTATTGAGCCATAGTCCTCTCCGAGAGTGCTTCCGTTCGGCAATGTCACTAGTTGCGCCTCCTAGAGTACATACAGCATCCGCGCCCACTCGGTCTTGCTGACATTTCTCCAAGCATGCATCGTCGCTCTTTGCACCACAATATCACCTCTATTGAGGAGCCTGGTCTCGCCGGAGTCCATGATTGCCTCAACTTGTCCCTCTAAGACTACACCATAATCCAGACTTACTGTTCGGTGCATGGGAGATGTGTCTCCTGGGGCAAGATCTACATATCGCAGAACAGTACCACCACGAGTCGTGATTCCTGGCTTCTTCTCGAGGAATTGTTGATACAGCTCGACATCTTTGTCCGAGCTTAACTGCACCGGGACTTGATTCGTGGCGTACGCGAGAGAGAAGCGATCTTCGGCTACGCCGCCCTTTGCACCTCCAACCTCTTCCCGGGGCAGCTCGGGCTCGAGTTCGGGAAACGTTGCAGCTGCATCTTGATTGTGGGTGGTGATGTAACGCTTAGGCCTTGGAAGGTGGTTATCGGGCAACGTCTTTGTGCCGCTCGTGCTTGGTGACATCTTCTCTCTCGGTACGTTTAGAACGATTCAATGGTTGTCGGCGCGTTATTTGAAAATTCGAGGCATTCGCTTGGATAGGACTTTTCGAAGCTATGCTGGATAGCAATGCCAACGGTACAGTTCTAACCCGGAATACCGAGCTATTCTGCAGACATTTCTAGGTGTAATAGGGTAAGATGACCTCTGACAACCGCTTATACGGCAGCGAATGTCCTAATGCCGCTCTGCTCTTTCGTTAGACAATTGCACCGAGTATCTGGTGCGTACTTGCAGGCCAGCTCAGCTTCCGGTGGGCTTCCGCCCCGTCTCTTCCCCGAGCCCCAGCTACCCACCCGAGCCCCAGCATAACCCGAGATTTCGAGATCGGCTGTTCCATACAAAATCGCGTATAGAAGCGGATAATCGCGTCGCTGCAGGCCCCGCTAGCCGGGCAACCAAACATAAAGCCAAAGATTGTTAGTAAAACAGTAGTATAGCAAAAAGTAAGGTGTTATTAACGTTGTTAGCACTCTATCTACTCGTTTCTAAGCGGGTTACGACCTGCCGCCTTGTAACTACGTAATACAGCATATGCTAGCTTATACTAATCTCTTAGCTACTAACTACCTAGCTATTGTATATAATACTGCTATTAAGTAAACTAATAGTGCTATTGCTATAGGATACTATAGTATAGAGGGCTTATTACCTGCTATACTAGCTATATAAGCGATAACTGCTAGCGGTAGTGCTGTTACTAAGCAGCCTGCTATCGTTGTTACTTATAGAACGCCGCCTACTAGCGGTTATATTTAGCCTATTATCTTGCCTACTATTCTTCTAACTATAGACGTTAGTTCTTACGTACTCGGAGGTCCTTAATCTCTCGGCGAAGTTAATCTAGCTTAGAAGGTAGCTCCGGAGCGGTTAGAAGTAAAGACTCGACTTATAGATTATAGTACTCGAAGCCGCTTAGATAGTAAGTAGAGCTATAGGCTCGATTAGCCTTCTAGCAAGGACACTATTAAGTACGGCATTAGCTCTTTACGTACTTATAGTGCTTAATAGTCGTTCTTAACTAAGTAAGCGATACGCTAGGCTTAAGTGTAAATTTAGCGGTCCTTGCTATCGCTATCTTCTGCTTCTTAGCAATAGTACCGGTATTTAAGTCGTCTAACTCTCGAGCCGTTAAGGCGCGCTTTGTTATATATAGAGTAGCGCCGCTAGTTAATAGCTTCTAGTTGCTATATATAATCTCTAGCTCTCGAAGCCGGACGGTCCTATAGAAGTCGATAAGCTAGTAAGCGTAGAAGTAGCTCGGCAATAGTATAGCACGGCTTCCGCCTATCTTAAGAAGCTTTATAATATCGTATAGATACGGATAACTATAAGTCTTGCTAAGATAGTCGTTATAGCGGCACTACGGATAGCTATACGAGAAGGCCGAGTGCTTAATCTTATTACTATTCTCGTTAGTCGTAGTCTTTAGAAGGGTAATAGCTCGTATATAAAGAGCCTTTACTTATAGAAGGCAATAGTCGCTAACAATGCGAGATACACTCGCCTAGAAGGGACTAATAAGTGCCTTATTATACCGCTTTAGGTTCTTAGTAAGAGCGACTCGCCGTCGGTCGTAACCTTCTACCTACTAATTAATTAGGCTCTCGAAGAGGGTAAAGATATCGTAGCGGCTGCTATAGTTAAGCTATTACTTAATACGTGCGTATGTACCTTTAACTCGTAATGTCGCCTTAGTTCTAAAGTAAAGTACTTCGTTAGTCTAGCAGTCGACAATACTGCGTTTAAACCGCTACTAATTAGTATATAGATAGACCTTAAATATAGGATACACGTTGTCGAGCTTCTTTACGTTGCTATTAAACTCGTCCTCGGACTAACTATAGATTGTATAAGTAAATAGCTTCAGAAATTAGCTAGTTGCTAGACTGTCTATCTAGCAACTATTAGCCTTAATCTAACTAAACTAGCCTCGTTCTTTGCGGACTCGAGCGAGCATGTCTTGCTACAGGTGCTACTCGTAGCATATATGTTTAGCCTCTAGAAAGATGTCCGTAATAGCCTGTATTAGTAAGTCCTTACGATTAGTTGCTATAATAATAGGCATAGTATAGCCGGCTTGTTCGAGGCCCTTCTTTATACCCTTTAATAGCTATATAAAATCGGCTTTATTAGGCTTCGGTCTAATAAGGCTAATACCGAGCTTAATCGTGTCGTTTATAGGACCTACGGCGACAATATCTAAGAGCTCGAGGTTATAGATATTAGTAGAATAGGTAGTGTCGATACGAACAGTATATAGCGTATATTTAAAGGCTTCTAGCGACCGAGGGTAGAGAGCGACTATTAAACGAATTAAGCCGTTCTTAGGGTTAGTTTAAATCTTATAGAAGACACTATTCTTGTCTAGTAAATCGATTATTCGCTCTACCTAGTTACGCTTACGGCGTGCGTTGCTATTACGAGCCTATATAATATTATATAGGTTTTGTAGCTTAAGAATAACACTACGACCGCGGAAATAGGCTATAATCTTCGAGGTTAGAAGCCGAGCGTGCTATAGTCGCTCTAATTCTTCGAGAAATTAGACGGTTCTCGAGCGAGTCCGGTATATAGTAAGAGTAACAATATCGTCCTTCTCGTAGTTATAATAGTAGTAACTATCCTTACTAGAATAGCGGATTTGCTACTAACCTTTAGGTTAGCTTAGGTCGATAGCAACCGCGTAGAAGTAGAACTAATAACCTATTTTCTTTAACCGAGACTTCTTCTTTATCGACTCGTCGTTCTTCTAGGTACGCTTATTTAGCTGTCCGTAGCAACTATATACCTACAAATAGCGGTATTTAGCACTATTCTTATTCTTCTACGGCTTGTATTGCTTAAACTCGTACCTCTTCGTCTTACTAAAGTTATTAATATAGTCTACTAGCGCCTAGTAAGACCTGAATTTAGACTCGAGTAGTATAGGTCTACGGCGGCGCGCCTTCTTCGAGAATAGGTGCTTCTAAGGCCGTAGCGATACTAACCTATTATTAGACAAAGCGATACGCTCGCGAGGTAGGTTTAGTAAGCGACTACAACCTCGAATACGTATCTCCGAGACTAATTAAACCTCTTCCTACGACTTAATATCTACCGCCGCCGAGAGCGCGCCTTCTACTACTATTTCCGCGCCTTCTACTACTATTTCCGCGCCCTCTACTACTACCGCCGCCGCTACTACGCTATTACTACTATTACTGCCGCCGGCGATAACATTATCGAGAAACTCGTCGTATAGTAGAGATTTAGCCATTTTCGATAGTTACTAGGCAATCTACTACAAAAGGGGGAAGAAATGCGGATTTTAGGTTTGTAGTAGAATCCGAGGCGCGACTTCCTAGGTAACGCGCTGCGCGCCTATTAATAATACTAACTAGGAATAGAAACAGCCTATATTAGGCGTAAATTAATATAGAGGCGATTCTATAATAGTGCTAGCCTCGGGTTATACTAGGGCTCGGGTAGGTAGCTAGGGCTTAGGGAAGAGACGGGGGGGCTTCCGATAGCGGTAGACCCGAGCTTTTACAACTTGTACTCGATATATAGAGCACCGTCCAATGCCTGCCGCAACCCGAAGCATCTAACGTGTTGCCGCTGACTAGTGCAGGCTCTATCTAACGTCTAGGAAAGCAGAATTACCGGGACCGAACTAACCTCTAAACGAATAAGCTAGGCATATTGCGGCGGAGAGGCGGCACTGTGCTCTGAATTACACTAGCTACTTTGTCTTTATCTTCGAGCAGGTGAGGGCTGTAATTTACTATTCCTAATCGCTGCTAGCTACAGTTGCATTGCTACTTTGATTTCCTAATTAAGGATGAAATACTCATATTAGGTTGAGCCTGCTATAAATGACAATAGAACGAACGGCCCACATTTGAATAGTACAGAAACCACGAATAGCGGCAACAAACACAACGATCCTGTCCTTACAGTGCTAATTGCTAGTGCTAGTATTAGCGGCCTTACCGCAGCTATCGCGTTGCGGCAACGAGGACATAATGTGAAAATCTTCGAGCGATTACAATTCGCCTTAGAGCTAGGTGCCGCTGTCTATCTTGCTCCTAACAGTAATAGAGTTCTCCGCAGATTAGGTGTAGTAGCGGAAGATTTTGGTTCGAACCTTATATATAAGCTTACAGAGATGAATTATGCCGGCAATGTTACAAAGAGTGTTAACTTACGGGAGCTGTTATCGCCTATAGGTCCTAAGGCTTATTAGGTCAAATATAGCCTATTAGTCTAACAATTTAATCAAATAGAGCCTATCTTAGCTCGGCAGTTTAGTTAATTAAATCGGCGCTATTCTATCTACCGTATAGCGCTCTAGTGTATTGTTTTAGTAGTTCTCGGTATTGCTAGGCAAGGAGGGCAATTTCCGAGGTTGAATTTAGTAGCTCGGCCTTCGCGAAGCCGATTCTCGACTATACCCTTCGCTACTATAACTATTACTATAACTAAATAATACAGAGTCCGGACTATTATAGTAGCGATATATAAGATATAGGCGTTAACCTATCTAAAAATAAGCATTATACGATATTGTACGACTAAGCGAGAACCTCCGGCGTTATAAAGCCTAAATCGACTTTGCGATAATCTACTACTTTCTAATAACGATAATGCCTCTTCCTCGTCTATTATCGCTATAAGGCCGCCTTAACAACCTCCGCCGTAACCGCAATACTCTAATACGGCCTATTATACGACTAGTAACACCTTAGACCGTTATTCCGACTCTTCTTAGCGGCGAGAGGTAGTAAAATATCGAGCTATTCGACGTTTCCGCCGAAGTCTAGTTCGCTACGTATCTCTCGAGAACCTACGATAATACTCGGAAACGCTATACTCGAGAGCGCTATTTACGCATTATCCGATAGGTTATAATACTAGTCGATAAGTTGCTACGCTATAACGAGATAAGCGAGTAGGAATACTAAGAAAGAAGGTAGGCTTTAAGGCGCTTCTATTATAATACTAAGAAGAGCCGATTAATGTATATTAAGAAGGAAGGGAAGCCTGCTATATAGGTTATTTAAGAGTACGAGATCTTCTAGGTTCTAAAGACTAAGCACTATTTAATAGCTTACGGAAGGCGTAGACCTATCTAGGCACTTATTAATATACGCTTCTAAGATATAATAAAGAGGGATATTAAAGAAGTGCTACGCTACTATCGAGTGTGTACCCTCCTTCGCTAGGCACCTTCTTCGAAGACCTGTATTCTATTAGACTACATTCGCACTTCTAAGGTCCTTAGCCGTATCTAAATAGACCTTGTCGACTTCTTAAGTATACCTAATAGTCCTTATATCTATATACTATACGTTGAAGACTATAAGACTAAGTTCTCGAAGACGTATACCTTAGCAATAAAGGAGTCTTCAGAGATCGCATTCTGTATACAGGACCTAGCCTCCTTTACTAGCTAGGCAGAGCTCTGCTAAACAGATAACGGCAAAGAATTTAAGGGGGCTACTAAGAAGCTAATCGAGTCCTATAGCATTAAGATAGCTTACGGCGCTCTATACTATCTATAGTCGTAAGGCCTTACAGAATAGGCGAATAGGGTCCTTAAGAAGCGAATTGCCGCTATAAAGATACAGCTAGGTCTTAAAGGCTAGGTTGCCGCATCTATTAAGGCTATACGGATCTACAATTTAACGTAGCACTTAGCGATTAAGATAACACCCTTTAAGGCCTTCTTTAATCGTAACCCTCCTACTAACTAGCCTACTATTAGCGACGAGTATCGGCAGGCCGCTAATAAAGGAAACGTAGATCTTCTGTTTAACGAGAACGAGCTTAAACTAGTTAATTAGGTTAGCAACATAGACGACGACGATACGGCTTTAATTACTACTATTTCTACGGCCTTAGCGGACGTATATAACGTTAAATTTAATTATTAGGACCAAAGAGGTTATACGTGATTAGTATGTAACCGGGCTCGAGTAAAGCTAGGGTCTCGATGCCTTAGGTAGGGCTTAGCGCTTAGTAGTAGGCTAACTAGCCTGCCTTCCTCCCTCTCCTCCTAGTTCCTAATCGAATACTACCTATACCTACTACCACCCTATCTACCTGCTAACATACCTTTCTTATATAGTATTCGATTTACCCTTTAAGGGCAGTAGCTAGATAGTCCTTATTTCAAGCTTTTAGCGGTATAGCTACGAAAACTATCGATTTAACTATATTACGCCTAAAGAACGGGACCTATACGTACTATTCTATTAAAACAACCGTACCAATTATTAAGCAAGGCCTTCTATACGGCCTATTATACTAAATTAATCGTACTAAGCCGATATCTACTAATTCCGCTATATCCGTATTTTAGGGGCCTATAATATATTATCGGTGCTACCCCTTATTGCAATAGCCGGCTTATTACGAAGCAACAATAACCGCGGCGCCGCTAGTAGCGCTAGCAATAATAACTCTAGTAGCACGTTGCCTACTAAAGTGCCTCCTACTAAAGAGCCTGCCGGAGAGCCTACTAAAGAAGAACCTATAATTCTAGGTAATAATCCGGAATTGCCTATTAGCGATATTCTTAATAACATTGTTAATCGACGATATAGCTAACTAGCCTTTAGCCCTTAACTATTAGGGAGACTTTAAGAAGCTACTTAAAATAGGCTTACTGCCCTACGTTAAGAATAATAGCTAAAGGATAACCTCCTCGAGCTCCGTCGCCTTTAGGAAGCCCTAACAACTACTACTAGGCTAATAGTAGGGCCTTCCTTACTACTAGTCTAAAAGAAGGACGCTAAGCTTAAGGACTGTACCGTGTTTAATAGCTCTAGTCGCAAGCAATATAACGACTACATTCGCGACTATAAGCTTAACTAGCGCAATGTACTAAGAGCGCTACTAGACGATTATTCCTTAGTCGTATACGCTATGCAGTACATTAATAGCGACCTAAAGCGTATATAGGATAACCATTTCGACTCCCTTAATAACTAGACTGCTATTTAGTAGCAAACCTACAAAACTATTATGCTAGACACCCTTAGAAACACTATACTAAGGTAATAACATGCTTAGGACCTATATCTTCGAGCTAAATAGAAGACTAATTAATCGGCTCGCTTATTTAAAGCCTATTTAAAAACCCTTAAAAACGACCTTCCGCCTAAGACTAATTCTATATAGATCTCGGAAATACGCCCTAAGCTTAGGTAGGAGCTTATTCTCGAATTAGACCGCCGTCGCGTATTCGAACAGGCTAATCTAATACGTATTCAATTTATAGTTAAAGTAGAAACAGCTAAACGAGCTGTTTAGCTTTAGTAACGACTAGAATTAAGGATCCGACTAGCTAGTACTAACCGTAGCAACCGTAGTAGCTGCGGAGGAAATCAAGGTTCCTACTAAGACAATAGTGCTAATAATAGGAATAGTAACAACGACCGTAGAAGAGGCCGTAGCCGGCGGCTATATAGAGGAGGCCGCGATAGGGGCCGTAGAAGGGGCTTATATCCCTATAATGCTAACCGCTCGGCTAACAATAGCAATAACAGCTACGGCAGTCTACTAACCGGATTGAAGTGCTTCAATTATAATAGTACTAGCTATCTACTAGGCTAATGCGACAAACCTAAGGACTAGGCCCGAATTAACCGTGCTTCCGCCGAGTATAGGAAACATCTTTCAGCCGCTAACGCTACCCTAGTCGGCTCTTTTAATTAGTCGAAAAAAGAGTAAGCGCCGCACTAACTGTTAGCCTTATACGGCGTAAGACTATCGACATTGTGCTAGCTATAATACGCTCCTACCTTATATAGGATACGAAGGGCACTAGCTATTAAACTAAGGTTATACTAGATCTAGGAAATTTAGTTAGTGCCCTTATTAGCTATCGCCTAGCTAAGCAATTAGACCTTCGACAACTGCCGAGGACTGACCTGCTAACCCTTGCTTGGTTTAATAACGCTCGGCACTTAACCTATAGGGCCTACTATGTTCCTATAGCTCTAAAGGACGACCTCGGAAATGAACGCCTACTAGACTTTACTGCCTATATAGTAGATATAGACAACCTTTATAGGAGAGCTACTATTGTTATCGGCAACCCTATTCTTAAGTACTACGCTATAGCTATAGACCTAGGCCTCTAGAAGTAGCGATTTAGAATCGCTAGGAAAGAGGACATTAAATATATTAATGTTAGCGAGTGCCCTAACGATATTAGGGTCCTATTTATTAGCAACCTAACACTAGCCTCCGCCTTAGCTAATCCGACTACCGATCTGCTCGGTAGTGATAACGATAAACCTATGCCCCCTAATAATCCTAATTAGCTTACTCGTATACTAGAACCTATCTAAGAGACCTATATCGATATGTTTAAATACTACTTAGCATCGACATTGCCTACATTTAAAGAGACGGATTATAAGATTAACATTACAGAGGGCAAGGAGGTTCCTTTTAGCCTCCTCTATAACCTTAGTAAACGAGAGCTTACTATATTGCGTAAGTATCTAGAGGAAAACCTAGCTAATAGCCGGATACGGTATAGTAACAGCCCTGCTAGCGCCCCTATCCTATTCGTACTAAAGAAGGATAGTAGCCTACGCCTATGTATTAATTACCGCGGACTTAATACTATTACTATTAAAGACCGCTGTCTACTTCCGCTTATTAATAAGACTCTCGATCGCCTTTCTAGTGCCTACTTCTATACTATACTAGACATTAAGGATGCGTACTATCGTATCCGTATTCGTAAGGGCGATAAATAGAAGACAGCCTTTTGCACTCGTTATAGCTATTTCGAGTACTTAGTTATACTATTTAGGCTAGCTAATGCCCCTGCTACATTCTAGTCCTATATTAATCGGGCCCTTTCGGGCCTATTAGACTATCTCTATATAGTTTACCTAGATAACATCCTAGTTTATATACATTTACCTAATATTGCAGAATACTAGGCCGTAGTGCGTAAGGTCCTCGACCGCCTACGAGCCTATAGACTATATTGCAAACCTTCTAAATGCACCTTTACTACTAAAGAGATATTATTCCTCGGCTTCCTTATTTCAACCGAGGGTATTAAGGCTAATCCTAATCGGATTAAAACCATTACTAAATAGCCTGTTCCTACGTTAATTAAGGAGCTATAGTCGTTCCTCGGCTTCGCTAACTTCTACCGTCGGTTTATTAAGGGCTATTTACGGCATATAATACCCCTAACTAAGCTTACTAAAACTAAGGCCAACCTAACTAGAGAGTTCAAATAGACTAATAGAGCATAAGCCGCTTTTAACGGCCTAAAGCAACGCTTTACTAATGTCCCCTTATTGCACTATTTCGTACTAAGCAAGCAGATCCGAATTGAGACTAACGCTTTACAGTTCGCTATATCGGCTATTATATTACAGCAATTAGATAATAACTATTACTAGTACCCGATTGCCTTCTTTTTACGAAAGATAATCGATATAGAACGTCGATATAAGACCTACGAGTAAGAGCTTTTAGCAATCGTAGAAGCCTTTAAGTATTAGCGCTACTATCTCGATAGTGCTTAGCATACAATTTAGGTCTATATAGACTATAACAACCTGCGTAGCATTACTAAGGTTATAAGGGTTATAGGTCGATAGGCTAGATAGGCCGTCTACCTCGCCGGGTTCGATTTTAATATATTATACCGGCTAGGCGTAAGTAACTCTACCGATAGCCTATCGAGGCGACCTAATTACGATAGCGAGACCTAATATATCAATTCTTTGTTTCTAACCCTATAGTATAAGATTGCTATAGCCCGTATTGTTAATAAGCAAGCGTAGGATAAGCGGACTTCCGGACCCCGCGGCGGTAACAAATACTATAGCGGAGTTATCGTTCTTCTAGTGCATATTAAGAAGGACGTAGATCGCTCGAGCTATAATAACTCGATTAAAGATATTGCTATCTATAGCGACAGTACTATAGAAGAGGTTGTAGTAGTTCCGGCTGCTAGTGCTATTAGATGCATATAATGCGTACCTCGTTTAATAGCGAGGGTGCTATTAAATAACCTTGCAAATAGGGATAGTTAATCGTTTATAGATAAGCTATTACGGGCTTAGCAGAGGGACGCCTTTGCTATCGAACGTATTAATAAGCTTATAAGTAGGCGAACGACTCGATCTAGTAAGAGTAACAACAATTAGTCGATCGACGACAAGGGTTACTTAAAGTTTAAGGGCAGATACTATATCCCCGCTAAACAATCGATTAGACAAGAGCTTTTAAAGAGGCACTATAATAGTGAGCTCGCTAGTTACTATAGCATAGAGAGGTCGTACGAGTTACTATCGCGTACATACTACTAGCTAAATAGTAAGCGGTATATAAAGGAGTATATACAGACCTATACAATATGCTAGCGAGTTAAAGTACTAAAGCACTTACTATTTAGCGAGTTGTCTTCACTTCCTATTCCTAGGAAGCCCTTTGCTAAGCTTATAATAGACTTTATTATAGGCCTTCCTCCTACTAAGCGTAGGGGCAGTAAGGACGTATATAATGCTATCCTTGTTATAGTAGATCGATTTACTAAAGGCGCTCGATATATCCTAGCGCGCAAGGATTAGACTGCTATTAATATAGCAGAGGCGCTATAGACTAACATCTTCTGCACCTATTAGGGAACCCCTAAGGGGATTGTGTCCGATCGTAGATCGATACTAATATCTTACTATTAGAGCGAGATTTGCTTGCAGCTAAGACTAAAGCATCGGCTATTAATAGCCTTCTATCTATAGACTAACGGTCAAACAGAGAGGTAGAATGCTACCCTATAGTAGTACCTACGTAGTTATATTAACGAGAACCCTAACGACTAGGTTAACCTCCTATAACTAGCTAAATTCGTGTATAATAACAGTGTCTACTCTTCGACTAAGGTGTTACTATATATAGCTATAATAGGCTAGAATGCTACTATACTACAAGACCTACTATCGCTCGAGGCCGAGCGCAAGGAAAGGGAAGCGCGTTAAGTACTAGAGACACTAGTAGCTATTAAGAGGGTTTAAAAGATGCGAGAAATTTACGCTAAGATAGCTAACAAACTAGCAAAGGCCTAGGCCTATTAGAAGGCCTACTATAACAAACACTATACGCTAATAACCTTTAAGCAAGGCGATATAGTTATACTAAGCACTAAGAACCTCCGCATCCGCAAGCACCTATTACCTAACGGCAAAATAAGGCCTAAGCTCGTACTAAGATACATTAGTCTATTCCGTATTCGAGAAGTTAAGGGCTCCTCCGCTTAGGCCTATTAGTTATAGCTTCTACCTTATTATACTATCTATAATACCTTCTATATATCCCTCCTTAAGCTATATTACCTACGCGAGGGGGATGAAGCCTCTACTAAACACGAAGACATACTAGCGGATAGTAAAGAACTGTAGTCTATAGAACGTATCCTATAGTACCGGACTAGGAAGGGCAAGAAGGAGTACCTATTAAGATAGTAAGGCTATTTACTAGAATAGGACTTATAGGAAGCTAAAGGTTCCTTTAAAGACATAACCGAGTTGTTAGATAAGTATTAGACTAGCGTAAAGAATAAGAAGAAGGCTAAAAGCTTATAATGTTACTATTAAGGCCTAGGATTAATGCTACCCCCGGGGTACTATTAGCTAACTAATTAGCTACAAGCAATTGTTAGCAATAAGAGACAATAAGACTATACTACTATAGTAAACGCGCACCGAGTGTTAATAAGCGCGCTACGACGCGTTAACTAATTGCCTGCTCTTTTAAGGACTCTACCTCTTTACTAACGCGCCCTATAGGTCCCCCTCTTGTTCCCTTATTCCGTCGAGGCCTCGAGGCCTAGGCAATCGGCGAGGACGGCGCGGCCGGCGCGGCTATATTAGTAACAGTGTTGCGGGGTGTGTTGCTATTCGAGAAAGGAAGGACACCGCTATATTAGTAACGGTATTGCCGAGTTGTTATTAGTTAAAGAAGGAAATTAGAAGAAGGTAAAGTTAGCGCTAAGACGACTAGCGCCGCTATTGTTAATATTACTTGCTATTATTACTACGCCTATAGATACAACCTTACCTGTACTACGAGCCTAAGGCACCTTAATTAAAACTTTAATTAAAACTTTAAGGCTAAGTTAAAACTTTAAGCCGCCTAAAAGATTGAGCGACTAATAGACTAACTAAGGGCAAAACTATAGAGCTAAGCTAGCCGGGGTCGATCTTGCGGACAATAGGTTACTCCTCGATCTTTCCGACCCTTTAAGCGAGGTAAACCTCTACTACTGCACTTATAATAGCCTTTACCTATAGAAACTAGAAGAACTAAGTTTTTTAAAAAGATATAATTAGTTAACACTTAAAGGCTGCTAAACCTAACTAATTGGGGCTAGTGAAACTACGATAGTAAATAATAGCCCTCGTAACAATAAGAACAATCCCTCGTAATAATAAGAACAACCCTTAGAAGCGGACATTTCTAGGTCTTTTAAGAGTAGACGTAAAGAACTCGATACGACATTACTTAGAACGGAGGCAGTGCTACAATACCTCGTACGTCTACCTATTATAGTAGGGAAGACGCGCTCGTATTGTAATTAGTCGAAGGCCCTTAATTCTTATAGATATATATCACTTTATAGTTTATTATATATAGGGATAGCGTAGTTAGAGTTAGACATTATGCTATATTAGAGGTAAGGTTTAATATAGTTATATAATCGGTAGTTATACGTTTAATTTAGCGCAGACTAAGCGGCCTATTAGACCTACTAAGTTAGCAGCAATAGAGGTTGAGACTAGAACAAAGACTAGCTACGAGGGCGCGGCCTTTAGAAGGGAAGCGTATATTAGGACTAAAGAGGTTATACGTAATTAGTATGTAACCGGGCTCGAGTAAAGCTAGGGTCTCGATGCCTTAGGTAGGGCTTGGCGCTTAGCAGTAGGCTAACTAGCCTACCTTCCTCCCTCTCCTCCTAGTTCCTTATCGAATACTACCTATACCTACTACTACCCTATCTACCTGCTAACATACCCTTCTTACATTAATAGCTATATCGCTAACTTCGAGAACGACACTCGCGCGCCTTCTATAGGACTAGACAACGCGACTACCTTATAGTATAATAGTATTGCCTATTAAGAGGCTAAGGCGCGCCGTATAGTCTATATTTCTAGCGCTAGCAGGTCTATTAAGATTAACGAGAATAGGCGCATTCTAGACGACTTAATCTCTATAAACTAGGCTTCTACGAATAACAAGGCCGATCGCTGCTATAGTAGAAGGGCTTAGCCTCGAGTCTTTAACGTTAGTAACCTCGTTAGAGTCGCTATTCCGAAGCGTTATCGTATTGTTAGTAGCCCTCGGTCTATCGTTTGCTAGATTACTAAGCGACGAGAAGACGACGATAGTAACCTAACTAACCTCTATAAAGTGCTTATACTATAGGGTTATTTGCTAGGCTATTATTATACGCGCAACCTCTTTCTAATAGAATATAACTATACAAATTAGTCTTGCTATTAAGGCTCTAAGAACAGCGAAGTTATACTCTCGTATACTTTAAAAAGGCAAGCATATATACCTCTCTATAGCCGTACGAGTTGTCGCTATATTAAGGGCTATAATAACAAGACCTATACCTATAGAAAGGCCGGAAATCTATACTCTAACCTTTACTACGGTGTTGCTAATATCTATAGCAATATAGAAGACCTAGACTATAGCTATTCTAACGACGAGCAATTAGATAGTAATAGCTAGTATTCGGACGAGTTTAACGGCTTCTTAGGCAGTAGTAATAGCAATAGCGACGATAACGACTTCGGCGACTTTAGTAACTTTAACTTCGATAACAACCTTACTAAGACTAAAGGCGCGCCTCGTAGTAGCAGTCTACCTACCGAAGACGATACGCTAACTTAATAACCTTGCGTATCTCTAGTCGCTCTAATAGTCGAAGAGGCGCTACTACAACTAATACTACTGTCTTCGTTACCGAAGGGCCGCGGAAGGCGCGTTAAGAAGCCTACTAAGAAGGCGGCAATAGAACAGGTACTAGTAGGCGTTTAGAAGAGGCGGATAGTAAAGAAGTTATTAGATAGACAGCTACGGAAGAGTTAGATTATTTATTAACTATAATAACAATAAGCGAGCGCTCTTAGATATAGATATAGACGTATTATTCTTAGTATACCGCTCTTAGTCTATATGCTATATTTACAGCTTTCTATATAGCCGTTTTAGTCTACTTTCTATACCTTAATCTATACCTTAATCGACTAGTCTAATCTACTACAGAAGTTACTTACTTAAAGGTCTCATTTAACGAAATATCGCGCTTTTAATTAACTGGACTCGAGGCATAGAATAAGCCCTATTTGACCAAATACAGGGTTTGACGAAAAGGCGGGAACAGAGCCGAACAAGATATAGCAACATCCCTGGCACCCAGCTCACAGAATCCACCTGCATAAAGCATTGAAGCGAGCGGCAATTGCACCTACGGGAAAAGGCAGACCTTGTAAATTGTTGACGGCAAGCAAAGTCGTGGCTGTGGATGAAACCGAGGGCTCACTGACCTTGGAGAATGGCGAAACTATTCGAGGCGATGTAATAGTTGGAGCTGACGGTGTCCACTCCGTGGCTCGCACACGAATTCCGCCAGATGCCAAGCCATGTAGCTGCGGCAAAAGCGCGTTCCGATTCTTGATACCTCGAGAGGCTTTCAAGAGCGATCCAGCAACAGCACACATGGTGGACGACTTGGGCGAGGTGAAGATCTGGTATGCTGAAGACCGCCGTATCGTGCTCCAACAACCAACTTCTTAATTTTGTCGCCATTCATCCTACATCAGAGCTGAACGCGGTCTCAGATTGGAACAATGTCGCCAGCCTCGAAGCCATGCTCAAAGTGTTTGGCGGATTTGAGCCTTCTGTGTTGGTTATGATATCGAAGGCCGATCCGGAAACACTCAAGATCTGGACGCTGCTGGACATGGAGGAAATACCTGCGTGGAATAAAGGCCGCCTGGCGCTGATTGGTGATGCAGCGCATCCATTCTTGCCTCACCACGGACAAGGCGCAGGAGCCGCCATCGAGGATGCCGCAGCACTGGCTACCGTACTGCCTCTTGGAACCCCGGTAACAGAAGTTGCAGCAAGGTTAGCACTATACGACCAAATTAGACACAACCAACCAAGATCAAGACGTCCTCTCGCCTGATTGGTTCTGACAACCTCCATAAGAACAATCTCGACATGTCCCAATTCACAGCCTACAATTTCGGCCACGACGAGTTCGACGATTCAGCCCAGCGTTTCCGAGAGTATCAATGGTCAAAGATCCCCAACAAATACTGGCGCATGCAACTCGCCTTCGGACCCATGCCCGGCCCTCGTCAGAACCACTACGGCTTCCCCCGAGACGGAACACAAAGCACCTTCATAACCGCTAGCATCCGCTTCAAGGCCTCCAAAACCGCTCTCCAGAACCTTTTCCCACCCGGTCGATCGGGCTACAAATTCACCACTCCCGTCACAATCGCTTACGCCTCCTTCTCCCAAACGACCCTCAACAAAATGCAATGGCTCGGCGGCTCCGGCTACAACCACATCGGCCTCTACATCCACGGCGTACAATACACGAAACCCGACGAAGACAGCACCAGCGTTTCAGGAACCTATATGCCCATCCTCTTCGAATCCCTCACCGACCCCATCGTCAGCGGCCGCGAAGAACTCGGCATGCCGAAACTCTACTCCGCCATAGACGTCCATCGCCGCACTCAAAGCTACCACATCCGTACCTCCTGGCAAGGCGCGACTTGGGGCTCCTTCCACCTCTCCGGCCTCCACGAATCCGATCCCGCGACCTCCACGGGCTCGATTTCCGGTGAAGCTGATGATGGAATTCTTGTACACAGATATATTCCTGCTACCGGGAGGAAGAACAAAGGTTTGGCGGAAGCGGATTATGCGTGTTTTGATCGGTTCGCGGAGGCTGAGCCTAAGCCTCGAGCGGAAAGGTTGTGGGTGGCGGAGAGTGCGAGGTTTGAGATTGATGGGTTGGTTTGGGATCAGCTGCCGACTTTGCATCATGTTGTGGGGAGATTGGCGGAGTTGCCTGTTTATGAGATTTGGGGGCGCAAATCGCAATCATCCAACGTCTGCTTTTCGAAAGCCTTGTTGACCGCTAGTCCAGTGTCTTCATTTCACCTTGTGGTTTCTAACTTTCGCGCCCGGCTGGAGTGGACCTCTTCACTCCGGCAGTGAAATTCTGGACCACAGGAAAGCCACAAATTCTCTTTCGTTCTTCTTCGCTGATTTCTTGCCTGCACATCGCCGGCCTACAAAACAGCCAGTCTACCTGATATTCCGATTTCCATCACCCGAGGAGTCGCCGGACAGGGCAGCAGAAGGCGGGATGCCGCAGATCAGAGCGTCTCAACGACGTGCGATTCGGTTTCGTCTCCAGAAGAACATCGTCGCCGTCGTCTTGGCAGCCGCGTTGTCAGGCTTATGCGGCGAGATTGTCTGAAACCGAAATGGAGTCGGCTGTGGAAAGGTGTAGACAAGGCGAATTTTCTCCGCAGACAATGCAAGTCATCTTACGGCATAAGTTTGATCTCTTCCCCGAGCCCTGGGACTGGAACGAACATAGAATTACCTCCATACCAATATGCTTTTGGCTATATAATTTCTCTATACAATATACTCTATAATATATTTATAATTTTAGTTAGTATTATTACTATTAAGAAAGATTAGATACTTAGTTCTTTTATATAGCTATAAGTATAGTAGAAACTAAAAGTTCTAACTTAAAACTACTATAGATATGTGAAAGGCTAGTATTATAAGTACTAGTAGTTACTAGTATTTAGTACTAGTAGTTTTACTATTAGAAGACTAAGTAAATACATATAGTATTATATTTAGTAGTATATAATTTAATGCTATAGACTGCAATCTAATTAGATTTAAATATATAGAGTACTAGCATTTAGTATATTTGTCTGTATAATACTAATAATATCTTTAATTTTACTATATTACTATTTTAAAAATAACTCCTTTAGCTTTATAGCTAGTAGTAGTAGCAGTATTATCTAGTTAGAGATGTCTAAGGAGACTCTAGAATTATCGCTTCGCAATTTTGTTAGGAACCGCCGATCGTGGTTTTAGGTTAGACTAGGGCTCGGGAAACAGATCAAGCAATACGAGTGCCCGAAAAGCGCCTGTGTTGTAAGTGATGCCAAATTCCTCTCCACTTCACCCGTCTTGCTCCCCAGCGACCGCGCGGAAGCACGTCGAACATGCAAGCACAACGGCATGCCTCGGCCGCTGTGACAAAGCATCGGGAGCACAGCACCAGGTCGCTGCAGGGACACGTGATCATGTCCACTGCTGAAGGTAGTGGTGGTACTGCTCCCATTTCTGAAGGACATGGCAGGAATCCTTTCGTATGCAACGTATGCCACAAAACGTATGGGAGAATAGATCATCTCGCTAGGCATTTCCGTAGCCGTAAGCCGCTCTGCCAGCCATGATGGACTTCCACAGCTGACAGACGAGCTTTCAGACACGAATGAGAAGCCTTTCAAATGCGTAGAATGCGGGAAGACATTTGCACGAGCGTAAGTGATAATAGCTTATATCCTGCTTCCCTCCGATGATCCACTTCCACATCGGCCGACGACAGCATCTGATGTGCGATACCATCCTACCGGGTGACGCAGCCTGATGCCGGCCTTACGCCATTCAAGACTCTGTCCCGTCCGCGATGCCCAGTCTCTGTTAACGCACTGCGTGTATTGTATCCGAGTGCAGGCTATTGTACATTAACTCAGAAGAGGCTAACACCAAACGACAGAGATCTACTGAAACGACACGCCGCATTGCACAGCTCGACAGGACAGAGCGGCAAGAAACGAAAGATCCGCGCCTCGCAAGCTTGCACCGCATGTGCGATTATCAAGGTCAAGTGCGACCAAGAAAAGCCATGCAAAAGATGTCAAACCAAAGGTCTAGAGTGTCGGGTCGACAATGCACCTTCAACGTCCGCACATCGAGCAGATGAGCAGCCCCCTTCTCCGAATCACTGGTCAACGCCACCAGAAACCTCGCAAAGCCCCAGCGATGTTCATCCTCCGCCTATGCAGTATTACATTCCTAGGCCCATGGTGTCTACGCCTACTGCACCAATGACAAGACCGAGTACCATGGCTAATGGGCCCACAAACGGTCCACCGGCTCCAGAAGATCCATCCTTGACATCCTTCTTGAGCTCCGTTATACATCCAACCCAAGGGACGGATCAGAGGACACGGCCGCTTGCACAGTCACTGCATTCGTCGTCAAATCTTGCGTGGAACCAAAACTTCAACTCTCGAGACCTCATGGACTTCAGCCAGGATCTAAGCATGGATTTCAATGATCTGAACGCCGTTCTCTCTGGCGATTGGGCGCCGTGGCTAGATCCTGCATTGGTTTCCACATCTATAGATGGGCCAACAGGACGATTAGATCAGGTCTCAGATGTCAGCACGCCTTCAATCGGCGACAGCATTAATCTTGGATCCGCAGCTTATAGTCGATCGGCTTGGATATGGGTTCCCAACCACGAGAAAGGCAATCAAGATCACAACCTGACCTCTGTCTTGGTGGAAAGCCATGGTCCGGACAAAGTACCAAGACCGCGACAGATTGCTTTGGTCCCTCCTATGGATCAGCAAGGGCGCGATCGAATCGTTGCGCTTCTGCTCGCTGGCTGTGATAAGCAGAACTATCAGGAGATCGTGGCGCTATTTCCTTCTCCTCGGTAAGTGCATGATTATGCCTGAGCATTAAACCTCTTGCAAGGCTGATTCGATGCAGAGTCCTTGACGTCTTTCTCAACGACTACCTTTTGACTATGGAGCACAGTATAGACGGCTGGATTCACATCCCTTCCTGCAGACCAAGTGAGACCATTCCAGAATTCTTAACATTAATGATCGCCGCCGGCGCCATACTGGGCAGGTCAAGTCATGCTCAGAAATTCGGCTACGCACTCCAAGACAAAGCGCGTGTGGCAAATTGGGAGCTATTCGAGCGCGACAACAGCAATACAAGGAGCTTACCAGCGTTGCAGGCATATGCCACTTCTCTCCTCATTGGCACATGGAGCGGTAACAAACGGACCATGGAACTCGCTGAGAGCGCTATACCCCCGCTAGTCACGATGCTTCGTAGAGCGGGTGCATTCAAGAAAACCCGAGCGCCACCTCAAGCGCCTCTGCCAAGCGATTCACCGGAAGAGTTGGATCGTAAATGGAAGGCATGGATCGAAGCAGAATCTCACAAACGTCTGGCCTACCATGTATTCCTACATTGCGTCCAGGTATCGATCGCATTCCAAACACCACCGCTCATATCATATGCCGAGATCACCTTGGACCTGCCATCGCCGGCTTCACTCTGGCGTGCTAAGACCTCGGAGGAGTGGCGCGATCAGTACAATTTTCACAAACTTGCGAACGCGCAATTGCCGTCGTTTGTTTCGAGTATGTGCGACGCGCAGACCATGGGACAGGTTCGCCATCAGATCGATTTGGAACTCACTCTGTACCTCGTGCTTATGAGCCATTGGTGCCTGGCTTGGGAGTACACACAACTCAGCTCGGCAAACAAGGCGCAGGCATCATGTGATCTTCCGTGGGCAGGGACACTCTTGGCGTCGTCAAAATGTCAAGAGTTACGGCGACTGCTGGACTCATTCTACGTGGCAATCGAGAATTGGCGTGTGTTCGTGCCAAAGGAGGTCCACATGGTATCTCAACTGCTGCGCATGAATCTTTGCGTCGCGTTCGAGGATCTTCAGCTGCTCGCAGGGAAGGAAGGCGAGGAAGAAGCTCGAAGAGTCTATCCTTTCTTGAAGCAGTGGTATCGTTCGCCCGAATGTCGACAGGCGATGTGGCATGCCGGACAAGTCTTGCGCGCTGCTCGACGACCTCCTGGACTGAGCCCGAACGCATCTCGAACGGCCACGCCCGATACGCCTTGGCTACGTGACTTCAACGCTGTGGCCCTCTACCACGCCGCTCTGGCGTTCTGGGTCTATGGTCTGCTTTCGAAAGCAATCGTCATGGAACAACACACACCCGGCTATCAACCACAAGCTTCTTCTGCAGAAGACCTCGAGGCTCGACGACACGGCTACGTTCCTGCCGTCGATTACCAAGGCGAGCCGATCCATCTCGACGGCAATGACGAGGAGTTGACTGCGATTGAGCGTCATCGATTCATTGGCCTCAACAAGGGTCGCGCAGTCATCTCGGCACACTCTCCATTCCCGCGAGGTCCAACGTCGCATATTAGCCCAAGCCAAGCCAGCCCGAGGATGACTGCCATTGACACTCGACGGCCAGAGACGGAAGCAGAGCTTGCGAGGCGCGAGATCGTCGCCCTCGATGACCCTAAGCGTGTTATGGAGGTCATGATCAATGCTTTGACCCCTGCGAGCAGTCCTCCGGAGTCTCATAGTCGACCGAATCAGCCACACACTGCAGGACCACAGCGGCCCGCGATGGTGGAGAACCTCATTCAGCTGATGCGAGATTTGGGTGAAGCAACGTCTGCTGTGTGAGTGACGGATTTATGCATCGTCGAGAGCATTCGTGACAGCGCAGTGTTTCAATGAATGAATGATACCATGTATAGGCAATAATTCAGCATGTAGAAGCATCACATTTCGGGAATGATCGATAGGACTGTCGATAAACCACCCTTGTTCTTCTTCACTCACCGACCTCCCGATCCACACTCCACTTCACAGCTCTGTCAATGATCGGCCACTGCAAACTCGCATGCCTGATCCGTTTCCCAAACACAAAGAAAGGAATCCAACACACCAAAACAGCAGCACTGATGCCCGCCATAGCCCCGAAGGCATTCTGATACCCAGATTTCTCAATCCAAGGATTCGTATAGAACGATAGCAAAAATCCAAAAGCAGCTGTTGTTGTCGGAGGAAACAAAGAAAAAAAAGATTAGCCTTCTAGGTCCACTGCCTTGACGCACACATAGAAACGAGAAACTTTCACACTCACATTTAAAGCCCAACTGCGTCACGACCGTCTCCCCGGCAATCGGCCGATACGCATCGACAATATACACCAACGAAACATTCGTCGCCTGCGTGATGCTGAAATTCAACAACCCCAACCCCAGCGTCGGAAGCATCCAATGCCACCGATGCTCAATCCCGGCTCCATACAACACCAGCGCCAAAGGCGCAGTCACAAGTCCAATCGTCATAGCCGGTAATCGAAACTCCGGCTCCCGTATGCCACCATTCCTCCTCGTGAAAAAATTCGCGGTCCAGTCCGAGAAATTTCCTCCTAGAGCGATTCCGATCACGGCGCCGACGAGTCCGGCGATGAAGCAGAGGCCGGATTGCCAGGAGTTGAAATTGTAGGTTGTGGAGAAGGCCGGGGCGAAATTTGAGGTTATGGCTACGAGGAAACCGATTGTGACGGACATTACGAGGGTGGCCCAGATTACGGGGGGTAAGAGGAGCATGAGTACGGGACGCATGAAGAGTTTCAGGAGGGATTCCGAGGTGTAGGTGCCGGTGTAGAGGTTTAGGCCGTGGAGGTAGGAACGTTTGGGGGGTTGTTGGTGGGGACGCGCGGCGAGGACGGCGGGACTGCGAGTGTAGGAGGTTTCGGGCATGGTGAAGAAGACTAGAATTGTGACGAAGCCGATGAGGGCTATGGCGATGTAGTAGATGTAGTGATATCCGAGGTTGTATGCGATGACGCCGCTGAGGATGACGCCGATCGAGACGCCGAAGTTTAGGGATGCGGTGTATACGGCCATGACGGTGCCTCGCTCGTGCAGGAAGAAAATGTCGGAAATGGTCAATGGGGCCAGACATTCTCCTGATCCCGCAGCGAAGCCCATAACGATTCTCGCGACGAGGGTGTTGGCGTACGTCTTGCTGACGCTGACCCAGATCGTTGTGATTGTGTAGAGAGTGAAAGATGCGAGGTAGACTGGTCTCCTGCCATATTTTACGATCAACGGCATCCAGACTAGGTTGCCGAGGCCTTGGAGTAAGGCTGTGGTGGTGAAGAAGTATGCGATTTTGGAAATTTTGGAGGTGAATTCTGGGCCTGGAGGGCCGAAGTAGTCGATCGTCGTTTCTACTATGGCTACCGTCGGACCTGGATCTTTTGTCAGAACGGGCATCCTATTTGTGTGTTGGGAATGCCATACCTGCTGCCAAGAAGTTGCACATCACCATGGCAAGACACACGATGAAGGCTTGATAGTAGCGGTAGCCCTTTGACCTATACACTCATCAATGCCAGATCGAAGGGCCTAGGAAGGTTCTACAGTACCAGTTCAAAGGATCATTGGGATCGCTCGACGGCGTCGGGATGAGCAAGACTTCCTTCGTTTGAACATTGTGGAGCTGCACACTTCCGAGCGTGTTGACATTGTCCCATTTCTCTTTTTGCACGTCGGCAACGCTTTCTATTGTCATGGCCTGTTCGAGGTTAGTAATCTTCGCGCTGCCGTTGTAGGTCGCCATGCCACGTGCTCGTCAACGCACGCTTTGAAGGAGATCAGAGGTGGTGCGTCTGTCCTGCCATTGCGTCCTGAGGGTCTAGACATTGTTGGAGTACCTTGTTGACCACGGCATGTCTGCGGGTCCCTCGTCGCATGGCAGCCATGCTCCGCCCAAGGACCTGCATAGCAATGAAACACGCGAATACTCACCTTCACGGACGCCGGCTGTGGGGTCGTACATGATGAAAGTCGTGGATGAAGTCGTTGATCTGCCAGGGTCGCGACACGTGCTGGGTCTTGGCACCCGCTCCGGTGGTTGTGCATGGATCACTTCGTCCCCACTCCCGGATGAACAAGAATAACAACCCGGAATAGCGTCTCGCCAGTCAGATGGCTTGGAAAGACGGGAAGAAGTTCGGATGCCGGCTTCCCAAGCACTCCCGTCACCGTGGGAAGTCTCACTAGCAATAGCACGCGTGTTGTTCGGGCATTGGGGAGAGCAATCATCCGCTACTTCACCTCGTGAGGCTCTAGCCAGAGCAAGATTGATATATATGTAGCAAACGTATGTTGCCCGAAATCCATCCAAAAGAGGTCTGTCCACCCGGCGGGACATCATACATCAGCAATGAGAGCCACTCTGTCGGTGCTTGCTTGCACTGTTGTGAATCGTGCTAGGGATGCAACTAATTATCGGATTGACAACTATGTAACTATACGAAGAAGGATTAGGAGCCTGCTATAGAAACTATAGTTAATATACCTATTATATGTCCTTCCTCTTAGTATAGGTTAGCTAATAGTATTAGCTAACTAGCATATTACCTAACTAAACTATAATACTCCCCCTTAGGTAGAGATAATATACTATTCAGATTGGATACTCTAAATCTAGGCTTAGAGCTTCACTTTATCTTCTAACTGCCTTTAGATATTAGACTATATCTGCTTTATATATAGCTTTATATGCTATACTACTTGCACGTACTTATATTACATTATTTACTAATTAGTTTGCTTTAAAGTAATGTCCTTAGTCGTAATTGTAGGGTTAGTAGGCGCCTATAAAAGACACTTAAACTTAACTAGACAACTTGAACTTTTACAATCTACTCTTTAGCAATCCCCTAAGTACTAGCAGCCTCTACTAGAATTCAAATTCTTACTAAGACCTTTTAAGTCTAATAGCTAGCCGAGACTTTATTATAGCGATAATTCTTTACCCTAGCCTAGGGAGTATAGCGAGTAGTATAGGTAGTAGTAGCAGCGGCGGCGGTAGTAACGATCTAAACAAGAATCGGCACCCTTCGCGTTATAACAAGCTCTAGCTTATAGAGACTAGTAAGTATTACTATTAAAGGTTCCCCTTTTCTAACAATTTGCTAACTAGGCGCAGTCCTTAAGGAAGTTTAGTTAACTGTCGCGATTCTCTAGAGAATTATCTAGTACTTAACTAATATTAGTCTAGAGTAGACTCCGCCTTAGCTACGCAACGTTAATATTAGGCATTTTATTACGAGCTAGGATAATACTCGGCTGTTTCTAAGTGTACCTCCGCGTCTGCGTAAGGCGGCTAAGGCATTCAATTTAGGCTTAAAATCGAATGTTAACTACTTACCTACCGCGCTTGTATATACGGCTGCTACTAGACGCGTATATACTAGTAATAGCTAGTGCGGTCCTTGCAAGCAGTTAAAGGATCCGTACTTAGAGTGTATAACTCTAAGTTATCGAATTAACGGTTAGGATATCGCTTTCCTAAAGGGCGCTTATACTAACTATACTAGCCTAAATTATTATAGTTAATGCGAGTTCTCTAGTAAGTTGAATCTAGTCTTATACATTTTTTGAAGCTAAAACACTAATCCTTTTGTTAGGTTACGTCTCTCGGCTACGCTCTAATACGAATCGTTAGACGCCTATAGTGCCTCTGCCGCCTCGTAATCCGGGGAGTAGAGCAGGCACTAATTAGCGTCGTCTGTACGTACTAGTCCCGTCTAGCATCGATTAGAGTACTCCTTAGGGCGCCTAGGTAGTAGCAAATTTACTACTGTAGTAGGCAAATGCTTATACCTAGGCTACTGCTTAGGGACGTAGTCGTAGTCTAGGTTCTAGGTTGTCTACTAGTCCTAGCTCGACTCGTAATTCTAGTAGTCCTTAGAGGGGTTTCTCTAATTACGAAGATAGTAATACTAAGATAGGTAGCTGATTAGGGAGATTCGGTTTTTTCTAGTAGATAGAGAGCTATAATATATGTTTTCGATTTTAAAATAGGCTAGGCAGTCTAGATTAGTAAAAGCCTTATAGTATTAGAGAGTTTCTAACTCTTAAGGGCTAGGGTATTTCTTCCTACTTAGTCTCAATATTGTTATAAAAGAAATTTTGCAGCTTAGACTATATAGTGCAGCTAGGCTGTTTCTAGAAATTAGAATGAAATTCAATAAGTGTATAAAGCTTGTTTTCTAATCCTACAAATAAGATTTTTCTTTCTAAAGGAGTAACTTAGGAGTTTGTCCTAGAGACGCTGTATTATTAGAGAATTTTGTTTAGAGATTTAGGCTTAGTGAAACAGTCCGCTAGCTGTTTGTTAGTAGTGACGAATTCGATACTAATCTTTCCCTAGGTATACTATTCTCTATAGTAGTAGTTCCTAAGGGAAACGTGCCTCGACCTCTTAGAATTTATATAGTCCTTAATAAGGGAAATAGCTAACTAGTTGTCTACCTAGACGTAAATCCTGTTGACTTCTTCCCTAGTAAGTAGTTGAAGCTTAGTTATTAAATTTCGGAGCTAGTAGATTTCTCTATATGCTTCTATTAGAGCAATATACTCTACTTTAGTGCTAGAGAGTACGACTTCCTTTTAGAGCTGTAATCTCTATATAATTAGAGTGTTGTTAAGAAGTATAAGGGCGCCTAATATTAATCTTAATAATAAAGGGTTACTAGCAAAGTCTACGTTAGAGTATACCTAAAATTCCAAAGTTTTCTTCTTTCTAAAGACAAGTCCTTTGTTAACTGTGCTAGCAATGTACCTCTAGAGATGTTTAGTAGCTATAACATACTTAGGTCCGGGATTCTAAAGGAATCTAGCAAGGTGGTTAACGGTATAGCTAATGTCTAGTCTAGTCTAGTTAGCTAGAAACTACATTTTACTAATTATAGTATTAAACAGCTAGTAGTCCTAACGGTTATAGGGGGTTATAAGAGGCTCGTAAAGCTTCTTAAGTAGATGCTTTATTAGCTTATACTAGTCTAAGCTATACTTCTAAAGCTTCTCTTTAGTATAGTGTGTCTAGGAGATAGTAAGGTTTCCCTCCTTGTCTTCCTTTAGATAAAGGCCTAGAAATAGGTTAGACGTAACAATCTTGATTATATACTTCTTACGAAGACCTTTAATTAGAGCATCGATCTTTGCCTTAGAGGTTCTAAAGATTTAGAAGTTATCTATATAAAGGAGGATAAGAATACTATTACCTTACTATAGGCAATAGTTACTCTTTGTCCTACTTAGGCTAAGTTGACGAAGAGTGTCTAAAGCATTATAGTGCTAGAGATTAGTAGCCTGCTTAAGGCTATATAATCCTTTTCTAATACGGATAATCTACTTTAGAGGGTGCTTCTTAAACAGGTACGCGCCTTCTAGGGGTCTAATAAAAATCTCTTTATCTAGAGGGGGATTTAAGAAAGCAGTCTCGATATCAACCTGTCTTCGCTTCTAGTTTTTGTTTACTAAAAGCCTAAGGACAAGTCTAGCAGTAGCTGCTCTTAGTATAGGAGTATAGGTATTAACATAGTTAAGACCTTGCTTCTATATAAAGCCTCTAGCTGTCTATCTTGCCTTATATTTGTTAATAGAGCCGTCTAATAGGTATTTAATCTTAAAAACCCATTTTCCTATTAGAGGTGTTCTGCCTTTTAGTAGGGATTCGGCTAGAATCCACTCGATTGCACTAGACTTTTTAAGAGACCTTATCTCTTTTGTAACGGCTTTTCTCTATTCATCCTAGTTAGGCCTTTTTAGGGCTTTAGCTAGGGTTATTAGGTTAGCTAGCTTCTAAGCATCTTTTATAGCAGCAGCTATAGCAATCTTAGTGATCTTGCTATAGTTATACTTAGCTACGGCTCTACTAGACCTAAGTCGTACTTCGGCTTAAGGAGGGTTTAGCTAAGGTGGGTTAGGAGCCCTCTTTCTCTTGCTAGTAGTCTTAGGGACTTAGAAGGGAGTAATTAGGGTATCTTCTAGTTTAGCAGTATCTGTTTCTTAAGTGTACTAATTTTTCTTAGAAGCAGCTTCCTACTAGGCAGCTAGTAGTTCTAGTTAGTGATTTTGGAGTATTAGCTTATTAGCTATAGGTATTAGCTAAGGTAGTGTTCCTTGCTTAAGTATACCTTACTCCCCCTAAGCTGTAAGGGAGTCTTCCTAATCTTCCTAATTATAAGCCTACTAAGGCTAAGGGATACTACCTCTAAATAGCTCCCCCTAAGGTTCTAAAGAGTGCTAAGTTGTTTAGTTATTACTAGGGAATAGTGCTAGGATTCCTAACTCAAATAAAAGGTTAGACTGGGTTTCAAGTACCTAAATAGTCTCTTAAGGGACAGCTAGTCTCAAATACTCCCCCTAAGCTTAAAGGGTACTTAGAAGCTTAGTGAAATTGTCTTTATAGACAAAGTCCTCGTTGAAGGTAACGTATAGAGAGAATCTGATATTATGCTGCTATACGCTATCCTTCTAGTACGGGTTCTAAAGCAGATAGTTTGTTGATAAATTTTCTTAGAATCTAATAAACTAGAATACGAAAGCTCTTAGTGCAAATTTCTAGGAGTTAAGTCGTTCAACCCCGGATTCGAGGTATTTAAATACCTTATAGCCAAATCGTCTCGTCTTAGACAGGTTAATGTCTATACTGCCGATATTCAAGTCTAATTCGAAAGCCTTAAGTAGAACTTCCTTAGTTCTCAAGTTTACTAGTCTATTAGTTAGGTAAATCGAATGCATTACTGCAAAGCACTAGTAGTATATTAGTAGGCTAGAGTCAATTATTATTGCTCTTGCCTTAAGTAGAATCGTCTTGTTTAACGACTCTATAATACTATTCTGCTCCGGTGTATATAGTATAGATACATCCTATCTAATACTAACTTCCTCTACAAAATATACTAGATCGTTGTTAGTAAACTCTCCCCCGCTATTACTAAAGATAATCTTAGGGATTTTGTTATATTACCTCTTAATTCTAGTTATCCAGTTAATTAGCTTGTTACTACTTGTTACCTTATCTTTGTTTCGAAGTAACAGACCCTACCTAAGCCTAGTTTTAGCATTAGTTAGGATTATAATGTACCTATTTCTAAACAGATTAAATAGTTGTACGCCAACAAGGTTAATATAGACTTCGTTAAGGGCTTTTTCTAGTCTAGTTCTATGTTCTCTTAATATAACTCTTTAAGCTCTCGAGAGCTTATAGGTCTTATAGTGCTCGAGTTTAGATGTATTAACTTCTTCTAGGCCTAGAATGGCTTCCTTAGTAGCTATTAGGATCTTGTTGCCGACGTAGCCAAGTCTCTAATGCTATCTTAATGTATCCGCTCGTAGTCTAGCGATAGCTAGGGCTAATAGCTGCCCTTTCTAACTCGATTCTAAGTTTAGTTTTAAAGCTGAGCCTAGCATTTTGACTCTAGCATCTTTAAGGGCAAGTACTCCTTATACTTCCTCAACCTTTCTAATTAGCTTGCCTTTAAGCATTAAAGTGCCTAAAGGTCTGTTTAAGTGAATGCTACATTTCTTCTAAAGACGCTCTACTAAGATTAGGTTGTAATCTAAGTTCGGGGAGTAGAGGACGTCTATTAGAGTAATTAGGGTTTTCTTTCCTTTATAGGTTAGGAAGATATTAACAGTTCCTAATCGTAATATACTTAATTTTCCTACTACTTAGGAGAACTGAATAGGCTTAGTTAGGTGCTTAAGATCGCTAAACTAGCTCTTATTCCCTATAATGTGTAGTAATATACCTATATCCCAAATTTTTGTGTTAGCTATTAGGTTCTTAGAGCTTACTATAGCTAGTCCCGGCTTTGCAATAGCTCCCCTAATTAGGCCCCTACTAAGGCCGTCTAGCTAATAGTCTCCCTTATCTTCCGAGTTAGAGGAGGAGTCTAATTCATCTTTATTATTATTAATAGTACTACTAGATTTGCCCTTTCCTTTACCTTTACCCTTCTTGCCTTTGTCTTTATCTTTATCTTTACTCTTATCTTTCTTTCCCTAACTAGGTAGTGCTATATTAGGGTGTTGCTTATAG
Source organism: Pseudocercospora fijiensis CIRAD86 (assembly GCF_000340215.1). Classification (NCBI taxonomy): domain Eukaryota; kingdom Fungi; phylum Ascomycota; class Dothideomycetes; order Mycosphaerellales; family Mycosphaerellaceae; genus Pseudocercospora; species Pseudocercospora fijiensis. The sequence goes on along the minus strand of NW_006921540.1, from coordinate 3,249,275 downwards.
CACTTAGCGTTAGTGTGCTTATACTTGTACTAAGTGCACTAGTCGTTATTATTGCTAATAGCCCCTCTAATAAGCTTTAAGCCGCTAGATAACTGTTTAGGAGGCTTTTCTCTCCTTAGGGACGTTATTATTGCTTTAAGGGAGGAGTCCTTAGCTTTAGGCTTCTTATTATGCTTCTAGGATCTAAGCTATTCGTAACTAGAAAGGCCCTAAATGAATAGCATCCTAACAAGCATATTAGGCATCTTAATGTCTAATAACTTTATAGGCGCTTCTATTATTATAACTAAGCTAGCAAATTGTTCTATCGATGTTTAGAATCTGTTAAACTACTACTAAAAAGATTCGTAGTACTACTAGGTGTTCGGATTAGTAAGGGGCATCCTAATGTGCCTAATGAGTTTGATAGTATCAAATATGTCTACGGTTACAATAGGCTTATATAGAGCCTTAATGTAGTCGTATGTATCCTTAGCTAACTTAGGTATATTACCGAAGTCTAGTCTAAGGGCAGGGTCGAGTCTAGCAATAAGTATGCCTAGGGCTTAGATGTCTTTCTTCTTCTAGTCCCTAAATATGTCTCTATACTACTAATCGGCTAAGTCCCCTATAAATATGCTTTTTAGAGGTAGTTTTATTTTATTAGCCTAGTTAAGTCTATAGAATACTATACTAACTAGGTCCTTTTCTAGAAAGGCCGCCTAGAATATAAGCTTCTAGTCTTAGAAGTTGATCCCCTTTCTAAGAACTTGATTCTCCTTTGCTGTCTTTATCTAATTAGTGTCTATCGTTCCTAGCTGCCTTTTAGTATAGTGCTAGGTAGGGCTTATAAGGGACACTTGCTAGGTTTTAGTCCGAACTAGAGCTCTTAACTAGGTACCTAATAGGTCTAGATAGCTAGCTCTGTTTAGTAGACTCTAGAAACAGTTATTTTATAGTTGAACTGGATAGGTAAGCGTATACGCCGGGCTTATAACCTATTGTGAATCGTACTAGGGATACAACTAATTATCGGATTGACAACTATATAACTATACGAAGAAGGATCAGGAGCCTGCTATAGAAACTGCAGTTAATATACCTATTATGTGTCCTTCCTCTTAGCACAGGTTAGCTAATGGTATCAGCTAACCAGCATATTACCTGACTGAACCACAACATGCACGGAATCTTTTCCGCCCGCTTTTCTTCCCTCGAGTCCACTTCGCTCCATGTCTTGCTCCCTTCCGCAGCTGGAATCAACACCGCGACGGAATACATTCACGTGTCCCGCGAGTAGAATATCGCTGTGGAGAACCTGTAGGACGCTGTGCTGGGAGCTATAAGTATACTTCACCTGGTAAGTATAGTTCTAGCTCTCTTACCCTTTCACGCCGATAGGAGTATCACAATGATCGGGCACACTTTCGATTTACTGCAGCGACAGGCACTTGAGCATACGCTTCGCACAGCCATCGTCCTTCTCATATGTCTTCCAATCACGTACTTCCTAATCAACGAGGTCATTCGGTACAGAGCAAGACTACCGGCATTCCCGGGCCCGAGAGGACTTCCCGTCATCGGTAACATCGCAGACATCAGATACAACGCCGCAGAAAAGTATCGGCAATGGTCGCGCAGATATGGACCAGTCTATCAAATCCAGCTCGGTAACATTCCCGTGATCGTGGTCAACAACGCCCAGGCAGCAAAGACAATCTTCGGCAACAACTCGCAAGCCCTGAGCTCCAGACCAGTCTTCTACACCTTCCACAAGGTCCTGTCCAACACCGCGGGCACGACAATTGGCACCTCTCCATTCTCCGACTCCCTCAAGCGACGAAGAAAGGGTGCCGCATCTGCCTTGAACAAGCCGAGCGTGCAAACCTACATTCCACACCTCGACATCGAGACGCTCTCCTTCGTGCGAGAGGCCTTCAAATATGGCGACGCAGGCAAGACAGCGCTGGATCCCATGCCACTAATCCAGCGTCTCTCCCTCTCCCTCTCTCTCACTCTGAACTGGGGCACGCGAATGGGCGACTCGGAAAACGCCCTCTTCCACGAAATCACCGAAGTCGAAGAAGCAATCAGTCGCTTCCGCTCCACCACCGGAAATCTACAAGACTACATCCCTCTCCTCCGCCTCAACCCTTTCAGCTTCGGCACCCGCAAAGCCGCAGAAATGCGAGCGCGCCGCGACGTCTACCTGAAAAAACTCAACGCGGACCTCGACTCGCGCATGGAAAAAGGCACCCACAAGCCCTGCATCCAAGCCAACGTCATCCTCGACCGAGAAGCAAGTCTCACCGCCGAAGAACTCACCTCCATTTCCCTCACCATGCTCTCCGGCGGCCTCGACACAATCACAACCCTCTTGCAATGGTCCATCGCCCTCCTCAGCCAACGTCCCGACATCCAAACCAAAGCCATAACCGAAATCCGAAACCTCCACCCCACCCTCCTCTGCGACGAAAACGACGACATGAAATGCGAATACATCGTGGCCCTGGTCAAAGAATGTCTCCGCTACTACACCGTCCTCCGCCTCGCTCTCCCGCGCTCGACAGTCCGCGACGTCACCTTCGAAAACAAACTCATCCCCTCCGGAACCACCATGTTCCTCAACGCCTGGGCGTGCAACATGGACGAAGAGATCTGGGGATCGGATGCAGAGGTCTTTAGACCCGAACGCTGGTTGGAGAAACCTGATGCTCCGTTGTTTACGTATGGGATGGGGTATCGAATGTGTGCGGGCAGTTTGTTGGCGAATCGGGAGTTGTATTTGGTGTTGATGAGGATGTTGAGTTGTTTTGAGATTTTGCCGTATGGGGAGGTGGATGTGCATCCTGTGAGGGGGAGTTGTGATCCGAAGAGTTTGGTGGCCATGCCGGAGAGGTATCAGGTTCGGTTTGTGCCGAGGGATGGGGAGGGGTTGAGGAGGGTGTTGGAGGAGAAGGAGGGGATGGGGGTTTTTGAGTAGATTGGAGATGTGCTGGACGGACGGACTATCTTGTCTGCTCGAATTTGGTACACCGTGTAGACTTGATGGAATCATTCATCGATCCGAAGACGAATTCTCTCCGACTGATCTCACTGGCAGGTGGTCGCCTTGCCATATCCTCGAGTACCAGTCAGTGCAAATGAACATGCCAGCGTCCATCTCCAAGGGAAGCTCCTCAAAAGGCTTCAACTCTACCCTCCACAATCTGTCTGACCCTTTGCTCCAAATCAGTCATGCCATATTTCTGACTTTCACAGACGGTGTATTCCCTGCAGCAAGTTTCACAGTATGGTGAATCGCAGCTATGTTTGTGCAGCTGTCCAATATCATTGAACCTTTGAGGCAAGGCGATAGGACGAAAATCTCGCGCAGGTGCGGATTGCGACAGTGAGAATCCAGAAATCGAAATGGTGGAGTGATTTCAGGCAGGAGAATGTGTCGTCGTCGCGCGAGCAAGTGAGGAAGGAGTACGCGTATTCGTCCTTCCATGGCGAGCTGAAATTTGTGAGATCGATAGCGCTTCGCTTCGGATGTGTCGAGAAGTGGTACAGCGGACCGGTCGTGTGGCAGACGCGTGCAATGCCAACACAAAGTCGCTATGGCTCGAAGCTTGGCTTAGTTTGACTCAATCTTCTTTCCACTGCAGACTCCAACTCCCATTCTGTAGGCTCACAAGATCCAACTCCTCCAAATCTCTCAGTTTACACCATTCAACATTCTGCGACAGATTCCTCATCGGGACATAGATTGCTTCCGAACTCAACGCACGCTTGCCGACCTGCTCAACCAAACGATTCACATTCGTCCTCAGTGAGGCAAACCATCGTCGATGTGCATTCAACGGCAAGACCAAATCGAAAGGTCGAAAATTTCGAATTCGAGAAATCTTTTCGGGACTAAGGTACTTCAAGAACTCGTGGGCTGAGGGCGGTGATGGGGCCGAGAAGATGTTGGAAGAATAGTATATCGGCGTTGCTTCGGCGCGGATCCAGCGGCAGACGTTGAGTAATGCGGGTTCGCAGAAAGATTTTTTCTGGTATGCGTAGGGGAGCATGATGGGCTCTCGGCGGACGATGGCATGGGAGTATATTTCATTTCGCAGTTCTGCCGGTAGGTCTGCGAAGCATAGCTTGTCTTTGATCGTTAAGACCTTCGTTTCGACCGGTAGTGGTAGAAGCGGGAGCCACATTCTGTCGCAATGCACGTTGGCCTAGGTGAGGAGGATGGTGGAGAGGGCGGATGGGAGGAGATACGTATATCTATCTCCTCTCGTTAATATTACCTTACCTTGCCGGGTTGCCCACACGCGTTCACGTCACGCGATTGATGTGTGCGTGAGCTACGCATTGATCATTGTGCATGGCCAAGCCGCTCTTTGCCGGGTGCTGCACCATGCATCCTGGACCTGGGTACAAGCGGCTTGGAGCCGTGCAAGGACTGCAACTTCTTCGCTGGCATGGCCGATGGATGCTGATGGGCCATTATTGCCAACATTCGTCGCACGATTGTGAGTGAGGAGATCCGGTCTAGATATAAATCCGACCATCAGATCATATCAATGCGGTTGAACAAGAGAAGGTGAAGTGCATCACGCCGCCGAACCTTGTGACATTTTCATGCATCGCGACCTCGTCCGCCGAACCCTGGTTCATGCAGCATTATTGAGCGGTCATCGCTCAGCCTTGCGATTGCGCTGTCTCACTGTCGCAGTCGTACATCCGTTGTCACATTATTCCTCATCTACACATTGTATGCCACCAAGATGGCAAGCACTACCGCGGACCAAGCAAGCACTTGTACGTGTGCATCATTATTGGCGGCCAGCCGGTGTGAATGCTGCCAGAATCTGTTCCATGCAAAGACGGAAAGGATGACATAGATGAAGAGCCGTTCGAAGCGCAGATTTGGCGCCGCGACTCCTTCTCTGACACTATCCAATTGCTCGATTGTCCCAGGCGGGCGCATTGCTTCAGAGGTCCTTGCGGAACTTGGACGGAATGTTCGCTTCAATGATCGCCATCTTGTCCATACGCTCCTGCTTTTCTTGCGCAGCTTCCATCTCATCGTGCATGCGGAAATGCTCGATGTCTTCGGGGTGGATCAAATCCTCCTCCTTCGTGTTCTCATCGTGGTATTTCTCGAAGTGGTGGATCTCATACTCGTACTCATCATCACCGTGGTGACCTGGGCCCCAACCAATGTCGGGCAGCTTGAGGCCCTGTGCTTCTCCCATGGTGTACTCGGCAAACGAGATGGTCCCACTCTTGTCGCGATCGAAGATCTCGATGACTTTCTGAATCGCCTTCTCCTTGTCCTCTTGTGAGATATGGTTTGTGGATTTGTCCATGCCACCATATGTCTTCATAAGATCCTCGACAGTCCATTCATTGTTCGAATTGTAGTCGTGGAGGTTGAAGAAGGATGCGGCGTCGAATGATTGTATGTGGTGCTCCTCTGCGCGCCAACGTCAGCATTCCACGGAACGTGAATATGCCATAAAGGCAGTACTGAAGTCGTCCTCGTCTGGTGCCCGAACACCGCAGACATCAAGGTGCAAGGTTCAATCTTACCAGCCATGTGCTTCGTGGCCCAGTCGGCATTTGCGTCTACTATCGGCGCCTGCTCGTGTGCATGGTTTCCATTTCCATGCGCCTGCGCAGATCCTATGAGTCCAGCTGCAAGAGCTCCGACTGAAAACAAATACATCGTGAGCGAATGGATGTGATATGGAAGAAAAATGGGGATGAATGCATTTCAGGGGGCATAAGCATAGGAGAGCGCGAGCGCTTCGGTGGTCAGCGTCAGCCGCGGATCCGAATTGACGTGCGTCAATCAACATTTGATGGATGGCTGTTCATTGCACGTCCACCTCAGCTCATGCAGTGCAGCTTTCTCCGCCTTCACATCGAACGCGTCCTCCCGTATGATACAATCGCCGTTATCCTCGCCGTCGCTGACCACTTCAAGAAAGTCGAGACGATTGAGATACCATCGCTTCGGGAGCCCTGTGATGGCCTGAATGGTGACGGTCGATTTGGATGCTCAACCATGCTCTGTTGGTCGCGACCAGGGCCACCTGCAATAGCGCAGGACTGCTCGAGCTCCAGACACTTTCTTCCACCCTGATGAGGAGAGCAGATTGAGATAAAAGCCCTCGGAGACTTCTCCGCACTCCTTGCTCGACCTCCAGCATGGCCGTTGAGGGCCCGGAAAAGCCATGCACCATCGTGCTCCACGATGACCGCGTATCTGCCGTCGACATTCTGGCCGGCCCACGCGTGATGCACGTGGGCGAAGTTGCCTGGCTCTCGGCTTCAGCTGCCCGAACTCTGTGTATCTGCCCTTCTGGTGTGGCCGCCACGTCAACCGAAATTTCCATCCATGTCTCCTTGGCCTCGAAGTTCGGATTCGAAAACAGGACTCCGGGCCGCATTCGCATGATAGAGGATCCCGAAGCTGCCACAGCGACGCACGTGGAGCTCTTGTTTCGGGAGCAGTATCTGAACAGTGCCGACATGTGGCAGCTGATGAAACGCGTTCAACACACGGTCGTCTACAAAGGCCAAGTCATGAAATACCTTGGCAGCATCACAGCCGAAGTGAGGAGCGTCTGGATCGCAGGCAAAGAGCTCGACTCAGCATTCTGTTCGCATCCTGAGACCAAGGCGATTTTCAGGAGTGCAAGCGCGAGGTTCACATTGCTGATCGAAGTGTCGCGGGAAATGCTCGAGGGCTGGAGTCAAGGAGAGCTCATGTACGAAAGGCTAATCTATGGCTTTTTGTGGGACCTCTTCCATCGATGGGAACGCGCCAAGGTGAAACACCATGTCTCTGTGGTCTTGTTCGGACGCTCGCTAGTTGCTCCAGGCGAGCAGAAACGAATGTCCGCAAGTGAAAAGCAGAATGACGATTTCTTCTACGTGCTGGCATCCGAGCTGCCGAGCTCTTCCTGGGCAGAGATCGTGAAGAAACTCAAGGAAGCTTTCAACGATCTGACTTTGTCGCGTGCCGTCTCTCTTGCCTCGGCAAGTAATATGCTGGAGGCCATACATTTGACAGCAATGGACTATGCGGACTTCTATACAGACGCGCACGTGATGAGCACCGGTACTTCAATCGTTGCCGTCACTGCGGGCACTGGCTTGTTCGATGCCAACCATGAGCTGTTGAAGCAGACCACGGACCTTTTGGTAGGCAATAGCATTGGCGTGGACATAGTGGCTCTGTCTCCGAAGCCACTGCATCCAGTGCCTCTTTTCAAGTACGACCACGAAGGAGTCGTCGAGTACGCTTTACCACACTGGGTGGACATCTCCTTCTGGAGAAGCCCTAATGATGAACCCCAGTCTACATGGACACTGCCAGACACAGAAGAGCCTGTGCATGACATCGCTTTGCCTCCTATGCAAGACTCTGGCTTCACCGAGGTCGACGTAAGCATGATGGACTTCTACGACAATCAAGTATTCAGTGATGAGCCGATGAAGAGACTCACAACTCGTGCATCCAGATCATCGCCGCCTACCGACCCTGTCGGCTCCGCTGAAACAGTCAAGATGAGGCTCTCCACAAGCCGAGATACCCAGAAGAGTCGATCGAATCCGACCACGGATCCGGTCAACATACCGACAGGTGAAGCATCGCCCGTGCCGAGCAAAGAACCGTTGAGCAGAGCGAAGCGACAACGGTTGCCGGCTCATCCCTTGATGCAAACCGGCGGACGAAAGATTAGCGTCGGTCCCAAGGGCCTGGCGATCAGTCGTGGTGCAGCAAGTACCACTGTGTCTGCCGAACATGCTCAGCAAGAGAAGGACCTTACATTTGGCACATCGGTTGCTTCACACAACAGCTCAGGCGGTCTAGCAAAGGCCATCCGTGCGTCCCTAGCACGAAAGCCGTCGCTGCAAAGCCTTAAATCGCAACGCATCAGTGAGCCTGACGAAGGTCAGACATCAAGGCCGATCAATATACAGAGCCACCAATCTGGTCATGATGACAACAGCGACCTAGCTAGCATCATCGAGCAAGGTATCGAGGACACGTTGGTGAGCAAAACATTGCAGAATGATACATCCCTCTCTGCAACGCCCAAAGCCGGAGCTAACTTTGGGAGTCGGCCAAAACGTGACTCTACTCATGAAAGTTTGAATATGATGTCCCCATGGGTGATGTTGTTGAACCCCTGTAACCCGACAAGAGACAACATGAGAGTCGCCAGCCAATACCGCAAGTGGCAACATGTGTTCCCTCGTGCTGTAAGCACTGGAACATTCAAATGGTCGGGAATGTGTACGCCGGCAGAGCTCCCACTTACAGCAGAATACAAGCCGTCGGGCACAGAGCTTGAAGTATACTATCGCAAGAAGGTGAAGCTACACAACATATCCAGCTCTTCGGGTCTGCGCGAAGAGTCTGCGAACATTCTGGTGGAAAGGCTCATTGACGTTCGCCTTGTACGTGGCTTCCAGATCGTGGCCATCCGGAACGCATCTCAAGAGCAGACGGAGCACAAGGAGCAACCAGTGCTACTTTCTCTTGGACGGCACTACCATCAGATACAGCGATTCTCCGACTTTCAGGTTCAAATAGTGCAGTATGAACCAAAGGCGGGGGTTGGAAGTGAAGACAAGGAGACCCAACACTACCTGACTTCTTACGAGCCAAAGATGCGGCTCTCGACGGGGGCAGTCGTGCGACCTGAGGTCACGTACCATTCTGAGGCTCCAATAGCTGATTGGACCCCCTTGGACGAACACATATTGGGACTTGCTCCTATGCCTGACATTAATGCCAAGTTCAGGGTCAGGCTGATTCTCATTCCAGTCGAAATCCACAGAGGAGACAACATCAGCCGTCTTGGAGGGCTCTCTGATGAGGAGAGGCGCATCGAAGGCATTCAACGCCTGACGCAGGCATGGCAGCGCCAAAGATATTTTTCGTCGGAGGACCAGGCTCACCAGATATCAGTGAAGAAAGCTGCGTCAACGCCGTATACAGCGATGAGAGATCCCAATCCACTCGCGATTGAGTATCAGACCAGAGATCCCAGCGTCGTGGTAAATGCACACGGTCCGGCTTTGCTCAGCCAATTGGAGGAGGGAGAGTTCACCACGCCATTGTTCTCGGACGCAGAGAAGCATCACAGCAGCAACTTTGACATGAGTAAGCTCGTCAGGCAAATGCAAGAGCCACCACCCCACGGCGTCGAGGTTCGTGATCGAAGGTGGCTCACGCTCACACATCTCAAGTGCTTCCGAGGAGATGAAATGACAACGTGGCTACTTGGTGCCTTCAAAGACTTGGAACTGCGCCAAGATGCCGTAGCTGTCGGCAATGAGCTGATGAGAAGAGGCGTGTTCTCGCACGTTCGACAAAAGCACAAGTTTCGTGACGGGCACTACTTCTACCAGATCAGCAGCGCTTACAGGACAAGCGAATATCCGGATACCCAAGGCCTGTTTAGCAAGGCAACGTGGCGATCCATACCGCCTACTCCCATCGCAGAGTCTATAAAGTCTCCAGTAGTGCGACCAGTGAGCGGTATCAGCACTGGCCATTCTAGCTCTTCTTCCGAAATAGGCACGCCAGGCCTGCATCCAGTGGAGCAGAAGCAGATCCTGCTCAGCCAAGCCATGCAATTCAACGTTGACCCGCAAAGAAAGTCAAGCCATCTGCAGATCCTTCAACTGCATTACGATCGCATCCATAACCCAGAGAATTGCTACCACATTCACCTGGAGTGGCTAGGAACGTCGCCCAAATTCATTCGCGAAGCACTCACAAGGTGGTCCAGTCTTGTCGAGGGGTATGGGCTGCGACTCATCCAAGTGCCGCTCGAGGAAGCAAGCAAATACCGTGAACACCATCCATTCGACCAACCACAGTCGATCAATTTAGTCGTCAGCCCTCCAGACAAAGTGTTGGCAACTCCCCTTCTGGAGCCTCACACCTTTTCGCCCCGCATGATCGAGGATCGGTTGGCCTACCATAAGCGCATTCTGAAGAAGATGGATTTTGTACTTGACTACGAATCAGCCAACGCTTTCACAACATCACTCGATGTGATGTATTCTTTCGGGCCTCCTACGTACAGTCATACGCAGTTCGTCCACAAGTCAGGCCTCGTCCTGGCTCAGATCATTGCGAATGACGTGGTTGGCGAAGCGTGCGATTTTCTGCTGCTTCCAAATCGCCTTGCAGCAAGCAAGCTCTCCACGTCCTCAAAGCATACCGATCCGGAATCTCCTGAGAACGTAATCAAGGCCTTCAAGACTTTCTGCCGCGACGAAGAGGCATTGCGACATTTCTACGCCGAAGTCGACAACCGCAAACCACCAGGTGCTCCGAGCCCGCTCAGCAATGCTTTCACCTTGGATTCTGATGTGCCATCATTATCGCTTCCGCCGCATTTGTCGCTAAGAACGCAGCTGAGAGGGCTGTAACAGGATGACAGCTTCAAGCTACAGGGCCGAAATGATTAGGCGGAGCTCACCGTGGCACGCCGAATTTGGCACCGGTTGCGTTGCACAGAGTACGCGCTGATGAGTGATCCTCTAATCGAGATAATAATTTCTGAAAAGACGTCTCTTCGCTTGATCAGTGAGTGACACTACTGGGTGCGGCCGCTCATCACCCGGCATATCTTTCTGCCAAGCACAATTACTTTAATCTTGTGGTCAAGAAGGCTGCCTCCCGCAAAGCTACAACCCTTGTCAGCCCAAACGGATGCTTCGGCTTTCGGCTCTACTGCTAAACGATCCCAGCAACAGACAAATGCCAACAAGGAGTATCAGAACCCCAGAGCTTTACGAGAGCTTGTTGCGCAATCCCGAGGCCAGTTCCCGCATTAAGAATTGTGATTAAAGTGAGCTGTGAGAACACCGGACGTTCTCCAGAATTCGGCCTAACATCATCAAATTGCACGTAGTGACCAATTTCAAGAATCAAGAACAGAAACAACCATGCGTTCCCCATATCCCGATGTCACAATCCCCGACGTGGATCTTTGGACGTACATGTTTGAGCGGAAAGAGCTTCCTTACAGTCCCGACAAAGGTCTGAGTAAAAGTGCTTGACCTGGCTACGGCTGCTCACTGACGTATAAAGTCCTATTCCACGATACCAATTCGACGCGAAAGTACCCATACGGTCACCTTAGAACGACGGCCTTGACGTTTGGACAGTCTCTCTGCACAGAATGGAAATGGCAGAAAAAGGATGTTCTCGCCATCTTCTCTCCCAACGACATCGACTTTCCAGCAGTAGTTCTCGGGTGTCTGTGGGCTGCAGGCACTGTCACGACAGCAAACCCAGCATACACCGCAGCCGAGCTCACTACACAGCTTCAAGATTCGGGTGCGAAAGCTTTGGTGACGCATCCAGCATGCCTAAAGACTGCCTTAGAGGCTGCGAAGCGTAGTGGTATTCCACAAAACAGAATCATCTTGCTTGGTGGCAGCGGTGGAAATCAAGAGTTGAAACATTTCACAGCCATAAGAAGCTTCAGCTTCTTGGGACGTGGAAACATTGCACGGCCGTGCACAATCGATCCCAAGAATGATATCGCGTTCCTCGTCTATTCGAGCGGAACCACTGGGAAACCGAAAGGCGTAATGCTTTCGCACAGAAACCTGGTCGTGAACTGCCTACAGGTCGACACAGCATGGGGACAATTTCTATCCTCCGGCACCCAAACCGGCGAAGGCGCACGCTCGATCTTGTTCCTCCCCATGTACCACATCTACGGCTTGATGGTCCTCACCTGGTCCGCATTCAAAGGCTACGAAACCTTCACAATGCCCAACTTCGATCTCCTGAAATTCTGCGAAATTGTCGAGAAAGAGAAAATCACACATAACTTCGTTGTCCCCAAAGTCATCCTCGGCCTCGCAAAACACTCCATTGTCGCAAAGTTCGACTTGAAAAGTCTGAGAATGCTCATCTCCGGCGCGGCGCCTTTGACCCAAGATCTTGCGAATATGTGCTATGCACGCCTCAAAATCCCCATCGCGCAGGCGTATGGTATGAGTGAGACGAGTCCTGCTACGCATGTTGTGCCGTGGGAACAATGGGAAAATGGAATCGCATCGGTTGGTCGACCGATTTCCAACACTGAAGCCAAAATCGTTTCTCTCGATGGCGGTGATGCGGAACTGGGTTCCAATCAAGAAGGCGAGCTTTGGATCCGAGGCCCGCAGGTTTTCAAAGGCTATCACCACAATCCTACCGCTACGGCCAACTGCCTCACGCCAGAGGGTTGGTATAAAACTGGTGATGTCGCGTATGTTAATGAGAAGGGTTTCTTTTATATCACCGATCGTGTCAAGGAATTGATCAAGTATAACGGTTTCCAGTAAGTTTCACCACCACCACCTCCCCCTCAAACCCCATCTCCTTCCTCAACTCATCAATTAACCACTCTCCAGAGTCGCGCCCGCCGAACTCGAAGGTCTCCTCCTCGCCCACCCCCAAGTCGAAGCCGCGGCCGTCATTGGACTTTTTTACGAAGAGATCGCGACCGAAGTTCCGAGAGCGTATGTCGTTGTCAAGAAAGGTGTGGAGAAGACGAGGGAGACGGCGGAAGGGATTGCGGGTTGGTTGAAGGATCGTACGGCTCATCATAAATGGTTGAGAGGGGGGGTGAAGTTCGTGGATGAGATTCCCATGAATCCGAGTGGGAAGATTTTGAGGAAAGAATTGAAGGCTTTTGCGGAGAGGGAGGGGAGGGGGAGGGTTTGGAAGCTGTAGATATCTATCTGTCGGTTTTGGCTTGGGAGAACTACTCACCGATCAGCGAGACGCGAGGGCGGTGCAGAAAGACATTCTTTCGGTCTCTGATATATATCTACTCATCAACCTAAATTGAATTCACTGACCCCACCACCCATTTTCCTACTCATAGCCTGCATTTTCCTCTTGGCTTCCTGCGCATCTACTTTAGCAACATCAACATCATCATCTCGCACCACCTTCCTCTTATTCTGATTCGCCTCACTCTTCGCCTTCTTCGCCGCTCCAACTCCAGGCCGTGAGCCTGGCACACGAATACTGCCCGGCTTATCCCTCAACGCGAACGCCTTGGCAAGATGTCCCAGATGCAGTTCCTGCATGTTGAAAATGTGTCGTTCGGCTGAGACGTGCGTGGCATAAGCTCGAACATGTGATTGATAGGCGCGACGAGCTTGTTCGAGATGTTTCGGGTTTTCTAACGCCCAGCGTTCGATTTCGATTTGGAAGTCTGTGGCTTTTTGTTCCCAGTCGTTGGGTCCGACCACGCCGGTAGTTGGAGTGAAACCTTTTTTCATGAGTTCGGAGGATTCGTGGCGGGTGAGGTTGCGGGGTTTGCTTTCTTTGAGGATGGTGATGTAGCCTTCTTCGCGGCCCGGTTGGAGGAATATCATCGCTCGACCGTCTTTTCCGGCTCGCGCTGTACGGCCGATACGGTGCAGATGGTCGTCTTTGCTGAATGGGGGGTCGTATTCGATTACTAGGTCGATGTTTGGGAGGTCGAGACCACGAGCTGCTACGTCTGTGCATATGAGGACAGCAGGCTCGGTGGAGGCCGAGAAAGCTTTGAGAGTGCCTGTGCGGGTGGCTTGTTGCAAAGACCCGTGCCTGGAAGTAAAGTCAGCTCCGTTCTCAAAAGTGTCGGCTGGAAGACTGAGCTGGCATTGGAGTGCACAGCCTCCGAAGCACGGTGGAAGCGAATCGATACTTACAGTCGGTATGCCTCAACCTCGTTATCGCTGCCAGATATCGATTTTGCTTTGCCATGTGTTCGAGTCTCGGAAATCGTGTTCCCTTGAATAATCTTTTTGGGGTCGGACTGCTGCTTCAACGGCTTATGAGGTCGTTTCGATGGTGGTGATTCCTCCTGAGCAGCAGCATTGCCATCGCCTTGAGTCAGAAGCTCGAAATGGAAATCGACACTATCCGCACAGCTCATGAAGACGATGCATTTCATCACGCTCCCTTTCCGCTTAAACGTCTGCTTCAGCACTGCCACAAGCGTGACGAGCCGCTGTTTTGGAGGCACGATCACATAGCCTTGCTTGAGTTGCGCGGGCGCTGAGAAGGTACTCGCTTCCGGTTCGCTAGCCTCACCATGCTCTTCTGTATCATTTGCATCCACTGCAAGAGTGACTGGATCTTTGAGTGATATGCTGCGCAACTGATCTATACTCGCCTTGATGGTAGCCGAACACAGCACCGTGGTTCTTCGATCTGGGAGCCCTGGAAGCGGCGACTCAACTCGTTTCCGAGAACGAAGATTGAGCACACTGATGATCTTTTGGATGTCCTGCTCAAACCCTAATTCCATGAGTCGGTCTCCTTCGTCGAGTACCAGCCATCGTACGCTGCTCAGATCTAGCGTCTCAGTGTGTTCCAGATGATCGACCATTCGTCCTGGCGTTGCTACAAGAATGTTCAGCCCCTTGCGAAGCCTCGCTTTCTCGGACTTCTTCTTTTCGCCACCGATAACTGTGCCTGCCACTATCCAGTGATAACATGACAAAAGCCCTTCTAGCACGGAAGCGATTTGTTTACTCAGTTCTCGTGTAGGCGCCAAGATAATCGCGAACAGTCCCGATTCGCGGCTGAAGTCTTGGCCAGAAGCCTTCATTTTCTTCGAGATGGTAGAAATACGCTCGACGATTGGTAGCAGATACGCGAGTGTCTTTCCGGAACCAGTCTGGGCTTGTAAAAAGGCGTCTGTGTCGTTTTCGCAAAGCTGTTTGACTGCCTTCCGTTGGATTGCGGTAGGTGCCTTGATTTCGAGCTTCCTCAATAAATGGTTGGCCAAGGACTCCGATAGACCCAGAGATGTGAATTTTGCAGTCTCGTCATTCTTGAGGGGCGCGTTTGTAGGTTCTATAGGCGTGTCGTCCACCGTCTCGACTGGTTTGGGTGCAGAAGAGGACTTGTTGAAGGAAAAGAGCGAAGAGATTACTTCGCCATTGGTGGACTTGGGAAGCACATCGTGCCCGATCCTCGCTCGTTTCGCAGGCCGACCTTCGATTTGAGACGACGCATTTTCTGGCGGCTTGCTTCGTCGGTCGGATGCCGTGGAGTTGGCGTCGCCAGCCGATGCTCGTTCCTGGGCCTTCTTTCGGCCATATTCGTGCGATTTTCGAGCCGTCAGTCGGTCCTTCCAACTTCCACCTTTCAATTTCGTCTTCGGCAATGTGAAAGCGTCAGTTGGCAGCTCAAAATTGAGCATCAGTCCATCGTCAGCCATGTCGAAATCCGCTGCGTTGGTAAGCTATATTAGACAGAGTGGTACTGTAAGAAAGAAAGTCGAAGTTTTGAGGCCGAGACGAGACCCTGTAGGACTAGCGGCGGGCGGGAGCGGGAGCGGGAGCGGGAGCGGGAGCGGGAGCACAACCTTAAGCTCTACGGCGAGCTTTTGCGAAGCAGGAGGTAAATAACATGCATTGACAATACTCAACTGTACAACGTAGACATCGACGCGCTGTTCTACTGCAAGCATGGCTAGCGACGCCTTCCTGGTGCGACTTCGCGTGCAGCAAACACAGGAAGATCGTGATTGCGATCCGATATCAGAGTCCTGTCAACTGCATTAATTGCTACATGAAGCTTCGCAGACCGGATGCATCAGATGCACCGCTGCCACAATGTCCACTAAAGCTATATTCCGCACAGCACCACACCTACGAAAGGCTACTCGTACCGCACTCTGCACCGCCCGAGCATTCCACATCTTCCGCGATGTTTCTCCGCTCCGCCAGCACCGCCGCGATCTGCTCCTTAACGGCCAGAGTGTTGGTCTCGTGCCCACTATGGGAGCTCTGCACGAAGGACACATCTCTCTAGTCAGAGCTGCGGCAGCAGAGAACAGTAAGGTGTTCGTATCGATATACGTGAACCCCACTCAATTCGGCGTCAACGAAGACCTCGAGAGCTATCCGAAGACATGGGAAGCAGATCTCGAAAAGCTCAAAGCCCTGGACCGCGAGCTCGAAGCCAACGGGCAGGGACGAGTCGATACCATATTCGCACCTACCACGAAGGTCATGTACCCGACACTGCCGCCCGACTCTACGCTGCCAGGAGTAGGTTCGTTCGTGACAATCACGCCTGTTGGCGAGCTGCTTGAGGGCAAGACCAGACCTGTGTTCTTTCGCGGCGTAGCAACCGTCTGCATGAAGCTATTCAACATCTTTCAAGCCGACCGGGTATACTTTGGCCAGAAAGATGTCCAGCAGACTGTCATCATCAAACGCATGGTCAAGGACTTCCACATCAACACAGAGGTCCGTATCATACCCACAGAGCGCGAGCCGGACGGTTTGGCCATGAGCAGTAGGAATGTGTACCTTGGTGAGAGACGGCGACGTGTCGGTGTGGTGCTTTCGCAAGCGCTACGGGCAGCAGAAGCAGCTCACGATATGGGAAGGAGAAACAGAGACGAGATCCTAGCATACTCCTGGGACGTGGTCAACCGGATGCAGATGGCACAGGATGGACTGGCCATTGAGGAAAGAGCGCCATTTGAGGTGGACTACATTTCGCTAGCGGACCCGGAGACGATGGAAGAGGTGGACACTGTGGACAGCGAGAAAGGTGCGATCTTGAGCGGTGCCATCAAGATGCACGCTCTGGATAATGTCCAAGAAAAAGAGAAGCTAGGTTTGGGCGATGACAAGGTGCCCGTGAGGCTGATTGACAACATTCCGCTGCCGCCGAAGAAGGCATGAATGAGACGTAGAGAATAATCGGAAGGCTGGCCGCGATGCCCACGCAAGACTACGAATGCTCGTTCCTGAGCCATCTTGTGAAAGCATGCCAGAAGCTCACAGTGGCCCACGGCCCAGACAGACCATTTAGCCAACATTTCTCCTCGAAATGTCACATAATTTAGCCTTGGCAGGCGCTTCCGCTAATGACGTATTATTTTACCACCATTCGTCAGCCATGCTTCATCGACTGCATGTACCATCCTAGTTGCATCAAAGGGCATCAAAATCACCCCACAGCCACGACAGCGTTCGTGTCAACATCCAATTCAAGTCTATCATATCTTTGATGCTTCAAGGAGCAGCAGGCCGTCTCACACAACTCAACCGTCATCTACTCAACAGATCATCCACAAGATCATTCATGGCGTCTGTAAGTACAGGTGCACCCGAGAAGGGCTGGGCCATCGTTCATCTGATGGGTATGTGTTAACATTGCTGCGTTCTAAGGAAGACAAGAAAGGCATTCTGAATTGGGTCGATCCCAAAGACAAGTCCGGCGAATTCAAGAGACAGCAGTCACAATTCCGGAACTTCATCTCCAGAGATCCAAAGGCAGAGTTTCCTGCTGAGAAGGATCGATATCACCTATGTGAGTCCTCATCAAAGCATGGCTAAAGCTCAGGGATGACTGTTGAAGATGTATCTTATGCATGCCCGTGGGCACATCGTGCATTGATCGTGCGCAAGCTCAAAGGACTTGAGGGCTTCATCACCTTCACATCTGTACACTGGCACATGGGTGAGAAAGGATGGCGATTCTCCACAAAGGATGAGAACGAACCTGGCGAGAACACGACAGCAGACCCTCTCCACCCCGAGTTCACGCATCTCCAAGACATCTACTTCTCCAATGATAAGAATTATCAAGGTCGCTTCACTGTGCCCACTCTCTACGACAAGAAGCAGAAGAAGATCGTCAGCAATGAGTCCTCAGAGATCATTCGAATGTTGTACCATGAATTCGACCACCTGCTTCCGGAGAGATACGCCAAGCTCGACCTTCTGCCCGATGACCTTAAGGAGGAGATCGAGAGCACGAACGAGTGGACTTACAATGATGTGAACAATGGCGTGTACAAGAGTGGCTTTGCCACGTAAGTACCACCACTGCCCACTGATCACAATCTCCCGGCTAATTCGCTTGCCGCAGCACTCAAGAAGCCTATAGCAAAGCCGTAACTCAACTCTTCAAGTCCTTAGACCGGATCGAATCGCACCTCTCCTCCTCTCCAGGACCTTACTACTACGGCGACCGAGTGACAGAAGCAGATGTCCGCCTCTTCACCACCGCTATTCGTTTCGACGCAGTCTATGTGCAACATTTCAAGACCAACATTCGAGACATTCGATCCGGATATCCTGCGATTCACAAATGGATGAGGCATTGTTACTGGAACAATCCAGCTTTCGGCGAAACGACCGAGTTCACGCACATCAAGGCACATTACACAAAGAGCCATGGTCAAATCAACCCTTTTGGTATCACACCTGTCGGTCCGGAGCCGGATGTGTTGCCTTTGGATGAGGAAGTTCCTGCTGTGAAGGCTGCGCTGAAGAAGTAAAAGGGGGCTCAAGGCCAGAACAGAACATCCTAGGTGGGTCCGGAGGAAGCACGGCAGCGACGCTAAATGAATGAGGTTGGAATCTTCGATCACTCATTTGCTCTATAGGGTTATTACATGCCACTCGACAGATTATAGTATTATACGAGAGCCGAGAAAAGCACTGCGTAGCATCGACAAGTCCCGCCATGAGAAGCAGGGCACAGCACCAAGCTTCCAGAGATTTTCGATCCTCAATCCCCGCCAAAACCCGGCATCAAAAGCCTCGACACGATCACAACGATCTCCACCATCTCCCCGTGCCCGTCCATGTACTCCACAGATCGACCACCGGCTTCCCTTTTGCGAACTAGACTCTTTCTGCTCCTGGAGGATTCTCCATAGCATGATGGGGACTTCACGTTACACCAACAAGATCAGCTCACCAAGTAGAAATACTGCTAGGTCCGGTATCGCGTTAATATTCTTCCTCCCTCGCCAACTCATTATTGCAAATGCACTACCTCTCTCTCTCCTACCGCCTCTGCGTCCCATTCATGCAAAGCCTGCACACAGGTCTCTACGCGAACAGCACACCTCAACTCACAGCACCAAAACGTCGCCTCAAAGTCGCGGTCTGATTGAAACGAAACCATGGACCAAATGTCAGGTTTCCGCGTCGCGGCAAAACTCGAAAAGAAAAAATTACTCTTTGCGATAAATTCCGTCGCTGCGCTTTCGATTTTCTTTTTCGGATATGATCAAGGTGAATATATAAAAAGAAAACCAAGAGGGAGAGAAACACTCGTCTGAAATTGCTTTTCTTCTTCTAGGAATGATGGGCGGCGTCAACAACGCCCGCGACTACATCGACCTCATGAAATTCGGCTACGTCGACTCCAACAACGACCCGGTCGTAACCAACTCCTTACTGCAAGGCGGAATCGTCTCGGTCTACTATCTCGGCACGCTGTGCGGCTGTCTCCTCGGCGGCTGGGTCGGGGATCAAGTCGGACGGATCAAAACGATCGCGCTAGGAAGTGTGTGGGCGATTCTCGGCGCAAGTCTCCAATGTTCCGCACAAAATTCGAATTGGATGATTTGTGCACGTTTCGTGAATGGGATTGGCACAGGGATTTTGAATGCGATTGTGCCCGTTTGGGCTACGGAGACGGCGGAACATACGAGTCGGGGACAGTTTATCGCGATTGAATTTACTTTGAATATCTTTGGGGTCGTGGTTGCGTATTGGTTGGAGTATGGACTTAGTTTTATCGATGGTGGGAGGAGTCCGATGCGATGGAGATTTCCGGTTGCGTTTCAGATTATTCCGTTGCTGGTGTTGTTGGTGGCGGTATGGCCGTTTCCCGAGAGTCCGAGGTGGTTGGTGAAAGTGGGTAGGGAGAAGGAGGCGAGGTATATTCTTGGGAGATTGAGAGGGGAGGATGCCGAGGGAGCGATCAAGGCTGATAATGAGTTTCATGATATTAAGAATATTGTGATTCATGAGCGGAAGACGGCGAAGAGGAATAGTTATTTTAGTATGTTGTTCGGGCTTGGAGCAGGCAAGTTGCATACGGCGAGGAGAGTGCAGCTTGTGGTTTGGTTGCAGATTATGCAGGAGTGGATTGGCATTGCTGGTGTTACGATTTATGCGCCGACGATTTTTCGGATTGCGGGTAAGTTTCGCAGCGAGTTACATGCAGTGATGAGAGATGAAAGGGTGATGTTGACGATTCTTTTGCCAGGCTTCAGCAGCGAAAAGTCCCAATGGATTTCTGGTCTGAACAACATCTTCTACATGTTCAGTACCCTCATCTGCGTCTTCACACTCGATCGAATTGGTCGACGATGGACGCTGTACTGGGGTTCAGTCGGAATGGGGATTGCCATGTTTCTTGCTGGCGGAATGTCTCGTGGTGGTATAGATGCGCGAGCAGCCGGCAACGACAGTGCAGCTACCTCATATGGTATCGCTGCTGCCTCCTTTGTCTTCATTTTCACCTCAGTCTTCGGAGCAACCTGGTTGACCGTCCCTTGGCTCTATCCGGTAAGTAACTCCGCAGGCGTTGGATCCATTGTGCTAATCACTAGATGATCCAGGCCGAAATCTTTCCTCTCGAAGTCAGAGCGAAAGGCAACGCATGGGGTGTCGTCGGCTGGTCAATCGGCAACGGCTGGCTAACGTTGTTGTGCCCTGTCATGTTCGACTCGATTGGCGAAAAGACGTTGTACATTTTCGGTGCTTGCAATATCATCACGATTCCCATGGTATGGGCTTTCTACCCAGAAACCAACCAAAGAACTCTGGTGAGTATCATAACCATTCTGTATGATGTAGGCACATCTTTTGCTGACTCTCGGGCAGGAAGAAATGGACCTCGTGTTCGCGGCTGATAGCCCGTGGGTGTGGGACGCCGAGAAGAACTTTAAGCGTTTGAAGGAAGAGAATCCCGATCTCGTGAGTGCGGCTAGTCGTGGAAACAGTGTTGTTGATGCAGAACATGGCATATCTCGGGCGACTGAGACACACGAGGTCGTGCATGAGGAGCCGAAGATAGCGAAAGAATAGCCGGGCTGATGGTTGGTGTCATGCATATCTAGAAACACAATCAGCAGCACGACTCTTCATCTCGAGGGGGAACAGGCTCTAGCAAGAGTCCTGCATCTGCTTTGTTATAGAGACCTCAACTCGGTTGCTCGCTTGCAAGTTCAACCTTGCCACTTCTTATCTCACCTGCCCTCAATTCACCTAGTGGCTTCCAATAAGGTATCTTGCTAGTTCTCTGCGTTCTTGGTGTAGCATTGTGTGAATTCATTGAGATCTGAGATTAAATTTATAAGTTCGTCTGTGCCATGTAAGACCTCACCTCACTACCAAAGCTTTGGCTGTTCTATACGTCCTGCTTCTAGTAGCGTTTGTGGATTGGTTGAGATCTGTGAAGCAAGTTTACTATGTTCTATCATAGCCGCGGTCAACGCGATCTTTTTGTAACTCTGCCAGAGCTTACCTTTTTCCCTGCTGATGGGGATCCTGTCGACGTCTTGGTCTTCTTCGCTGTAGAGCGCTTCTTGCCCTCTGCTGATGATGGCTTCCGAGGAGCTGCAGGAGTCACGGTCTCCTCGGTGTCTTCCCCGGTACTTACATCGGGAGACTCACTTGTATTAGTCTTATTGCCCTTCCCCTTGGCGTCGTCGTGCTCCTCCGCCTGCTTGTTCGATCGTGGAGTATGGGGTTCATCCCTCCAAGGACACGAACATTTAAAACCAGCTTGTTGGAAATATTTACGACCATAGTAAAACGTCAATTCTTCACCAGGAAGGATTCGTCTCAAGGTCTTGAACACAAGCACATGTCTCTTACCAAGCATTGCGGCTTCGGCCGCGACATTCGGTTCACAGGATGAGTTTATGAATCGTGTCCAATTACCTGCTTTTGCAGCGTCGATCGAGAACAGGCCTTTGATGTCGAGGAGGTATAAGGATCTGGGTGCGTCATCTGATGGGATCAGGTTTCCTAAATACTCACTGAGATATGTGTCTGCCGGTATGGGACTTCGTGTATTGAAGGCACCATAGCCACAGCTGCCGGAGGGCTGGATTTGGGGTTTGTATTTGAAGAAATGTCGACGACGGAACTCCTCGACACACTTGATTCCGCAGTCATCGTCATCAACTTTCTCGCCTGGAGCCTGTCAGCATATCTTGTTGTCAACAGTCGAGGGGATCAAACTTACATTGCAAGCATGGGTCAGGAAACTCGTTCAAGAGCGTCTCTTCGATGCTCTTAGGCAGGATTCGGAGCCTCCTGCCCTTCCTGTCCTTTTTCTCTCTTGTGATCCTATGGCCATACCAGGCTTTCTTTTCGAAGCGGTGCTCAAGGATGTTTTCAGGTGGTGATGGGAGTCGGACGCCTCCGGGGCGTTCAATGGTGTACAACCTAAATGGACCTGCCATTAGCACTCGCGAAAAAGCAAAAGCGAACAAAGGAGACAGGAAATTGTAGGAGCCAGAACTTGGACTGAGATGGCTCGCAGAGGACGAGGGACATGATATACCATCGACTTGAATTGAGGTCCTGTATCAATGGACAAGGGAGATCAAGCCAGCTCGATAGTGTGAAAGAGGTCTTGGTCCTGGGCTTCAATGTGTCCTTTGAGCATTGTCTGGAGACAAAGAAGGAGGAGCTAAATATGGAGCACTATTCTGGTCTGTGTTCATTGTAAGCTGGCCCATAGTCGAAGTAGCGGGGGTGTTAGCAATGTGTGATTTTGTGTGTCTGGAGCCATCTTCGTTGTGCTGGCTGCAGGAGCACATTGGCGGATTGGATGCGATATGGTATCAATGCCACTGCTTGATGGCCTCAGGCGTTGCGGCCGCTGGTGAGATTGAGGAGGAGGGAAGGGGAGGGGAGGGGAGGGCGGTGTTGTGGGAGAGAGAAAGGAGAATCTGACTGGGAGGAGGAGCTGAAATGCCAAGGCAAATGTCCACAGTCCACAGTCCACAGTCCACGATGAAATTGTTGTTGACCACAATCCCCACGCGTCTTGCTCCACGCGCACCGCGCCTTAGGCAGCAGGCGCGGCGCGATCCCCGCTCGGAGCGCTCACCCGCATCTGATACACCTCTTCCCGTCACATAACAATACATACATACACATTGTTCGGCAGCCGGCAGGTATTCTTTCAAAAGCATAGATACATGCAGGCGTCATGGCACGCTATCGAGAATCCAATGGCGCATCGCTCAAGCGCTCAGACGTGCCACATCGCGCAGCAAGGCCTGCACCTTCAACGCCTTCGAGTAGCGGTATCAGAGGACCTGGAAGACCGCCGGCAAGTACAGCCGCAACTCCGACTCCAATTGGTGCTCTTAGAGGGCCTGGGAGACCCGCTGGATTCGGATCCGCAAGCCAAAGGACTCCTACGACTGGAGGTAAGACGCTGGCTCGACCTGGACTTGGAAAGACGGTTGGGCATGGAGCGAGAGGCTTGGGCCAGGGTTTGAAGACGCTGAAGCGACATCGGTAAGCATTGCAAGCCCTCGCCTGCTATGGAGATGTCGGACCAAAGTTGATCATGTCCGATGTAGCAAAATCCTCAGAGACACTATCCAAGGCGTTACAAGAGGTGACATTCGACGTCTAGCTCGTCGAGGCGGTGTGAAGCGTATTGCGGGTACCATCTACGAAGAAACGAGATCAGTCCTGAGAAAGAGGTTGACGGTCGTGAGTCTTGTTTGCTTCTACGGCGATTGGACAATCAAATTAATTCGGATTCTGCAGCTACTCGCCGACATTTGTGCCGTCGTTGAGCTATCTGGGCGAAAGACGGTCTGCGTGACCGACGTGGTGTTCGTGCTCAATCGACATGGAACGCCAGTCTATGGATTTGGACTTCCCGAACGATAAATTGGGATTTGGGCTGCCCAACTGCTCGCCTGCGAAGCCCCTCCTCTCATGCGTAGCTACACTACTTCTGTGCATGGATTCTTGCAACGCATCAGTATTGTCCAGACAGCAAAGGTTCGAGGAGACCGCTCGAAAATTGCAATACAGCCACGATCCTCCGCTTCGCGAGTGACTTGATCACACCCAATACTGCCTCTGCTGCCGCTGGTTCCACCGCTTCCACTCATCTTCCGCCTCCTTCACCGCTGCCTCTACTGGCCCGAGAGGTGAAGATTTAGCCTCAACACTTTCAATCGCGTCCAATAGGCCATCTGCCACCCTTCTGTTCACCATGTGCTCCGGAAGCGCGTCAGCCGGCTCGAATCTCGTCGGCACTGGAACAATCTTGAACTTCTCTTCCCGCCTTCTGTGTCCTTCATTACGTTCAAATCCAGGCGAAGGACCTTGCTCGACCGCTCGTAGAAGGCCACGCACTCGAAGCTGATGCAGTTTGTATTCTTCGGGCGACATCATCTCCACCGGAAGATCACCATGCGTTGGAGAAACTGGAACGTGCCGTTCACTTCGGGCGAGCGACTCTCCTTCTGGCCTCCATTTCGTCCTGGTCGCTTCTTCCGAACCACGGCCAAAGTCAAGCATGACGGCAATTCTCCTTCTCCATTCGCCAGCATTTTTATCCCAGTATCGCTCAAAAGTCAAACCGCTGCAACCCACCTTTTGAGCCTTTCGACAAAATCCATACCAGAAAACCTTCTCTGCTTCTGGCATATTGTCATAGTAATCCGCGGGTGGAAGACCAGATGACACGGGATCCCAAGGGCGATAGGATATCTCACGTCCGGACTTCCCACTCTTCACGCGCCCCTTAGCTCGGTCTCCCAGCCGTTTGTGATCAGCATAAATGTGCCAATCCTCCCAAGAAGAACCTTCTACGCTATCATCGTCGTCGCTATAATCTGTGTCGCCTGCGTCGCTAATGTAGTCGATATTAAGTGGCGTAAGGGGACGATTCGGATGTGGCGAAGAAGACTCCTCGAATGGTGTTAAGTAGTCATTCGTCCAAGGTGCGAAACCTGCGAAGGGACTGACTTTTCGTCGTTTTGGCTTATCAACATATCGGGCTTTCCTTGTTGAATGGGATTCATCGGTTGGCCGTGAGCGCTTCAAAGCATTGGAACGCAGTGTGTAACTTCCGAGATCAACTCGTTTTGGTGCGGCACTCGCATGCGCTTAGTCGTGAGATCTATCCCGCTACCGAATCCATCATCATCGTCATCATCATCTAGTAACTGCTTTCGCTTCCTGGTCAATGGTCCATGCACGGCCAGCGCGCGAGTCTTAGTTCGAGCCATCCGTTCAAAAGCAATTGATCGCCGTTACTTTGGAAATCACAAAATCAGATCTCGACGACAAGGTATACTTTTCTCTGCCCGGGAAATTTGCATCCTGCATGTCTCAAACAAAGAAAGCGCGTAGTGTTAGTCTGGAACGTGGCGAGGACAATGATTGTAAGACTTCGAATGTGCGGACAAAGAAGGGAGTGAGACTTGATTTGGAAGTTGGGCGATTTGGAGACAAAGAGATGGAAATGGGAATTTATTCTTGGTGAGGGCGAATTCGAACGAGGGAGTTCCAGGTATCCAATTCAATTCTTGAGGGGTGTGTTAGTGTTAGGATCCGGAGATGACAGCTTCACTTGGAGTGACATGACATGACAGATTGGCTGATGGCTTGTCTGAAAGAAAACCACACTTCGCACATGTCTGTACTCACCGCCTTTTCGCGTGATTCCTGCGTCTTTTGCCAGCTTTTCAATGTTTGAATGCTAGCTAGGTAGAGTCTCCTCGGTCTGATATCATTAACGGAACAGTGGAGACTCGAGTACTTGGTCAAGTCATCTTCTATCCGAACGAGTACATGTGTGCAAAGCTGCAGCTATCGAGCACCGTAATGTATTCTCGAGTTGAAGTGTACTGTACCATACCATGTTGAATCGAAACCAGAAAATTGATAATTGAGAACCGCAAAAGCGTTGTTGTAGGTCAAGCTTTCTCCAAAACTATATAAAAAACGCCCCCCAACCCTCCAACTCCACATCCATGCTGCTTCTCTGTCGATTTCATTTCATTTCCTTTACATACTATACCCCCAACTCTGCTTACAATCATACTGATCACCCCCGGACCTCCCACCCTTATACGTCGCAAATCCAAGATCAATCTCACCATTATACAAATTACAATACGTCCCATGAGGCTTGTTATTCTTGAAAAGGTAATAAGCGTTAAAGAACTTGCAAGACTGGTTGATTCCAGCCTTTTGGTTGGCGGAGTTTAGAGATAGGGCGTAGAGGTAGCAGACGTTAGGGTTGAAAGGTCCGGGGAAGAAGTTTTGTCCGATGCAGTATTTGGGTGCGTCGATGCCCTTGCCGCCGCAGTTCTTGGGTGATTTGGGTGGGTTGGGAACGGGGTTTGGGGGAGTGACGACGTTGGTTTTGTCGTAGCCGTCGGAGGCGGTGATGACGATTTGGAAGTCCTCGTGTTTCTGGCCGGTGTTGGTGGCGGTGGAGGCGTCGATGTTGGATCCCCAGAGAGTGCACTTGAAGCTAGTCATGGATGGTGGGTTGGGGCAGTTCTGTCCCCAGACGGTTGGGTAGCCTGGGTCGTAGGTGGAGTCGTTGTTGGTTGGGTTGAGAGATGGGTCACGCTCAGCGAATCTGCGTTGATGATTAGTCTGATGTCCTCTGCGCGTTCTTGAAGATTGGGCTTACACGTTGAAGGCGGTGCAAAGGTCGGTGCAGTCACAGAAAGCAGCACAGGTCTTGACATCATACGTCTTGAGGGTGCGCAGTCCCAGGTAAGATTGAGCGCTGGTGGCTCCGTTCAAGTCCTTGAACACCTGAGTGTATTGCTTTCCATCTGCAGCTGGGACAAGGGTAGGGGCGGTCAGGGCCATAGAGTGAAGTCTCGGGTCGGACTGGAAGGCCGATGCGGTATCTGGAGACGGGACTGGACCGTATCCATCGGGCTGAGGCGCACATGGATCGAGTGGGTTGATGAAGCCGCAGTAGGTACCTGCCTCTGGAGTGGTTGGGCAAGCGCCGGTAGCGGTAGCAGTCTTAGTAGCAGCAAGAGCTGGGTCGGTGGTATATCCGGTGGCCAGGGCAGGGTAGTAAGGAGTGTAGGCGGATGTCGGGCAGGCTGGCAGGGTGCTTGCAGCCACGGAGGTAGTGGCAGCAGGCTTCGTTGATGTAGTAGAAGACTTCGACGGTGGGCAGATTGGTTGCGTGGCGAAGCAGAATGGGTCCCAGAAAACACAATAGCAGCCTGATGGAATGGGCTTGACGGTACGCTTCTTCAATGCTGCAGAAGTAGCTAAGGCAGGTGCTGAGCTGGCGGGAGCAGGAGGGAAAGTGGTGACCAATGAAGCTGTTTGGGAACCGATGCCATTGTCTTCTGGGCCATCAGCTACTGACGGAGCAGCAGTGATCTGTGGGAAGTTTGGAGCCTGTGGTGCTGGCGAGGCATGGACAGCAACAGCTAAAGCTGTGCCTGCAAGAATGTATTTCGAGAAAGCCATGATGTTGAGCGAGAAGGAAATGGAAGACGCAGCCGAGTGAATGCTGATGATTCGGAGATGACTTACGAGATGGCCGGGGCTTTTTATCTTTGATCATGGTCGTTGCAGCTAAGTCGACTTCGTCGAGCCTGCGCCATCCAGCCCGGGCCATGGTCGCTCGAACTCGAGCATAATTGCAACGGACCATAACCTTGACGATAGTCTCGTGGAGTCCATTCCAGCTCGGTCGTATGTGCCGAGCGGTAGACTATTGACGAAGCCACTGGGATGCACTTGCGCTTGGTTGAGTGTCACATTCTGCGTGGCAGCCGGCTCCCGACATGTTTCTGATATCTGCCGACTCAGTCATGGTGCTGTTTGCGGTGCTCAGAGAAAGACTGAACCGGGAGGTGAGCACGAGTAGTGGCTAGCTAATAAGGCGTCTGAGTCCTGACTATACCGATGCAAGTATAAGTTAGATCGAATACGGAAGTGTTGAAGAGACTTTGAGTTTGCCTTTCGACGGGTCACGTTGTGCAATGTGCATTCGTGGTTCAGGGGCGCACGGAAGCACAATTCTAGATTTCCACATGGCTTTGCATGTGCAGGAACAAATGCGAGCAAAAGCAGGAACACTGCAGAGAGACATGACATGCATACAAGCAAGCAAGCAAGCAAGCCTCGTCGGAGAATAGAAGATGCTGCCGCGATATTCTCCATCGCTCGGCGACGCTCAGCGGGAGCGTGACGTGGTGAATTTGACCCCTATAGCCGGCGTTGTGGGCGGCGACGTTGGAAGGCATAGAACTAATCTGGGCTCGCGTGGCGCTCCAAATGCAGTCCCAGCTCGATGGTCTCGCCGACCGACAACCGAAACGCATGCCGCGCCGTGAATGTGATGCACCTTGGCGATCCGCGGAGCGCTTGAGGCGGACGGGATTTGCAAGATACAAGCCTCAGTGTCCGGATGTGCTGAGCCGCGCAGTACGTATAAATCGAGATACATAGTCATGGTCGCGCTCGAAATGGCTTGACAACGTTCCGTGCGTTTCGAGAAGGAGTCGGCTTGTTTTGTTTCTTTCTCCGTTGGACCGCGCCCTGCCGAATCTTTGGTACCGTCCGAGACAGTCGCATCCACGAAGGATTATGGTATGGCGAAGAACCGAGTCGCATTCTGGGCAACGAGTCTCAATAGGGACCTTCAGAAGCCACCAAATTGCAGGGGTCTCTCGAAGTCGGCGAACAAGGTGGATACGAGGGTTACTGCCGCATCCTTCGAAGGCTGGTTTTCTACCCCTGCGAGTTATCAACTCGTAGGCCTGGACCGTGCTTTTGAACGGAGTCGTTTAAAAGCATATAATACGCTATATTCACAACTCGCATAGGTAGTAATCCTGCCTTAACCGGAAGTAGAAGGAGGTAGAAGGGGGCTTAAACCCTATCCGGCTTAGCTTATCAAACTAGCTTCTTAGTAGACTTAGCACTACCGAATAAGCTATACACTGTAACCGGCGACGGTGAGGTGGAAAGTAGCTATTAGGTCTTCGAGATAGTGCGAGAGGGCACTAGCTTATATATATAAAGGTCTAGGTATATAGCCGTTAGTATAATTAGCAATAGGGGGCTATTAAATAGAATCCAAATTCGAGGATTGATTGCAGTATATCGTCTATAGGATAAGAGGCGTCTGCGGAAGCAGTAGAAGTCTTAGTTTATTAGTATAACTACTATTGTTCTCGATTATAGCTACTATAGATACCCCTTCTTATCCCTCTCGTATTATCGACCTAGGCTCCGGCTCTTCAACTCTAGTATTCGCTATACTAGTCTACCTACTACTGTAGGCACCGCCTATACCTATCCGAGTAGCTCTCTAAGGTAACCCTCTTTATATAGATATATCTTTAATATAGCTATACCTAGTCGGAAGTCTATTGCCTACAATTTAGTCGGTTATTAAGCGGCTATATAGTCGCTCTATATCTGTAGCGAGCTTGTTAACTAATTCAAACTAGAGCGACAGCGATAACAGCAGTGTTGCTACTAATTAAATACTAAATTTAACTCTACTAAGGCCAGTCGTTATTAGAGGTATAGATACCTCCTTAACGGCTTAGCTTTAGCGGCAATCGGAGCGACAATAACAGGTTGTAGTCTAACAATCTGTACTAGACTTAAGCGACTCTTAGTCTTCTACTAAAGGCGTAGAAGAAAGTATAGAATACGACTACAATCGAGTTAATAGCGATAGCAAGATTTCCGACGACTTCGCCTTACTAATTATTAAGCACTTCGAGGCTAACTCTAGCTATTATATCGAAGGACGAATAAGAGATATAATAAAGCGCTATTAGAAGTAGTGCAACGACAATCGACCTACTAGATAACGTACTGTCCGAGGTATAGACGGCCTTATTCGCAGGTGGATCGCAAAGCGTGTCCTCGAGTATAGAGTCCTTCTTACTACCTCTAGTATAGTTGTTAACGACTCCGAGTTTAAACAGATACTTAATCGCTTTAAGGACACTATATTATATAACAATAAGAAGCTCCGCGATAAGCTACTTACTACTAAGGAGTTACGTACTTACGAGACTCCGGCTTAGCAGGTCTAAGACAATATGCTCCGTATTATATCGTAGCGGCTTTAGGATCCGGTAGCTATTGCAAGTCTATCGTTACCGCGTCTAGTTGTTATAGCTCTATCACCTTCGACTCTATTACCTTCGACTCTATTACTAAATCCGGCTCTTTTAGATGCTACTAATACACCTCCTACTACGACACTACATTCGACGCGCCGTCGGCTATATATTAATAGTAAGAAACAGCTAAATAAGGAGAGGTCGTTAAGTCGAGTGTTAGAGCCATTTCGAGAGGCGATTACTACATTAGTAAACCAGCTAAGAACTGCGTATTCTAAGCTATCGAATAACTACTATTTAATCCGCCGAATGGACGATATCGACAACCGCTCTAAGAAGCGTATAAAGCTGATATACGCGTCTACGGTACGTTAATTTAACGAGCTAAGAGCGCTTCTTATCGGCCGTATTAGACACGTACCTCTCGTTCCTTCGCAGTTGTCGCAAGTTACCGACTTTAGCTTGGATTTAGACGATAACCTCGTTACTAACGTTCTTACGCCGATAGGAGACGGTAACGACGGCTACGATAGCGATAGAACTGTCTCGTAGGTGTTAGAAGCGTTAGACATTGGAAATTAATAGCCGCTAGTGCGTAGATATTCGCGTAATCGAGGTGTTAGACTTAAGCGAAGAGGACTAAATCGGGTATATCGTATATAGTGTTCCGAGTGCTCGTTAGTTCCGGAATTAGTGAGAAACTTAGTAAGAGGCGAATTCTCTAGCATAGTTGTTACTACCTTCGATACTATTAGTTATAATGCTACAGTTCTATTAGTTACTAATAGTGAATTTCGAAGACTTCTAGAAATTTCTATATCCCTTACTATTCTCTGCCTTTGCATCTTGCTAAGATACTAAGAAGCAAGGTATATAGCTCTCGCTATAGTAAAACAGCTATCCGAAGCTCTTCCGTATCTAATCCGAGTATTAATAAGAGGATAGGGAAGAGTTAGATATTATCTCCTTACTAATCTATCGCTATTCTTTACTATTCTTTATTACTATTATTAATAACCACTTCCCCTATATCTTCTATATTACTTCTAACCTCTAATCTATTACTAGAAGGGTTTGTACGTATTAGATCCGGCATTTCTACACCTACTAGCGGTATAGGTAGCAGCTTAGTACCTAAGTAATCTCTAATGTCCGGACACCTTAAACCGTAGTACGTAGCGACCTTGTTTCTACGATAGTAAGACAGGCAATTGGTGAGTAACACTGCTACTAAATAGCAGGACCCTATCGGTATTAAACTAGTCCGTAGCCCCTTCTTATACTCGAAGAATAGCTAGTTGTTAGTTACCTTACTAAACCCCTATTCGACCGACTATCGTAGAGCCGACTATTCCTTCGCAACCTGCGCCTATATAGGGTTACGATAGCCGCCTCTCTTCGACTTCTACGATCTAATAATGCTATTAACCTATCTATATGCCGAGTTACTAAAAAGAAAGAGCTTGTCTTCGATAGGGTCGTTATTAAACAACTCATGCTATACCTAGTTAATATTAGACTCGCGTACTAGTCGACTATCGCCGTAAGAGCTAGGATAAGGGCTATTAATAAGCAGTATTCCATCCGGCAGCTGTATACCTTAGAATTTAAGGCTATGGAAGTGCTTATAGCTATTATAGAACACCCTCTAGTTGCGACTAGGTCTCGCAATCTTCCTTACAGTACTATCTATATATCCGAAGATACTAGACACTCTAACTAATAGATATAGCGACTCCGCCAGGCTCCGGAGATATTGCTTACTAAGCCGCCTCTTGTTAAAGAATAAGAACGACTTCTACCTTAGCGCTAGGCTATATACTACTACATTAAATATATAACTTAATATAGTAGCTAAATAGCTAAACTTCTTATCTATATCCTTTTAGAAGCCTAGACTAGACAGCCGCTTATAGACAATATAAAGTACCGTTATAGGTAGCAATTTGAGGCCAACTGGCAATACGATTAAACTAATATCTAATAGGTCTACTAACTCCATTAATTTAGGCCTTATAAAGCGGAAGTTACCCTTAATATTAGCCTCCGGATAACTGAGAAGGTCGAAGCGCTATTTATTGTATATTCTCGCCGGTTCAAATAGTCGGTTACGCCTTAACTAGCGGTGCTACTATTTACGTATAGATTTACCCTCCCTTTACGCCTACTAGTCCTTATTACTACTATCTTCCTCGAGGTATTTACTCGTAATAGCAACGACCGTTGTAGTAGCTGCAGTGACTATAATCGCTCCAGTTTCTATAGTTTAGTATACTATACTATCTATAGGTCTATAGCTAAGGTCTATACCCCTAGAAGGTCTAGAATAGGGGCTCCTTACTATACTAAACCGCTTTCGATTATATGTAAATTAGCCTCTTCTAAAGGTCCGTAAAAAGCGCTATATTGATCCTTCACATAACGGTCACGAGCTAGCGCTTATTTAGAAGCCGGTGGCCAGGTTGACCATTTCTGAAGGTCCCTAATAATGTCTGGATCGGTGATTGAGGTACCACGCTTCATGCCCGTCGCCCCGCCCCGCCACCTCACCCGGCTCCTGGAGCTGAGAAAGGGAATGGTCGCCTCTCGCCATAGCTGAATCTGGAATATGAGTAGTGTATGTTGTTGTTCGCAAGAAGCAAGTCTGGGTCTGCATTGATGTGCAATGAGCATCCTTGTCCTTGTCGCGCATCATCGCACCGCACGTGACTTTGGTGACGAAATTTGCTTTTCGCAGTCAGCTCCGCGCACCAATCACAGGCGACTAGAACTCAGCATCATTTGGGCGCGTGAAAGTCGCGAGTAGGGATGCCCTCGTGCATGAACTTCTCAATCCTCCATGTTCACACTTCGTCGCTGTGCGACACTGCGACCGACATTCCTTCACGCCCCAATCTCAGCGACAGCGACAGTCATGGCGCAGAAACGGCCCTTCAACGAGGCCAAGCGCCATTTCAAAAAGAATAAGAAGCAGAAGCAGACAACTGCGAGTGAAGGCTCAAACGAAGAAGTGCTCCTTGCAGATATCAGAAACCTGCTGAAAGACGTGAAGCTTGCGGACAACTCAGCGACTGTCGTGCCTGAGCAGCGTGCAGAGATCGATGTGACCATCTCAGAATTGTCCTCTACCGGTGATGGCCTAGGCGAAAAAGACGGCCAAGTATATGTTATACCTTTTGCTGCGCCTGGCGATACCATAACAGCCAGAGTTTACAAGCATTTTGGAGAAGAGTCGTACGCTCTTGCAGACTTTGTGAAAGTCGTCTCACCCTCGCAGCATCGTACCGAGGAGCCCAAGTGTCCATATTTCACTCAATGCTCAGGATGCCAGTTCCAACATTTGCCCTACGAATTCCAATTGGCGCACAAGAGATCAGTAGTAGAGAAAGCATACCGCAACTTCTCTAACCTGCCTGCTTCTGCAATCCCCACCATTGGCGACACCATTGGCTCGCCATTGCAGTATGGCTACCGCACGAAGCTCACACCGCACTTCGATGGCCCTCCAGGCGGAAGAAGGGACAAGAGACATGGACAAAAGGTCACATGGCCAGGTGTACCGCCTATTGGCTTCATGCTGAAAGGGACTAGGAAGACGATGGACATTGAAGACTGTCCCATCGGCACTGAGGCTGTGAGAATAGGGATGAAACGAGAGCGAAAGAGGGTCGCAGCAGACATCGACCAATACCAGAAAGGGGCGACCCTCTTACTACGAGAAAGCACGGAGAGGATTCCAAAAGGGGCAGGCCTTGTGGAATTCGGCAAGGAGACCGAATCGAGGGACGAGGTGTTGGAGGATAGAGGGCAACATGTACACCGCAAGATTTGCATCACAGATCACAAAGCAACCTCGACAGAATACATCGAGGACTTTCGCTTCGACAACCCTGCAGGCTCCTTCTTCCAAAACAATAACTCGATACTGCCACTGGTCACGCAGTACATTCGCGAAAATATTCTCGACAAGACAGTTCAAAGCGGCGTGTCTGAGGACGAAAAGCAAAAGGGACCGCAAATTAAGAACATGATTGATGCGTATTGCGGCTCTGGATTTTTTACGGTCACGCTCTCGGGCATGTTCAGCAACAGCATCGGTATTGACATTTCAGGGCAGTCAATCGACTATGCCAGCAAGAACGCCAAGCTCAACAACCTGCCAGCAGACTCAACACACTTTATTGCTGCAGATGCCAACCACCTATTTGGGTCTGTTGACAGCAAGAAATTTCCGCCATCTGAGACAGCCGTCGTCATCGACCCTCCACGAAAAGGCTGCGACGAAGGCTTCATTCGCCAGCTGCTGGACTACGCGCCTGCGCGAATTTGCTACGTCTCTTGTAACGTGCATACCCAGGCAAGAGACGTCGGATGGCTGGTAGGCGGGTTGCTAGGCACCAATGATGGAGCGCAAGGGCTGTACGAGATCGAAAGTCTGAGAGGCTTTGATTTCTTTCCACAGACCAGCCATGTCGAAGGTGTCGCAATCTTGCGCAGACGCGCATCGGTATCGGAGCCCAAGCCTGCCTCAAATGGCTCGAGCGCTGTGTCCAGCCACACAGATGACAACGAATCATAAAATCTGCTCGCGCCCATAAAGTCTGTCGCGTCCGCCTTTCTACACTTGCAACAAGACAGACACTTCCTACCAAGAAAGCAGCATTATTCCACACGACAAACAAATCTACTATGGGAAAATCACGAAAGCCGTCGAGATGCGATTTATTTCAAAGATCAAGAGTGTGGCAGCCACCATAACCTGCCACATCCCTGAACCCGGCAGCCCACCGAAGAACCAGAACAAGAAATCGGTTACCAACAACCTTACAAAGCAGCCTTTCAAGCTGCAGGCACCTGAGACTGGTACCATCGCCATGCGTCGCCACCTGGCGCGTATTTATGTCGACGCGAGTTGTGAGGAAGCACCAGCAATCCACATCGTGGCAGACGACGATGACAAGACACAGCCGCCCCAGACTTCTGCAAAAGTGCTTCGACGGCGAAGCTTGAGCCCGGCTATCGCTAAGAGGATCATGTCCATGAACATCACGATCGACGTCAAGACTCTTGCGAAATTCTTTGATGAGTCGGAGTTGGACGCGAGGAGGTACTCTACGCGATCTGCTGCTTTGGAGATGTAAGGCAAGGCAGTGACGCGACGCAGCACGAAGAGAACAAGTTCTGTAATTTTTAGATCTGCAATCACGCGTACCAAACGCTGTACACCACTGGCGTGTTTCAAGTTCCATTCTTCATTGTCAAATATGTGGCTGTCCTCACTATCCTCCTAACAATACTTGGAGCATTTTCGCGCAGAGCTGTTCTCAGTGCATGATTAGACTCGCCTATTGTTCTGCACTTGTATCACACAGGTGGAGTGCATTGAAGTGAGCTTTGGCCAGTGAAGATCAGAATACTACTCTGTCCAGGTCACTTCATGAAAAGCACTAGTAGATGGAGAAGCAGAAGAAGACGAATCGAGGGCTTCATAGTCTGACATTTCCACTCTCACCTTTTGCGACCAGAACGCGCAGGAAAAGGCTTGCCACCTGATGGAAGTGTCGGATTAAGCAGTCCACTATCGAGGCTGAAGTATGGAGGTGTTATGCACATCTATGTACAGTCTATACTGTATAATCTGTTTCTTTCTTTTGCTTCCGTCTAGGCATTACAACGAGCTTCCCTTCACATTGATCTTGTAATCAGCATAGGGGAAGTTGACCAAGCTATGCAGCAATCTTCCCCATCCATCACCAATCTCGCCAGGAGCACCATGATGTCTCGTCTTACCATCATGGCTCACGACACCAATCTCTTCACCATTCTGTTCCTGCTCTTTATACTCTCCCATCTGCCCAGCAAGCACCCTCTCCTCACGTCCCCGATACTCCTTCAACAGCTCCGGATGCGGACACCACACAACCTGCATCCCAGCTCTCCGTCCCGACTCCACACCCGGCACCGAATCCTCAAACACCAAACACTCCTCCGGCCGAATCTCCTCCTTCCCTTCTCGCTTCAACCTCTCATTAATAGTCGAAAGCGCAAGCAACCAAATATCCGGCGCCGGCTTCCCCCGTCCCGGCGCAATCCTCTCATCATCCCCCAAAACCCTCTGCTCCTGCCGAAAAACCTCGAAAAGTCCCTTCTGATGCTCCGTCTTGAGCTTGAAATTCCCCGCATGACTGCTCGTCGCAAGCGCGATTTCCACATCTTTCGTCGTCCGAGTGTGTAAAGTTTCCAACAACTCTTCCACACCAGGCAAAGGCTTGCATTCCGGGAAGAGTTCTCTCTGCCACGCGGCGACTTTGTTCATGTATTCTTCTCTGGAGATCGGGAGCTGGGCCCAGTCATGCAGGATTTTGCCAGCGGCGGGGCCCGGGCGGCCTTGGAGTTGGGCTTTTATTGACCAGGGGAGATTCGGGCGGCCGTATTCGTTCAGGACGCGGTTCGTGCAGATTGTGTATTTGTCTTCGGAGTCGATGAGGAGGCCGTCCATGTCGAAGAGACAGGCGCGGATGGCGGGGAGGCTTTGGGGCTGGGGATTAGCTGTGAGCTCGAGAGAAGAGCATTTTGTGGGGTTGAGGATGGACTTGCTCTTTTTGCGCCGCCGCCGCCGCCGCCATGGTGAGTGATGTGTGTTTGTGTTTGTGTGGTGAGGCTCTGAAACAGAGACAGAGATCTGGAGAAATCGGATCGGATCTCAAACGTGGGGTCGGTTTGAAGCAGGACCGCAGGTTGCTATGGGGCAGCCAGCCGCTAGCTCCCGCGTCTCGTTCGTCAATCAGAGGCTTTGTAGGTTTTCCCTGTGGGGAAGGCAGACGCTTGGACATTGCTGTGGGGCAGCCAGCCGCTAGCTCCCGCGTCTCGTCCGTCAATCAGAGGCTTTGCTGTTCGCTAGGACGACATCTCCCCGGTTGTGACGTTTGAATCTGCTACTACGGCCGAGTGGACTATCGACTTCTGTCAGCTCCTCCCTCATACCTCCGTTCTGCTACTAACCTCAGGTGGCCGATCGGAGCATAAGGAGTCCGCGTGTGGAATCGTGTCGACGCCACTAGCTCCGTGTTCCTCGTGTACCAACAGTAAGTACAAAGACTCTGAATGGTATAGGTCTGACAGGACATGTTTTACTTCCATCACTGCGACAAGAACACTGAACTGCACAAGCATCGAAAGCAAGACTCAAACACGTTCGCATCCTTCATCATCCTTTTTCAAGACCAAGCCAAACTTCAAAGATACTACAGATATCCATCACAATGTCACGACCAGGTCAAGACTTCATCGGCCTGCTGCCTACACAGTCCAAACGACCTCGAGCCAGCTTCTTCGGTCCAGCAGGCGCGTCTTCCATGCTCCGCGACCAATTCGAGATCAAGACCTGGTTGGCTCTCGGGGCCACATTCCAGGGCCTGGCTTTTGTTGTGTTTGGTCTATGGTCGTTCATCCCAGCTTCGTTATATCTTCTCTACAGCTTAGCAGACGCATACCTCATCATCTTGGGCTGGAAGTCAAATCCTTACACGAGAGACAACATCCAGAAGAAGTTCTCGGCTCAGATCCCAGACGAGCTTGGAAACTATGGCAACAAACCAGCAAACTCGGATATCGTGGTCTTCCTGATCGGAACGCGCTGCAACCACCCTCTCGGCATCCTCGCTCCAGGTTTTAAGGAGTTGGGAGGCTACTTCCAATCCATGACTGAAGACCTCGAGACTCATGCCGAAGAATTCGGCTTCCTAGGCATGACTTCCTGGCTCAACAGCAGTGACCGCACGACCAAAAGCGAGTTATTGGAAGTCTGCTATTTCCGCTCAATCGAAAGGCTGCACGCTTTCGCACACTCGAACTTCCATCGCGAGGGCTGGAATTGGTGGAACAAGACTATCAAGGAACACGGTCATTTGAGCATCTGGCATGAGACATACCATGTTCCTGCGAAGCATTGGGAGAGTATCTATGTCAACTCTCATCCCAGCGGAATCAATTCTACTACTTACAAGATCACGGATAAGGAGACTGGCGAGTCGCGGTGGGCTAGTCCTGTGGTTGATGCGAGTAAGGGACTGCTTAAGACTAGTGCGGGCAGGATGAGTAGGAGTCAAGGTGAAGAGCATGAGAAATATGGACGGGATCCGTATTAGAGCGACGAGATTTCCTTCAAGCTGAGTACAGAGGCATGATTGGGCGGAGCGATAGTGTTGGTAATGTTGCAACTAGGGTGAATGCGTTGGAGTGGCAATTGTCTTAGCACGTAATCAGTTCAAAGCAAATACAAAAGGATTTCTGGCAGCCCTAGGGCCGATCACTACTAACCTCCAGCATGTGCAACGTATAAAACTCGGCCCAGACATTAGATGGGACAAGAGCGACAACCAGCTACAGTCACTCTCTATCAACATGCTACCAGGCGTTTCACAATCGCGAACTGGTCGCTCAGCATGCGGAGACCCCCATACCAAGACTCGTAACCTCGGGCTTCTACATCCTCCTCTTGGCGTGAGCATCCTTCCTGGTTTTCGTGTACCGCAATCGCCAACACAAAGATGTGATTTGCTAGCACCAACATGGTCTCCACGCGAGAATGCAGCTCCGACTTGTCAATCACTGACCTGGCTTACCCCCGTTGAACAGTATAGAAGTCATGAACTGCTACCGCTGCTCAAGTTCATTCATACCCCGATTTCCCCGTGATGACTCTTCAATTTGACCTACTACCATTCCGCTACCAAAAATGAGCATTTCCAAAACTTCTTCATCCGGAGAACATGTCGAAAAACAACCAGAAATCGTTTCAAATGATTCCGAACAAAATCCTCCCTGGGATGCTTCGAGGGTCGAGAAAATCAAGCGAAAAGTCGATATTCGATTATCCGTCATCTTGGCTCTGATGTACATCGTCAATCAAATTGATCGAACGAATCTACCAAATGCGTGAGTCTAGATAGTTCTGTCATGTTTACGGAGTTCTTTTCGCGCTGACTGTAGTATAGCGTGATCGCCGGTATGGACGATGACCTCAACCTCATCGGTAATCGCTATTCGATTATCGTCGTCGTTTTCTTTCCAACTTACGTCGCGTTCAACTTCGTCGCTACGGTTCTCGCACGCAAGCTCGGTCCACGACTATTTCTCGCTGGCGTCACACTCGCGTTTGGTCTCGTGGTGATCGGCTTCGGGTTTTCGAAGCATTGGACTATACTCGTGGCTTTAAGAGTTCTACTCGGCATGTTCGAATCGTAAATCTCCTCCTAGAAGTCCTTTCGGTACATTCAACACTACTAACCTTCGTCTTGCCAGCTGCTTCTTCCCTTCCGCCCTCTTCCTAGTCTCAATGTGGTACATCCGCCACGAAGTCGCTAAACGCAACGCCTTCTTCTACCTCGTCGGAAATTCAGTCGGAGGCTTCGGCGGAGTCCTAGCCTACGGCCTCCAGCAAATGGCTGGACTAGCCGGACATCCTGGTTGGGCTTGGATCTTCATCATGGAAGGAATCCTCACCATCGTCATCGCTATCCTAGGCTATATCCTCCTCATCGACTTCCCCGAAGACGCACATAAGACGAAACTCTACCCTGGAGGACCGAGATTCTTGTCAGATGAAGAGGTGAAAGTTATGGTTGATCGGATTGAGAGGGATCGGAAGGATGCTCATATTAGTAAATTTGAGATCTGGTCGTATTTGGCTCAAGGAAAGGATTGGAAGATTTGGTGTTTTGCTTTGAACTTCGGATGCTCTGGTCTAGTCACGTACTCGATCTCGTACTTTTTGCCGATCATTTTGAGGCAGTCTCTGGGATTTTCGGTTATGCAGTCACAGTGTTTGACTGCTCCGGTAAGTCTACCCATCGTTCATTACTCTCTGCCTCTGACCTTCATTGACAGTGCTACGCTTTCTCATTCCTCCTCGGATTCCTGGAGTCCTACATCTCCGACAAATATCGCATTCGAGGCCACATTATTGTCTTCAATTGCGTTCTCGAAATCATTGGGGTCGCACTGTTGGGCTACGCTTCTCAGCCTTATGTCCGGTACTTTGGAGCCTTTCTTATCACCGGCGGTTCGAACTCGAACATTCCTGCTACTATGACGTATCAAGCGAACAATATTGTTGGTCAATGGAAGCGAGCGTTTGCTTCTGCTACGATAGTTGCAGCGGGAGGAGTTGGTGGGGTGATTGCCAGTCTAGTATTCCGGAGTAAGGATGCACCAGGCTATACTCCTGGATTGGCGACGTGCTTCACCGCGGCGGGTTTGACGATTTTGAGCGTGAGTGCTACGAGCATCTATATGGTTGTGATGAATCGAAGGCAGGCCCAAGGGAGAGCTGTATTGGAGGGCATCGAAGGATTTCGATATACTCTGTGAGTCTGGATCGATAGGACAAATATTACTACTATCTCGGCTTCACGCTGGCGATCTCGGCGTGCTTAGAGCACAACGAACGATTGAGGCCAACCCAACGGACCTGCTGCAGTAGTACTAAGGTACATGTAACATGTTGGTAATTACAATGCGGAAGCTTTGCGTGCACATTTCTAAGCATTCTGCGGCGCGCAGGATACAGGAGACTCGCGCCGAATCCGAACAGTCAGTACAGCATGAAGATGCAACAACTACCTCGACAACGAAAACTGTACTTGGGAACCTGTCACTCAGTGTGGTATACATTACTCTCTTCGTGTGAGTGCATTTTCATTGGCCATTGCACACGCTGCGATTCAATAATGAAAAGATCGACTATAGCGATGTCTCGCCCGACTGCAACTATCTCGAGAAAGGCCACTACGCCACGAAAGTAGCACTTCGTATGGCGTTCAGAAAGGCATCTACTCTTTGCCCTTCACTTCAGCAATCACAACTTGCTCCACCACACCATCCTGTCTTTCCAGCCTCGTTCTAATCAGTTCCATCCTCCTCACATCCTCCTCACCCTCATTCTCACCAAAAATCTTATCCATTTCTTCAATCGGTACGCCTTAGAAAAATCAGCAAAGAAACCCATACAAGGCCACCTTGAACATCTAATCTTCCACCACCTACCTTCGTCTCCGGAATCCCCCACCAACTCCACCCCAACAAAATCACACAAAACACCAAGAAAAAATAAAACGTCCCAAACCTGATCTTCCTCAACATCCTCGGCGTGATTAATCCCACGATGAAGTTGGCAAGCCAGTTATTCGCGATCCCGAGGCCCACGGCTTTGGAACGGATGATGGGGGGGAAACATTTCGCTCGGCATGATCCAGATGACTCCGACTTGGAAAGCGAAAAATGCGATGTAGATCCAGACGAAGGTGCAGGCGACCCAGCCGGCGGCTCGATGGGTTGACCAGGAATCTTTGAAGGCGGCGAAGAGGGAGCCGACGATTAGTTGGGCGATGGACATGCCGATTGCGCCGATGATGAGCTGGGAGAAGGGATGTTTAGTAGAATTCAAGAAGGAAGGAGGGTTGGGTTGGGTTGGGCTGTTCTTACTAGCTTGCGACGGCCGACGCGGTCGATGAAGTACAGGGAGGGAATTGTGAAGAGCACATTGATGATGCCCACGACCCCGGTCGCGGAGAGTGTGATTGATGTTGAAGAGAGGGAGAGGGCTTTGAAGATTGTTGGAGCGTAGTAGATGATGGCATCTAGATGGAAATCTGTCAGCGTAGCCATCCAAGCTAGCAATACCGGAAAGGAAGGGGACGGGAGTGTACTCACTGATCCCAGTAAACTGCTCAACAACCTGCAACCCACGAGCAATAATCGTCCTCTTCCTCAAATGTCCAATCGTAAAAAGCTCCATATACTGCTGTAGGGCGATCTCAAACTTACTCGCCCCATCACCATACTTGGCCTTCAAAGATTCCTGTTCAAAAACATACGCGACGCGAATTTCAAAAATCTCCCTCCCCAATCTCGGATCATCTTCCGGTACACGTCGTAGCTTGACCAAAGTCTCAAAAGCCTCCTTCTCGCGCCCCTGGTTCACCAACCACCTCGGAGAGAATGGCAGGAAGAAAGTCCCAATCGCTAACACGACCGAAGGCAGACATTGTAATGCCAAAGGTAATCTCCAAGCGACTTCACTTTGTCCATGGCCATTGCCGCCGATATACTGCGTTCCATACCTGCATACATATACCAAAACGTATCAGCAGCCAGCAGCGTATAAGTGATAAAATAAAAGTAAAACTCACTCCAACCAAAACGCCACCAAAATCCCCACCGTAATAGCAAACTACTGCAACGTGACCAACGCCCCCCTAATCTCGGGCGGACTCAACTCACTCAAATGCAACGGTGTAACCATCGCCAACATCCCAATACTCACCCCAGCGAAAAAAAAAACCTTCCGATGAAAAATCATCGACACATTCTGCGCGGCCGCTTGGAGCAAACTTCCGATCAAAAACACAAAATTCGCGTACAAGATCGAACGTTTGCGTGAAAAGGTTTTACCGAAATGGGTCCGTTGATGAAAGCGCCGAACATGGCTCCGAGACCATCCAGCCTTGAAGGGTGGGGTTTGAGGAGAGGGATGGGAAGCGGTTGGCCTGGGAGGGGGGTTTTAGTGATTTGATTTGGGCGAGGGGGTGGGATTTGTTTTTCTTACGAAGTTGTTCATGACGAGGACTCCGGATATCACACCCTATATATATACATGCAATGTCAGCGGAGTTTGGGGATGAAGATTGATGTCGATCTTGCCTGGTCATAGCCAAATAGTAGGCCGCCGAGTGAGGCGAAACAGGCGAGTGCGAAGACATATGGTTGCTTGATCAGGCCTTGGAAACCTGCTGGTCCATAGGTGATCGTTGGATAGTCGCTGCCTACCGTGATCGTTGTGGGGACTGCGTCCATTGTGATTAGTTCGACTTTGGAATAGCAGCAGTTCTCGACGGAGAAATGTACTGGTGTGCGCACTGTGCGGCAGCTTGCAGTCTGTGTCGGCTGCACCTGGGCCGAACGTGAACGATAAGGGATTTCTCCCGATCGGGATCCCGACAGGTATGAAGCTTTGGGATCGAAATGCCTGTTCTGTTTGCCATGCACAGCATTGCTATACCATTTCCTGTACGAAGGGTATCATAGTTTCCTCTCAATAGTGCGGCTCTCTGATCAGCGCACAGCTGTTGACCTCTATCACTAGTGCGCCGTGATGACTTCTCTCCCAATGCACGAGCTGTTTGCCGTTTCGTCGCATATCCAAGCGATGAATCATGTCCATTCGCATCGAGATCCTTCGCAATACCGATCTCCTACCGAGTCATAATGAAAATTCCTCTCGCTGCCTTTCCTTGTTACCGCCATCATGAAAGATGCAGCGCCTTCTTCGTGTTCTCATAAACGACATAAGTGATGGAAACCGCCGGGACCACCTTGAGCAGATTCGGCGTCAAGCCTTTGAAAAGTCCTCGCACGCCTTCGCCCTGCAGCGTTTGTCGCGTCACGTCGACAATACCGGTGTATGTTCTCGGATGACTCGCCGTGCCCTGACTTTGGAGTCTCGTCCGCAGCAGGTTGAGAGGGTAAACAATGCTCGCTCCTATCGCACCACTGAAACCACCCATCAACGCCATGCTGAAATTGCCGGGCAACGCGTCTTCGTCGTGCTTGAGATTCGGGTTGTTGCGCCTATTCCTTGCGATCATACGCTTCTTCAGCGTTTCAAAGACACTAAGGTCGATGGCAGCGTACGGGAACATGCCAACCAGACCCATTGGTAGGCCTCTGTAGAACGCGACCATGCCGTTCCTTGCCCACATTTTCTTGGCCGTATGCAGAATGAGCTTGCTGCCGTGCTCTCCTCCAGCCACAGTCTCGCATTGCATCTGAAATTTCAGCGTGTCAAGCGGGTAGACTACAGCTTGCGCGATCATGCCAGCACATCCTCCGGCAATGAAGGTCGAGGAAGATGAGATCTGTTTCGGGTTTCCGTGGCCTTCAACTTTCGCAATAGCGCGCTTCGCAGCCTAAGCAGCATGGTCAGCACAAATATTGCGTTCTATACTGAGATGCCCCTGGAACGCATGCCCGTTGCCGAACCGAAACTAGTGGAGCTCATGACGTTGCACTGTCCTAGCAATTCACATGCTCGCACGCGAATGTTACCTTGTAAAGAGGGTAGAATCAAAGACCCACAGCGCATCCCAGGCCATGAGTCGGCCACATTAGTACGGTCGGCTTCGTTACCAGAACCAACATGCAATCCTCCAGCCAGGGATTGGGGAAGCGCAACATACCTCGTATGCACCGAACTTCACTGAAGACTCGGGCATGACTTTGACCACGTTGATGCCGTTACCAGCAAAAAGACTCCGCATGCCTCCAGCTGCCCATAGCTCTTTGCACGCATTCCACAGCGTTCTCATGCCATGATGGGCGGCACTGATAGCCTTGCCGCTCTTGACGGCTTGTTTTGTATCCTCAGCATTGCCCGTCTGTGCGATCAGATACACTTTCAGGCGATCGAGGGGTGCGGTTGCG
Organism: Pseudocercospora fijiensis CIRAD86; assembly: GCF_000340215.1. Classification (NCBI taxonomy): domain Eukaryota; kingdom Fungi; phylum Ascomycota; class Dothideomycetes; order Mycosphaerellales; family Mycosphaerellaceae; genus Pseudocercospora; species Pseudocercospora fijiensis. The sequence continues at coordinate 3,204,897 of NW_006921540.1, read as the reverse complement.
GTTCTGGATGTGATTCCCGACACACCTCCAGCAACAAAATACCCTACATCCGGAACAAAATCCGTCAGCTTTGGTTGTCGTTTCTTCAGCGCAGCAATCTCCTCCTCTTCCAGCTCTTTCCGCCTCGCGGGCTTGATTGGGATATATGGGTCGTCTCCAATCTCCTCCTCATAATCGGGAGTGTCGAAGAGCTGCGGTCGTGCTTCGCTGCCTTCCCACATCGTGATAGGCGCCGTGTTCTGGCCACCGGCGGCCCCTTGCGATGGCTCGACGAGCTGTATGATCGCGCCGAAGAGAGAAGTCTTGAGGAAGGTCATGATCGTACCTAAGCCTTGCAGTGCCTCGTCGCTGATTACCACGTCGCCTTCTGAAGTGAGTTTGGAGGTGGACTGGTAGTAGGAGAATACGGCTTTGAGGCCTGGCGCATTTGCCGGCATAAATAACAGAAAATCTGTTCACAGGAAGACAATTAGTAAGTGGTCCTCAGCGCAAAGCTTGGTACAAGCTGTGGGGTTCTGCTATTCCCGAGTGCTTTGGAAGTTCTGAATGATACCTACCGCGCCATTCGCCGAAATCGATTCTCCCATTGTGGTCCTTGTCGATGTAGCTAAAGAAGCGGTCCAGCCGCGCATTGGAGACTGCCACTCCTGCCCGCTCAAAGGCTGCGGAAAGCTCGCTCTTATCCAGGTTGCCACTGTTGTCGTGATCGATCGACTTGAAGAGCCGCCAGAGCTCCTTTTCCGTTCGCGTGCAGAAACGAGTGAATTCATCGTAGCTGATCTTGCCGTCGTGGTCGATATCGCAAGATGTGAGCATATCTTTGATCAGCCCATCGGCGTCTTTGAGTGCTGGAGCGGCATGTTAGCACAGAGTGACTGCGGTTCTGCGCTTCCTGCGGTATGGCCACTCACGGTGGTTCATCAGAACCAAACCTCTCTTTAGAGCTTCATAGTCCAGAGTCCCCTTGCGCTTTGTGTCGAGCTTTGCCCATAGCGAGCGCAGGCGCGCCTCCCGTTGCGCCTGTGACTCGCCATCCATAGCCGCGCTCGCAAATACTATCTGCTTGGCATCGTACAGTGTTGTGTCGACCGATGTCGCGTGCGGTGAAAGCTTCAGAAGTCGCTGTCACGGTGCTAGGAGCTCCGAATCCGTCCAGTAGCTCGGTCGTAGGTATGGCAGATATCGGGAGCAGACGGTGCTCCGGAAGAGTTGTATGAGTGGAGATTGGGCGAGCTTCTGGCAACGTAGCTTTCACGTGCGACTATTGTACGGTATGGGAGTGGACGCTGGACAGCTCCGTTCTCTTTGCAAAGCAAAAGGCACAGTGACAGTGACGTGTGATTGGGTGTCCAGGAACCGACATCCGATGCCAAGAGATGCACCACCGTTTGCTTACTCAGGTTTTTTGAGCCCCACGTTGTGGAGGCTACATTGCCGCCAAGACAAACACATGGGAGTATTCATCTGGTATCTATTCCGATCACTCCTCATCAATCATGACCATCTAATACTGGTTATATCCTCCACCGTAGCCTCCTTGCGGATATCCACCACCCCGCTGTTGATAGCCTCCGCCATAACCTTGTTCGTAGCCTTGCTGCTGATGTTGCGGTTGCCATGGTTGCTCGTAGCCTTGTTGATATGCAGTAGGATAGGAGGCACTACTTTGGTCGTACGATGCTGGTGGTGGGCCATGGGAATACTGCGAAGGATCGGCTTGTAAGTTGCTTTGAGAGCGTTGCTGGGCAAGCATGTCGAAGACACCGCCTCGTGTCGCAGAGTGGCTGCCAGCTCCTGGTCCAATTCCTGGAACATTAAGACCATGTGAGGAGGCGAGCTGCTGCACGCCTGCGAATGACTGCTGCACATTCTGGACTTGGTGGTTGTGGCCAGCTTTGACACTCTCCGAAGACAAGATGTTGTTCAACTCCTGCCCACGGTCCGGGCGCTTGTTGACCCATCGTTGCACGACATCGAACATCTTGCGTTGGATCTCAATTTGTTCATTACGTGCCGCTGGGTGGTGGAAGACGCGGGAGATGTCGTCTAAGATTTCTCGCTCCGGCACCTCGGGATGCTCCCAACCATAGATGACTCTTGGAGCGACGTATTGAAGAATCTCGCCTGCAATCTCCCCAGCGGGCTGATTGAGAATATTAGAGAAATGGTCTTTGCTGAGCATAGAGTGAGTAGGGTCGGTGCTGGTCGGATCGGTCCAGACCAGATACTGTTGGTTCGCAGAACTGCTGATGACAGTTCCAGAGCCTTGCTTGAGAGCGTTCGAAGCCGAAGCAATGATGGGCTTGATGAAGGGGGCGAGCAGTCCCATCACAAAAAGAGTGACCTTCTCAGTAATGGTCTCAATCGCTTTCTCCAGACCCGGGATCTTGGAGACGATCGCCGAGATTTGGCGAACGACCTTGTCACGGAAGACCAGAATCGGATAGATCTTCGCCATTGCTGCCGCTGCATCGACTTTGGGAGGGGCTGGAAAGCTGAGACCGCCACCTTGCTGCTGCTGACCCGGAGCTGGATCCGCACGAGCTGCGCCGTAGTTGTCATAGCCACCATACGAGTCGTCCACACCCCGAGAGCTACCAGCATAGCCACCACTGTTCTGTTCGTTCTCCCTAGCTTGAGCATCGGAGGCAGATTGGAGCTGGATAGCTTCGCGTACGAGATCGCCAGTACCAGGTATCTTAGCAAGAGCGTCAGTGAAGAATGATGCCTCCTGAGCCGGATCTCCACCAGCGCTGCGGTTCTTGTTTGCCTCTGCCTGGGAAAGTGCAGCGTTCAGTTGCGCGACTTCGGCGTCGTCAACTTCAGTCTGAGTTACGTGATCTGTGGCTTCACCCAGGACACTGTGCAGGAAGTCCACACCGCCAAAGGTGCCAGTCACCAAGGGGAAGACTTGCTTGCCGTTGAGGTTGATCTGCGCTTGAGCACCCACATGCGGGAAGACATTGTGAAAGCCAATTTCGCGCAAAGCGAGCTCGGTGTAGTTCGTGTGAGCTCCGAAGTCTTCCATGCAATGCAAACCTTGGCCGAGACAACGTAAAGCTTCGCAGAGATCTTCGTCGCGGCCTTTTTGTGAGCCATGACAGTATAAGCGACCAAAGTGGATGCTGCGCGCAAAGGACCACTTGACATAGCCAAGAGATGTTGCGATGCCAAGATTCTCGTTCGCGATGTAATTCTTCATTCCAGTATGCGGATCAATCTGTAGCTCAACAGGACTGACTGGCCCGCGCAACCGAGCATCAAATTGTCTAGCATCTTGATTGTCGGCGTAATCCTTGGGATTGTCAATATGCTCCTCCGGGCGATACACGCCGAGTCTTTCTGAAGTGACCTCGAATTCTTCGGTCTGATAGCAAGCATTAGCAGTGTCTCACACGGGAGTGATGATGAATTGCATACGGCATATCCAAAGCTCATGAAAGCCAGAATCCAGACCAGAACGCGAATGGTGTCAGCTGGGACTCCTTTCAAGGTTCCAACATCGACAGCCTGGCTGTAGCTACAAGGAGTGAGAAATACAAGGTCAGCAAATATTCCCGATACGATGCATGTTCTGAGTGACACTCACTCGCGAAGCCAGTTTCCGAAATAAGTCCGCTTAACCATCATAGATGTCCATTTCTTTCCCTTGATGAATGCAACGGTCGTGAGGAGATCCTCAATGTCTCCATGGCGCCAATTGTGTCCTTCAATCTTGGAGATGGAAGCAATATTGCCAGCACCAAATGCCGCTGCTGGGGATGCCAGAAACAGAACGACCAGCAGAGCGAGCAGGAAGTGGGTTGTTCGGTCTGCCATGATGGATGGCTCCTCTCGATCTGAGTGGTCGATGAGCTTTTGTGCGCAGTTTCAAAGATTCGAAATGCTTTAGAATGCGTTCGTTCCCTCGGCACTGCTATGGCTGTCTTATGTGTCTCATGCAAACATGAAGAGTGCAGCTGAGTCGGGGTGGCTGAGCAGCGTCCTGTGGACCGCCTTACGTATGATCCCCAGGGCGAAGGTCTGTTTCACTGGCAAGCTGTGCTGAGGCCACGAACAAATGGGGGAATGTTTCCAAGAGGTGGTGAAGAGTAGCACAGATATCGATCTGTTGCTCCTGCGCCAAGTTGATGGTCGTTGACAGGCACTGGGAGCATGCAAGAAGCACGCAACGCCTCCAAACTCTGTTATGCCATGCCAAGAGCTGCTTACATAACAAGCGCAAACTCTAGCCACCTCTCAGCACTGAGTCAGCAGCAGCATGGATGTATCGTTTCCTATCAACGCAACCTGCATTTGATACTCATCGAGGTCAGGCTGCGGCTGAGCCCTGTACCTATAGAGGCAGAGGCATTCTAAGTCTATCACGGACACCGGCCACCTAGTAAGACACGCCATGTTGTGTCAGATCTTGCTCGTCACGGGATCGGGATCGCGAGCAGGCAAACAGGAACGGTGCGGTTAGACGACACGTCAACGTCGACATTGTGCTTTGACCTTGACAGTCACTTCGTCCAATACATCCTTTACCATGGCAGCAAACTACTGGGACTCGACACAGGCAAAGTTCTGGACATTCAGCAAAGCCGAATTGGCTGAGGTCCGAAGCGAGCTGCAGAAGGCGAATCAACCATTGCATGCAAAGTATCCCGTACCAGACCGAAGACTCATGAGCATCTACTTCCAGCAACAGCTCACGAAGCTTGCCCGAAGAATGAATGTGCGCCAGCAAGCCCTCGCCACCGCACAGATATACGTGAAACGATTCTACCTCCGCGTGGAGCTCAGAAAGACAAACCCATATCTCATCATGGCGACCGCAGTGTATCTTGCTTGCAAAATGGAAGAGTGTCCGCAGCACATCCGTCTGATGCTTGGCGAAGCTGCCCGGCAGTGGCCTGAGCTAGGCGTCTCAGAGAGTAGCAAGATCGGCGAATGCGAGTTTGCTCTCATCTCCACCCTGTCTTCTCGCCTGATCTGCCATCATCCTTACCGGACATTGAATGACCTGGCGCCTCAATTCGGGCTCAGCACGGAAGAGACGCAGCTCGCTCACTCTATAATTAATGATAGCTACAATACCGATCTAGCCTTCCTCTACGCACCGCATGTGCTGGCCGTTGTGGCGATCTTCCTGGCAGTCGTGCTGAGACCAAGTGGACAGCCGGCTGGCTTGCAAGCCCATTCGACTCAGCCCCTGCCAGCTCACCCTTCGCCTCCCTTGATGTCCCCTATATCTGGTGCTCCGCCGAGCTTCTCGCCTTCCACGTCCAGCAGCGCAGCGCGTGATGCAATCCTCGGGGGCTTTAGCGGCTTGAAGCAGGCAGGGCCTAAGCTGTCCAAGCTTGTTGACTGGCTTGCTGAGAGTAGCATCGACATGCACGCCATTGTGCATGCGACGCAAGAACTCGTCAGCTTGTACCAGGTGTGGGAAGAGAGCTACAACGAGCGCTCTTGTAAGGAAAGCATAACCAAGTTCCTGAAGGATGGTGGAATTGCTGGTGCCTCAGGTGGCATGGCGAAATAGGAGGACCACCAAATACTGGAATCTGTTTAAGCTCTACACTGGCGCGATACGCTGAAGTACATACCGGAAAGCCAGGTCTTCTTCGTTTGAGAGATCCGACTGTCGCGCATCGACCAGCTCTTCCGAGAAAACACTTGACGAATCATGTGAGACGACTCCACTTCGTCGTCTACGAGCCCTTGGGCCTGCAATACATCCCTTCGCTCATTCTCTCGTTTCAGGCACCAACGAAGGCACAGCACGAGAAACATTGGGAATACATACGCGATACCCGAGATCACCGCACATGTGACAGTATATCTTGGTTTATTTTCTGGTTAGAAGGGCTATGGGCTTAAGATATTGCGAAGTCCGTACCCAACATGATAAAGACCTATTAAAGGGACAGTGATGGAAGCAAGATGCATGATATAATTGGCGGGATGTAACCTGCAGATGATAGCCATGCCCTACAATTGGTTGTCTTCCCGTCTGGGATCGTTCGGAAAATCTTGTGCGAGCAAAGGATGAAAGTTGACCACATTGCGTGCTTGGTACCTGTTTTGTCACCACTATGGGCACCCAGCGCTGCATGCCGAGATTCTGCCGTCATGCAAGCATTCAGAGCTCTAACAAGCTCTCTGTACATCTCAACGAAATGAACTCTGCACCTGCTTCTAAACACCAACTTCAGGGCTTAAACATCATTTCCAAGATCTGGGAAAGACAAAAAAATTTCAAATGACCGACTCAGAAAAGCTTAGGATCGCAATCATCGGTGCAGGCATTGCTGGTCTTGCAACTACAATCGCACTCCAAAAACATAAAGGCATCGATGTACAACTCTACGAAAGAGCTTCCGAACTCCGGGAGATAGGTGCCAGTATAGCCTTGGGACCAAATGGCATGAAGACTTTAGAAAGGCTAGGTGTCCGTGAAGCACTTTCCGATGAACTTGCATTTCGAAACGAGTCTGGCTTTCCCATGGTATATCGGTTAGTCACTATAATCGTATTGTGCTAGCTTTCGACTAAATCCTCTGCAGGCATTGGAAGACAAATGAAGTAATATCGGTGGACGAACATCATGGCGACATTGCCTATCGACATCGCACGAGTAGATTCTATCGAGCACATTTGCAACAAGCTTTGGCAGCGCATGTTGATCCAGAAAGAATCCATCTCAATAGAAAATTTGTAGCTCTCGCTGAAGTCCAGGGGACAGGAGAAGTCCTCATCTCCTTCGCAAACGGTTCCACAACTTCCGCAGACATCGTCCTGGGCGCAGACGGCATCCACTCGGCAGTCCGACAGTCCTTCGTCCCAAAATCTCAACCAAAATGGACAGGCTGGGTAGCCTTCCGATCCATCTTCTCCGCCGACCTCGTCTCCCACATTCCCGGAGTCCTCGACGGCGCCTGTTTCTGGTGGAGTCAGAATCGGACATTTTTCTCCTCGAAACTCGGCAAGAATCTCTTCACCATCGTGGGCGGAAACTACAGCGATCCTGACGCGCCCGACGCTCTGTACAAAACATCGACATGGAACTCTGAAGGCGACTTGAAAGTCCTCAAAGACTTTTATCAAGACTGGCATCCGACCATCAGACAAATGATCGACGCTTCGCCGTATACGAGAATGTATCCCAACACTTTCGCTCCTGCGCTCGATACCTGGCTTCACGGAAATTGCAGCAATGTGACATACGCTGGTGACGCAGCTCACGCGCACGGAGGGGCTTTTGCTGCAGGAGGATCTTTGGCGTTGGATGATGCTTGGGCTTTTTCGCGGGCGGTTTTTCACGTTTACCCTCCTACCAGTACAGAGAAGCCGTCGAGAAAGGAGATTACGACGGCTTTGAAAATTTATGAGAGGACGAGAAAGCCGCATGCGGATCGCGTGTTGGCGACTGTGTATGCGAATAATCGGAAAGCTGTGGAGAGACTTGGGCGGGATGAGAGTGATGAAGAGCTGAAGACTAGGATGAGGAATCGGATGGATCCGTTTTGGATTCATGAGCATGATGTTGAGGCGAGTTTTGAAAGAGTTGTGGAAGAGATGGAGGGTAGTGGTGTTCAAGCGAGACTTTAGAGACCAGAATACAGATAGAAATGGATGAAGCAAATTTTGGTGTTGGGGAAACTAGATTGTCGAGGTAATTCTAGAAGCTCGAGTCGCGCACCAAAGACGATGTTACTTGATGTAACTGATGTATTGGAAGAAGGACTAATCTATATAGAAGTCCGAAGATAGAGTGCAGCAGTTGCAGCCTTAGGCATTAGGCACGTAATAGACCCTGATACCTAGGTATACACTCCAAGTTACCCCCTTAGCACGTGCATATCGCTATAGAATAAAACAAACAACACAATAGCTATTCTATTAGCAAAGCAAACAAGGGGTATTAGGTAAGTAGAAATAGGTAAACAAACTAGACTACTCTTAGGTTATATAGACAAAGCAAACAAAGGCCCTTTCTTCTTAGTACTTAGTAGCTAGCTTTGCAGCGCTCTTAATAGCGGCCTTGCAATCTACTAGATTTAGTTATTTAATAAAGCGGCCGTACTTAATTGCGAGCGAAGCTCGCCTTACAATAGCAACGTAGGTACCAATCCAGTTGCTAGAATGCGCACTCAGCTATACGTAACGCCAAGCCGACCCCGGATTTCAGAATCCTGCATACCTGATTGGTCAATTTCTATAAGTAGAGACTTTCGGAGCTAGCGCCGGTATCTCCGAACAAGCGCCGACTTCCCGAACAAGCGCCGACTTCCCGAACAACCGCCGACTTCCCGAACAACCGCTAGTAAAGCCTTTTGCCTTCCTTCTAATACTTCAAATATATAGTAAAATATATAGTAAAATATATAGTAAAATATACAAACAATTAATAAGAAAATTAATAAGAAAATTAACTAAAACATTAATAAAAGAATTTATAAAACAACTTTTAATAAAAGAATCTATAGAAAAATTAATTTTAATTATAGAAAACATACGATTTAAATTTATAAAATTACCGAAAAATATAAAATAGGTAAGTAAAACAAGTAAGATACTAAATAGAAAAACTGTAAAACATTAAAGAAAAAAATCAAAAATAGTTTTTTTAATAATACAAAAAGTAGTAATAGATATAAAAAATTAGAGAAAACTAGAATAAAAGTAAGTAATATATATAAAGTTAAAAATAATAAAGTAGTATCTAAAATACTAGAAAAGAAAAATAGTAATATAAAAATATAAAAATACTTATTCCTAAGAAACTATTCTAATAGAACTAAATCGTATAATAATAGTAATAGCTTTAAGGTCTAGCTTCGAGGTCTAAAGAACCGAATTAGCTTAGTATATATAAGGCGAAAGCTTCGCTCGCACTCCTCTAGGCACGCGCTAGCCGCCTAGGAGCACATATTCTTATTAAGCGGCTTAGTAAAGCTATCGGCTATCTAATTATATATACTAACCTATTAGACGACAATAGTACTATTAGCAATCTTCTCTCGAATATAGTAGATATAAGCATCTATATGCTTTGTACGGCTATTAATAGTAGACTTAGTAATAGCGATAGCGGACTAATTGTCCTCGTAGAGCGTAACTAGAAGAATATAGCTCTTATAACTAATTTCCCTTAAGGAGCGAGCTAAGGCAACTGCTTTCTTAGCCCCTATAGTAAGCTAAATATACTTAGCCTTAGTTAACGACAGTATAACGAGCGTCTAGCGGCCGGACTTATATAATAGAGGTCCGCCTATAATAGTAAAGTAGAAGCCGCCTATAGAGCGACAAGTAACTAGATTATTAGCCTATAAGGCGTTATAGTAACTAGCGAACTTAAGGTCGTCTTCGTTTAGGTTACCTTAGAAGCGCATACTACGGCTAAGGGTACTAACTAGGTACTTAATTAGCTAAAGAAGCGCGGTATAATACTCCTCGGTCGGGTTAGAAATAAATCGTAATAATAGGCTAGCAGTATAGCAAGCATCTAGCTAAGTAATTATTACTAGCTAGAGGGCTTTACTAACACCCTCCTAATATTAAGTCTTAAAGGCGGTACTAGCTATATAGCCTTTAGGTGCGCGTTAAATAGATATCTTAACGTAACGAGGCGCTATTAGAGTAGCTAGACCGATACGGCTACGTATACTATACTTCTCGTAGAGCCTATTTAAGTAGGCGTCCTAAACGACGTAGATAGTGCGCTTATTACAGTCGCGGATAATGCGTATGCCGAGATAGTAGTAAAGGTCGCCTAGTTCTCGCATATTAAAGCGCTTCTTTAGTAACTAAGTAACAGCTTCTAGTACTAATAGGCTATAGGCGATAATAATTATATTATCGACGTAGATAACAATAATCGAGCCGCTAATAACGTGCTTAAATACACAGACGTCGGATATTATTAGAATGAAGTCTAGGCTCTTTAAGTACTTCCGAAGCTCTTTATACTATAGCATTAGTAACTGCTTTAGACTATATAGGGCCTTTAGGTATCTAGGGACGGCAGAAGTGTTACTATAGGAGGAAGGGGTATAGGTAATTATTCTATACTCGGTATATATAGCCGGCATATATAGATCGAGAAGGAAAATGGCAGCGAACAATTAGAGACGAAGGGAAGATAGTTAAGAAGGAAGGGAGGACGAATAGAAAGCACTATATACTAGGGCAGAGGAGGTGCTAAAAGCGGAGGATGGAAGAACCCCTAAGAGGGCATATAGGATAATAATCTTAGAACTCCTTAGAGGACTGAAAGCAATCTACAACTAGGCAAGCTACGTAATTACAAAGGTAGCTAATACAGTCGTAGCAAAGATTACGAAGAAACAATAGGAGACAAGCCTAAACTACCGTACCTAGGCAGTAGTAGCTAGTTAGGAGGCGCTAAAACCCCCGAGGACAGTAGTTAGAGTCTATATTACGGACCTATAGGAGCAAAAGGAAATCTAAGGACTTATAGGGAAAGAGATTATAGAAAGAATTGCAGTTAAGGAGGTAATTAGGGCTAGGAACGAAGGTAAAGGGGTAATTAAGCTGTTTACAGTATAAGAGTAGGATAAAAAGAAGCTAGAAACATAAAAAGAATAGATAACTAAGATAGGGAAAACAGTAAAGGTCTCCTAACAATAGTTTATAATTATAGCCTATAGCATAATAAGAAGCTTTAAGGAAGAACGGGATGTTAAGAGCCTATAAAGACAAAACTAAGCTATATACCTAGGCCTAAAGATTACAAAAGTAGCATAGATCAAAAGGAAAATCGAAGAGACTAAGAAGCAGTCTTCCCTAATTATCTAGGTAGGGAGTACAGAGCAAGCTAATATAGTGCTAGACTAGGGGTTATTCTAGGACTTTGAAAGATTGGAAACAGAGATATATAGAAGCAACTATAGGATAATATAGTGCTTCAAATATCAACACTATAGACACTTAGTAGCTAAGTACATAAAGACAACTAACACTTGCTCCTATTATATAGGGGATTACTAGGTTAAAGAATACAAAGCATACAAGGGAGAAGCAAGATGTATATACTGTACTAAAAGACACCCCTCTTAGGCGAAGGAATGCCTAGTAAGAATATAGGCAGCTAGGAAGGCAAAGGAAGCTAGAATTAATACACTAAAAAGATATATAACAAGCTAGGGCAGCTAGGTATAGAAGCAACCTAGCTAAGTACTATAAAAGAGGTCTAGATAAGATAATAGGTTTACATTTAGGGCCTCACTAGCATAAGAGAGTTACTAGCAACTAGGGAGACTAAGATACCTTAATATTATAGGAAAGGAAGTAGGGCAGATAAAGCTTAGTTAAATGTTAGTCTAAAGTAAGGGAAGACTAAAGGAAAACTTATAGGGAAATAATATAGATAAAACCTAATAAACATTGTAACATTACTGAATATTATACAGTACAATGTTAATAAGAGTAAAGACAAGGTACAGAGGAGTTTCCTTTAAGTACTAAACCTAAAAGAACATTATATTATTGCAATCCAAGAGCCCTAGCTTAACCTATATACAAAGAGACTAGTAACAGTTAAAGACCTAAGATACCACCTAATTATCTACAACTAGGGAGCCCTAAGGACATACATCTATATTAGTAAGGAGATAGATATAGAAACCTAGCAGGCTATACTATAGGAGGATAGGGACCTAATATTAGTTTAAGTAGAGACATCCTAAGGTACACTCTAAGTCTACTATATATATAACCTACTACTAGACTTAAGAAGCAGTACCTAACTAAAAACCCTAGAAAGACTACCTAGAATTATCTAGGGGAACACCTACTAAATCCTACTTAGGGATTTCAACCTCTACTACCCCCTCTAGGGCTTAGACTTTACCCTAGCTTACCACTTCCTAGCAGGAAGGCTAATTAACATATTAGAGAGGGAAGGAATAGAAATTGTTACCCTAAAGGGACTAATTACTTAGGAGGCAAGAGGAAGCAGTAGTATACTAGACCTATACTTTGCATTACATTAGATTAGGAACAGGATTATAAGATATAGGGTTAACTAGGAGCTAGAAGAATCATTAGACCACTTCCCGGTATAGATTAAGCTAAATATCTAAGCCAATTAGGAAAGGGAACTAGAGGAGAAGCTTAACTAGAAAGGTGCTAAATAGGGCAGGATTAGGGAGGAACTAGAGAGGGACCCAAAACTAGAGGAACTCTTAATAAAGCACCTACTAAGGCTAGAGGATATTGACAAGGCAGTAGAAGAACTAATAGGAATCCTAAAATAGGTAGCTAGAAAGTATACCCTAGCAAAGAAACATTTACTATACTAGCAACTATACTAGACTAGTAAGTATATAAGGAAGGTTAAAGTAGCAAGGAAGGCTAGGAGGTAGTAAACACAAACCTATACCTAGGAAGTATAGGACAACTATAATAAAGCCTACTAGGAAAAGAAGATCTAGATTAAGAAAGACAAGATGCAAGAATAGAGATCTATAATAGGAATAATTACAAAGAAACTAGAGGAGATATAGAGGATAGCTAAATAGGTAAGGAGGCCTAAATAGGAAAAGAATATGCTACTACAATTCCTAGACATTATAGACTAATAAGGACAAATATAGACTATAATAGAAGGGAAAGCAAGAGCCCTAGGCTAACACTTCTTCTATAGAAAAGTACAAGCAGACCTATTAGATATAAAGGAGGAAGAATAAGAGACTCTACTGCTAGGTATACTAAGAGACACCTAGGTTAAACCCGAAACCATCGAAAGGATCCTAAAGAAAATTCTAGGCAATAAGGCACTAGGAGAAGACAAGATCTATAACAAACTCCTAAAAGCATATAGGAAGGGGCTAGCCCTAGTACTAGCTAATATCTTTTTATAAAGCCTAGCACTAGGACACTATCTAAGACCATTTAGGAAGTCCCTAACAGTAGTACTAAGGAAGCCCTAGAAGGAAGACTATATATAGCTTAAGGCCTATAGACCAATAGCCCTACTTAATATAATAGGCAAGGTACTAGAAAAAATTGTCGCTAAAAGGCTAATAACCTTTGCCGAAGAAAGGAACATCCTCCCTAAAGGCTAGATAGGAGGAAGAAAGAAGAGGTCAACACTAACAGCTATAGAACTAATTATAGAATAGATCAAGCATATCTAGTACTATAGTCAAAACTAGGTAGCAACCCTCCTCTCCCTTAACATCTTAGGAGCCTTTAATAATATCTCCTATAAAAGACTCCTATATATACTTAAACAGAAAGCTATACTAGACTAGATAGTCTAATTTATCTAGTCCTTCCTATAGGAAAGATCGATATAGCTTATTCTAGGCAAATTCAAATCAGACCTAATGCTAACTGAAAAGGGAATCCCCTAAGGATCAATACTCTCCCTAATCCTCTTCCTTATCTTTATAGTAGACCTACTCCTACTCCTAGAATCAAAAAATATATTAGCATTAGGGTTTGTAGATAACACAAACATCCTAGCCTAGTCTAAGACAACAGAAACTAACTGCAAGATCCTAGAAGAGAAGCACTAGGAGTATAAAAAATAGGTAAAGAGGCATAGAGCAAAATTCGCCCTAGAAAAGTACTAGCTTATCTACTTTAGCAAGGCTAAATCAACCTATAATATAAAGCAATCAATCACTATCTAAGGCTTTAAAACCCAACTATTAGCAGAGCTTAGGGTACTAGGGATCTAGCTAGATCCAAAACTAAATTAGGGACTATAAGTAAAGAAGGCAAAGCAGAGGGCAGATACTAATATGCAATCTATTAATAGGCTTATAGCCTCTATATAGGGGGCTACATTCGAGAAAGCTAAAGTTATATACAAAGCAATTGTTAAGCTAGTAATACTATATAGAGCATAGATATAGACAGCCTAAGAGAAAACACTAAAGAGGATTGAGTAACTAGTTAGTAGGTCCTAAACCTAAAGCCTAAAGAAAATCCTAGGAGTATACAAAACTATACTAATAAGGGTAGTAGAAATAGAATTAGGGATCCTACTAGTTAAACAATACTTTAAGGGACTAAGACACTAATATACAGCAAAGACAATAGAATATCTAGTCTAACAGACTATCTAAAAGGCACTAGACAAGATAAAAGCCTAGTATATTAGGACTAGGAGGCGAGATAGACTATAAATAACTCCCTAGAAAGTCAAAGACCTAGAGCAATATAGAGTCTTAATAAGAGAAATACTAGAGAAAGAGCTTTAGGGACTAAATATAAGGCCAAAGGAAGATAAGCTAAAGGGAGAGAAACAAAGCCTAGTAGAATCAATTGCTAGGTACCTATAGGAGTAGGAATAGAACAAAACACAAGTTAGACTAGGAACCCTAAAGGTACTGATTAAATTTAGTCAAAACAACCACTAGCTCTATAAGGACCTAAACAGGGCCGAGGCAAGCCTAGCTATCTAAATCAGATCTGAACATATTAGACTTAGATCTTACCTATTTAGAAGAAACGTCCTAGGAATTGAAAGCAGAGCGTACTAATATAGCTACTAATCTTAGAACCCTAAGTATATACTGCTAGTCTGCCCTTAATAGTTAGAAGGCAGAAGTAATTAGAGACTAAAAGCAATAGAAAGGGAATACGACAAGCTAATCTAGAGCAAAGAAGACCTAACAATAGAAAGGGAATACGACAAGCTAATCTAGAGCAAAGAAGACCTAAAGAGGATAGTAAAGTAGATTATTAAAAAGGGATTTATATAACAATTCGCACTAGTAAGGGAAACTAAGGAGTAGATAAGAAGGAGGGAAGAAGAGGGGGAAAGAAGGGCAGGGTAGCAGGCAAGGTAGTCAGAGGGTAACAACTATAACACTAGTGCACCCTAGAGGAAGGAAAATAAGGAAACGAGGAAGATTAGCACTTATAAATAGGATAGGAGGGAGGTTTTTACCAACTAAGTTAGTTTCCTACCTAAAACAATACATAGAAACAGACCTGCATAGGCCGAAAGGCACTACAACAGGCAAATGAAATATCTATCTATCTATATAGGGCCTTTAGTAGCAGGCAAACTATGCCCTTACTACTACGGTCTTTAAAGCCGTATAGCTGTTTAACGTAGATCTTATGCTTATTACTAATAAGTGCGTTAAGGAAGGTAGTTAGAATATCGTACTACTTAGCCTCTAGGTCGTAATAAGCAATTAGGCTAAACAAGGCTCGAAGCGTGCAAGGCTTAGCAATAGCCGTATAGGTCTCGTTATAATCCTGTCCTTTAACCTATATAAAGCTACGGACGACCTAACGAGCCTTAAACCGGCTTACATTGCTATTAGCGTCTCGCTTAATAGTAAAGACCTATCGGCTACGGACAACCTTCCTACCTTCTAGTACCTCTAACCGAGATATATATACCTATATATAGTTGTCGATTAGTAACTTGTATTTAGCCTTATAGGCCTCCTTCTACTATAGCTAATATAGTAACTAAGTCGCCTCCTTGTAGCTCTTTAGAATAGGAATGGTTTCCTTAGGCTTGTTAGACTGTTTAGCAATATAATAGGAAGCTATAAAACCCTTAATATAGGCTATCGGCATATTAGCTATTATACGTCGAGTTAACCGCTTAACACTATAATTAGCTAGATAGCTACGTAATAGGTTACAAGCCGACTTGTTACTCCGTATCTTGCGCGTAGAACGATTACTAACAGCTTTAGCTAGTCGCTTAAACTTAGGCAACTAGCCTAGCTCGCCCTTCTTAGCGTTTAGATTATATACTAGCTCTTCCTCGGCTAACTAAAAGCTATCTTTATTACTTAAAGCTAGTAGTTGAACGTCTAGAAGGTCGTTATCGATTAGTAACGGATTAGCGACCTTATTAGCTATTTCCTATGCAGGTCCTTATGCAGGCTGTTCTTCTTGCTAAGCTAGAAGCCGCTAGACTATACTAGTAGCCTCGGCAGGCGACGGAGCCTCGTTGCTTGTAGAATTAAACAAAGCCGGTATAATAGACTTAAGGGTGACAAACTCGTTCTTAGACAAGTCGTTAGCATTAGTATATAGCTTTATGCTATCTAGAAGCAGGAGGTTAAGGTTACCCCCTAACTTAATAAACTAGACGTCCTTAGAAGCAATAACCTTGTATTAATTAGGTAGGTAAATTATGTATTTTCCGGAGTCTATAGAGCCCTTAGCGTAGCTAACTAGCTTGCTAACTAGGCCTCTACTATCTATCTTCTTTCTACGAGTAACACTATAATCGTAGGCAATTAACGTATAGCTATACGCTCGAAGGTACTAAAGACGCGGCTGTGTCCGAGACTAATTAAGCTCCCTAGCTACAATAGTATAGGGGCTAAGACCTTCTAAGGTTCTAGGTGTAATATTAAGGACCTATATAGCGGAGGTAATAGCATATAGCTATAGAGACTTTAGAAGGTTAGCCTATAGCATTATCTTTCTCGTAGTCGTATATACGATATAATTGCTAACCTTAGCAAGGCTATTCTAAGTTAAAGAATAAGGTGCAGTAACTTGTAGTATAATGCCCTCGTCTCGAGCCTAATTTAATAGCTAATTTCCGCCGTATTTACTCCCTCTATCGAGGCGGTAGATTAGGATTAAGTAACTAGTCTATATACGGATATATACACGATAGTCCTTAATAGCTACT
The DNA here is from genome assembly GCF_000340215.1 of Pseudocercospora fijiensis CIRAD86. Lineage (NCBI taxonomy): Eukaryota > Fungi > Ascomycota > Dothideomycetes > Mycosphaerellales > Mycosphaerellaceae > Pseudocercospora > Pseudocercospora fijiensis. The sequence goes on along the minus strand of NW_006921540.1, from coordinate 3,188,258 downwards.
ACAGCCCCTAACTTAAGCGTACTAGTATATTCGTGTCGATAGCCTAACTTAGCGCATGTGAATAGTGTAAAATAGCGCTCCTATAATAGACTAGGATTAGTAATAGTAACTACATTAACATAGACAATGTAATAGATCGTAGATAGTCGCACGCGTAGCAGCCGATTGTATTCCTTATGTAATATAGCTATACGATAGGCAATGCAGTTGCGGAAGTCCTTCTTAGCACTAGTAATAATAATCTAACCCTTAGATTCTATTCTTAGCAACTTGCGGTAATAAATATAGCTATATCGCAGATGCTATTTATCTATAGTGCCTGTAGGCACCCTCTTCTTTAATAAAAGGGCAACTACTCTACTATCTAGACTAGAGGTTAGTATATAGAGGTAGGGGAGACTATTCTTACGGTATATCTAAGCGACAGTGACCTTATTGCCCTTTACTATCGTAAACAGCATACGCTTATTATTACGGTAGAAACAACCCTTGTCGGCAAGCTTCTTAGTAGATAGAAGGTTAGCTACTAGACTAGGCATATATAGTGTATTAGACAGCTTTATGTTGCTTATACTACGCTTATTAATAACCTCTGTCTAAGCTATACTAACTATCGTAGCGTGCTTCGTATTGCCTCTAAACCGGATAGGAATGTAGCAGCCTTTACATTTAATAAGCAGCGAAGGGTTATTAACTATATATATGCTAGTACCTAAGTCGACAACCTAATTAGTAGTACGAGTGCTAGCCGTAAGAGCCGTAGAAACCTAGTCGCTAATAGTAACTATAGTACTTGTAGTAAAGGCGTAGTTGTTGTTTAGGTCTAATAATACCCCTAGGGTAGCATTAGCCGTATACAGTCCTTAGGTACTATTCTAACTAGATAGCGACTGTTGCTATTATTGCTATATAGTTAGTCTACGCTGCTACTATTGCTACTATACCCCCTTCTTCTTAGCCTTCTGCTGTTTACGACGCAGTCGGTCTTCCTTCTTTAGATAAGAGTATTTAGTATAGCAGCGGTCGGAAGGGTAAGTGCCTTAGTAGTGCGAGCACTTCTTACGATTCTAACTATTCTAGCTGTTTCTACTACGACTACGACTATTATTATTGTTTCCGCGGCTACTACGACCGCTACGGTTCGAGTTACCTCGACTGTTGTTATTACTATTGCTACCTTACTATTATAGTTAGCGCTAAAGACTAAAGAAGCCGTTATATTAGGCCTAGTTTAATTAAGCTACATTTTTATTAAGTAACGCGCTAATAATGTTGTTAAGTGTATTATCGTTAATAGTGTATTCGGAGGCGCGTATCTGCTTTCGGCGCATCTATGCGAAAGCCTCGTAGAATAGAGAGATCTATATAATAAACATATAGATAGCCTAGTATTAGCTAATAGCTAATTTAGTATCCTTTAAGGTACTAAGCTTCTTCTTATACTTATTATAGAACTTCTTAATGTCCTTGCTATTATACCGAAGGGTAATATATTCCTAGTAGAGTATAAATTTAGTAGACCTACCTTTACTAGTATATTTCTTATATAGGTAAGTCTATACTTCCTACGATATAGCGAGACTAAGCAACGACTACTAAACCTCGGCGATATAGTTAGTAAAGATCTACGTACGCGCTAATTAATCTTTTGCTTCCTATTTATCTTATCGGTTTTTAAAATCTAACTAAGTTTTAGAAGATAACTTAATATTAGGCTTTAGGCGGGTCCCTTAGATATAGCGCTATACCTATATGCCTTTAAGGGCACCCTTAGCGGTATAAGACTATAATAGGTAATTTTCCTTATTTTTTAGCTTAGGAATGTTGCTTATATAAGCGTTAGTAGTTATAGAGGGAGCTATTATAGATAGCGACAGCGATATAGAAAGAGACTATAGATTTGTTTTAAGGGGCGGCCGATAGGCGCGCCTACGTTCTAGTATAGCGGATAGCTAATACTAATATAGCGGATAGCTAATACTAATAGCGACTAACTCGAGTCGGACTAGTATCTGCTAGAATACTCGAGGATAGCGGCAGCGGCGACGATATTAGTATCGGCGCAATTTTTAGTAACGAGCGCTATCTACGTAGTAGTCGGATTAACTATTAGAAAAACGTATAGAATACGTTAGAAACGTAGGGGGCTTATAACCACTTAATGTAACTAATGTATTAGAAGAAGGACTAATCTATATAGAAGTCCGAAGATAGAGTATAGCAGTTGCAGCCTTAGGCATTAGGCACGTAATAGACCCTAATACCTAGGCATACACTCTAAGTATATTGCTATTACAGCCCCGTCTACGAGCAAGAAGTACAGCTGTTCTTAGTTAAGGGTGCTTATTATTAATCCTATCTAGTAGAAATGGAAAATCCGAATATCGGACGCTCGTAGTTAAAACCCCCGCAGTCGAACTCCTAACTTAGTTATTTGCTAGACAATAGTTCTACTTAAACGTCGGGTATGCTATAGCTCTACTAGTTATCTTCGAAGCGTAGTAGAAGGGGCAAGTAGTAAGATAAAGTCGTTAGCGGACAGGTGCATCGTCCGGATAAGCAATATTTGCGCAGGCCGCGTCTTTAGTACGCGTAAGGCCGGTCCTATGCCTCGAGACTAAACCGAGCCCTAGCTACCCGCCCGAGCCCTAGTATATCCCGGTGCTAGCACTATTGTAGAATCGCCTCTGTATTAAATTACGTGCTCTTTCCGCCTAATATAGGCTGTTTCTATTCCTAGTTAGTGTTATTAATAGGCGCGTAGCGTATTACCTAGGAAGTCGCGCCTCGAATTCTACCGTAGACCTAAAGTTCGCATTTCTTCCCCCTTTTATAGTAGATTACCTAGTAATTACCGAAAATAGCTAAATCTCTATCCTACGACGAGTTTCTCGATAAAGTTATCGCTAGCGGCGGTAACGGCGCGGCGGCGGTAGTAGTAGTTAAGTCGTAGGAAGAGGTAGAAATAGCGATAGAAGGCGCGCTCTCGGCGGTAGTTATTAAGTCGTAGGAAGAGGTAGAAATAGCGGTAGAAATAGCGGTAGAAGGCGCGCTCTCGGCGGTAGTTATTAAGTCGTAGGAAGAGGTAGAAATAGCGGTAGAAATAGCGGTAGAAGGCGCGCTCTCGGCGGTAGTTATTAAGTCGTAGGAAACACGTATTCGAGGTCGTAGTCGCTTACTAAACGTGCCTCGAGAACGTATATCGCTTCCTAACTATCGATTAGTGTTACTACGCCCTTAGAAGTACCCGTTCTTACTAAAGGAGCGCTTTCGTAGTCTAATACCGTGCGAGTCGCAGTTTCTATCTTATCGAGCCCTCGAGTCGTACGTCTATACCTTCGGAAAGGCGACTAGATACGAGTTTAAGTAGTATAAGCCGTAGAAGAATAAGAATGGTATTAAATATCGCTACCGCTAGGTATATAGTTGCTTCGGCTTACTAGATAAGCGCACTTAGAAGGAAGTAATAAAGCGGAAGTTAACCTCGAAGAAAATAGGTTGTAAATTCTACTTCTACGCTATTACTATCGACCCGAGCTAGCCTAAAGGTTAATAGGTTATCCGGTATTCTACTAAAGAAGATTACTGCTTCTATAACTATAAGAAGGACGATATCGTCGCTCTTACTACGTATAGGCGCCGCTCGAGATCCGCGGAGTTCCTTAAACAACTAGAGCGCTTATAGCAGTCTCGTATATTAACCTCGAAGATTATAGCCTACTTCCGCGGCCGTAGTATTATTCTTAAGCCGAAGGACGTACGGAATGTCGTATAGGCTCGCAATATAGACGCTCGATAACAGATGAACTAGGCTTAGCGGATAGTTAAGTTATTAGACGAGAATAGCATATTCTACGATATTTACGAGAACCCTAAGAACGGTGCTATTCGAAGTATAGTTACGCTCTACCCTAAGTCCCTCGAGGCCTTTAAGAATACGCTATATACCTTTATTATTAATATAATGTATTTAACTAATATCTATAACCTCGAGCTTCTAGATATTGTCGCTGCTAGACCGATAAATAACACTATTAAGCTTAGTGTTAGCCTTGTCCGTCCGAAGCTAGATAAACCGGACTTTATAGAGTTGTTACGCTTACTGCGGAAGGGCCTCGAATAAGCCGGTTATCTAATGCCCCTAGTTATTAGTACTAATCGCGAAGAGTTACTAATCTACGCTATTAAGGAGGTTATACTAGAAGCTAAGAATATCGTATATAACTAGCATCTACAGTAAGATGTATTAACTCGTATCCGTAAGGAACGGGGGGAGTTTAGATAAGTAAAGAGCGCTAACGGTAGCTAGATTGATAGTCCTTAAACTAGTAAGTTTCTACGGTTGTTTACTTATATAGTCTATAGCTAGACTGAAGCCGAGTTTAATAAGAACGTACGGAAATTGGACAACGTGTATCCTATATTTAAGGCCTATCTTAATAACAACTAGTAGCGATATAAGGTCTATATCGTAGACTACTAGACTAACGAAGTTCTATACTTTAGTTATAAGACAACCTCGCGAGTTAAAGCTACATATAGACGTATTAAAGTCTAGCTTAACTATAGTAGCCGCTACGATATCTTTACCTTATTTAAGAGCCTTCTTAACTAGTAGAAAGAAGGGTATAACCGTCGCCGTATTCGCCTTGCTAAGAACCTAAAGAGGTATAACAAGGTACTTACTAGACTATTTTAAGCAAGCGTTTCTCGAGTTATAAGCGATTACTACCTTCTCGAGGTAAAGGTTCTATACTAACGCGCTAACGACCTCCTACGGACTATAACTAACGAGAATAGCAACGAGATTAAGCACTTAGCGTACTCGTATACCTACTTACAATGCCGCTATAACGACTACCTTAGTAAGACCTATAGTTATCCTTGCAAACACGATATTATAAAGCTTCTCGAAATAGGTAGAAGCCGCGCTATACTATTGCCGAGCTACTTCTATAAGTACTAGTTAATTAATTTCCGTAGAACGTTCAATCTACGAGAACCGGAAGTAATCTTTAGTAACCGCAAACCTCTTACTAGCGGAGCTATATTATATACTATAAAGCGAGTAGTAACGGCTCGAGAACTAGATAATTTAAATAAGACTATAGCGGCTAAGAAGCGGAAGACTTTAATAGTAAGAATAGCGGACTTTATACTCGAGCCTAGCGTATCGCTTACTTAGTTAAGAACTACCGTTAAGTACTATAAGTGCGTAAAGAGCTAATGCCGCACTTAATAGTGCCCTTGCTAGAAGGCTAATCGACCGTATAGCTCTACTTACTATCTAAGCGGCTTCGAGTGTTATAATTTACGAGTTAAGCCTTTATTATTACTTCTAGCTACTCCGGAGCTACCTTCTAAGCTAGATCTACTTCGCCGAGAGATTAAGGACCTTCGAGTACGTAAGAACAACCGTCTATAGTTAGAAGAATAGTAGGTAAGACAATAGGTGGAACATAACCGCTAATAGGCGGCATTCTATAAGCAATAACGACAATAGGCTACTTAGTACTACCGCTAGTAGCTATCGCTTATATAGCTAGTACGGTAGACAATAAGCCCTCTATACTATAACGTACTACAATAACAGCACTATTAGTTTACTTAGTACTATTAGTTTACTTAGTAATAGTAGTATACTAGTTAGTAGCTAAGAGACTAGTATAAGCTAGTATATATAGCTTCGCGTAGTTATAAGGCGGTAGGTCGTAATCCGCTTAGACCTAAGTAGATAGCTAACAACTAATAATACCTTCAATTTTGCTATACTACTAATTTGCTAACAAACTTTGGCTTTATAGCTAGTAGTAGTATTGCACTGTATAGTATATAGTAGTTGCCCGGCTAGCGGGGCCTGCATCGACGCGATTATCCGCTTCTATACGCGATTATGTATAGAACAGCCGATCTCGTAATCTCGGGATATGCTGGGGCTCGGGCGGGTAGCTAGGGCTCGGTTTAGTCTCGAGGGGTCCTGCGTGTTTCTGCACCCCGGATCTGGAACAACCACGGACAGTCGCCTGAGATGTCTCGGACAGTAGTAGCGATGTCTGTCGACGAAGCTCCCCAGTCTCGTGCTCGGCCCCAGATTTCCCCTCTCCAGGACCGTGGATCCTCTCTCTGCCCGAAAGGAACCAATCTTCACGTTTCATCTATACTGCGTCGATACATACCTACCAACCCCTTTGCCGCCGCGTCGCGCCGAGCATGAATCGCTGTGAAGTGTCAGAAGATAGATGAAGAGCATGCGGAAGCCACTCGAAATGCTATGCAGCTGTCGTAGTCTGCAAGCCATATTTGTCAGGCCAGATTGCTTGAGAGATGCTGTGGCAACGTAAGTGGTTTCACACAATATCTGTGCCGTTTGTCGCTCCGTCGAGTCCGTTGGCGCCGTGTGGTCTAGATCCATCCAGTACAGAGCACGGTTATGGTTGAGATCGCCTGCACTCAATAACATGCGTTCTTCCAAGCATACTTGTTGCGTCGTACATACGCTTCTGCACGATCAGATTGCCTGCAGAGCCTTTCAATAGTTAGCGGTCCGAGAGTCAGGCGCATACTCAAACTTGCCACCGCGTTGAGACGGGCCCGGCTTGCGATGGACGAGGCGAACGGGATACAGACATCTTCCACTGCTTCCGGGCTGCGTGAAATCGGTGAGAATAATGCAACGAGCCAAGCAGCGATTCATCCAGAAAGGGTTACATGGCTCACTATTCTAGTCTTCTAAAACGAAAATAATGCATGCTTTCGGCGAGCGAGTCTTGCATCCTCAACGCCTCGCACGTGCCTAGGAATCCTCCCCGATCTATTTGTGGCTGCTAGTCAGACGAAGGTTCAGATTTTCATGCGCCTCTGCATAGAATAGATGGCTGTTGCTGTGTGGATTTTTGGTGTGCTCTAATAATTCTACTATCGCACGCGGAGATGTTGTGAAAGCTCAGACGGATGCATGTGGCTGTCAGATTGCACAAGCCAACGAATGTGACGTGACGTGATGCCGTGCAAGCTGACATCCTTGGTCCTTCATATGCTGCCAACTTTGGCCGCTGGCTGGACTCTGGAGCCCCAGCGATCGGCGCTTTCTGTCGACCGTGCTTGGTCGTCTCGAGACTCGATTCCTCCGCCGACAAAACTTGCCGAACGGCGACACGCCTAGACCATCCTCACAGGTGACACAGCGTCTTATCACTGCTCTTTTGGGGAACGGGCAACGTGATCGCCTTCTCAGTCATCATTAATTGACCTTGCACAAGCTAACATGCGGCGTGGCGTCTTTTCCCTTCGCAGAATGGCTGAGTGTTACCAGCCCGGCAGTCAAAATTGACCGTCTGCAGGGTTCTGTCCCACGACCTAGGATCTTTGCAGGCACCGCGGTCCGTTGGTGTCGCAGCCTCACAGGGTGAGGTGGAAGCTTGCGTGGTAGGGTCTATCTGGATCTCAGATACAAAGACCTCGTGCCCGCCTCCGCCCGCCTCCGCATATCTGACCACTATTGTATACCTGTTCTTCTGACTGTCGCTACTATATCTGTCTATCGACAACAGTTCTAAGAACATACTTCAACAAGCATACACTTTACTCTACACAACATGGCTTCAAAGTTTGTCGAGATCCTCGACACCGACAACACTCCATACTCGCGATCAAATGTCAGCCTCGCAGATGTTTTGGCAGAAACTCGTCGACGATCAGAGTCGCAAGGCAGCCTAGCCAGCGTAAGCGACAGGTCATCGTCGCCGACTTCTTCCGTTTCAAACCAGCCTATTCAGCCAGTCAATGCGATCAAGACAAGATTTCGGGCATTCTCTCTCAAGAAGGGTTGAAGGAAGCAAGGATCGACTTTCGGAAAAGAACATTACAACACCGACAACTACGATGCGTGGCCAGAAGATGTGACCCGCAAATGCAAACTTCTCTAAATTGCATCGTTCCAAGCGACTCAAACCTGAACGATCTGGATGACGGATTGATCGAAATCGAAGAACGATTTGACTTCTGCATCGATCATGAGTCGAATATACGACACTCGGCTTTGTGCTACAACACCGAGCAGAAAGCCACGGCATGCTCAGAGGAGAGCACATTGAACATACCCCGTGGCGGTGAAACAGAGGAACCGCGACAAGCAGCAACAGCCGCCGACGAGGATTTGGACCGAGCAGTCAGATCTGGTGATGTACAGGCACACCCACGACTGTCAAATTAGCACAGTCTGACAGAAGTGAAATTTTGACACGAGACCCTTTCTCGGGGAGATGATGCTGTAGCAAGCGACGATGAAACGATTCTATCTAGAGATACCCATGTAATGAATTTGGATGCCTATTGCTGTACAAACTCTTCGGATTACTGTCTAACCCCGCTCGAGATCGAACACATGTCCTTCGTTAGACTGGACTAGGCACAGCTGACATGTCTTGAATTGACGTAGTGCTCAAGCCACAAATTGTGCAGCTGACCACGGAGCGGCGTAACTTCGAATGAATATCGGTTTCGGTCGTGGTCAGCGTCGACACTTGATCTCAATTTGTCCGGGTTCGCTGAGGAACGATATCCCCGTGTCCCGGACGAAACTGCACCTTGTTCGTTTACCTCACCAAAACATCTTCCCTCCCTTGTTGTATAGACCGACAGACCAAATAACATAACTCTTGTTTCTCCAACCAACTAGTTCCAATTCTATTCCGAAAACTCACATCTCTGTCTCTTTCTTCGATACACCAACGTGTCTAGGGACCCACGCAAGTTCTTGCTTGGTCTACCCTGTTGCTCACAGGCTTCATTCTCGGATCGATCATCGAAAAAGCCAAGATCCTTGTTTCTCTGCAGGACATGCTATCCTGTCTGTGTTTGAAGGTGTGTGACGTCTTGGTTCTTGGTGTTGTATTCGACATGACGGGACGGGATTGTGAGATGAAGAAGGGGGATTTTTTTTTAGGAAGGGATGATAGGTTCTAATCTTGGCTCTTAACTTGGGCGTTCCTTCTGGATTCTTCCTGCCGAACATGTGGACGGCGTTGGATGCGAAGTGCGTGGGAGTTTAGATTACGAGTTCGGAGGCTTGGTGGTTTTCTTGGCTGCTTGGACTGCTGACTTCATGTTGTAGATGGACATATTTCACTCATGCTTCGGATGCTTCTCATTTAGTAGAAGACGATTGAGTGCAGTAGAGAGACACCAATAACAGCAGTAATAGAGAGCTCCCTCTATGCAGGCAGTTTTTGTGACGGTTTGGACGATCCATGCTACTTATACACTAGAATCGGAGAGGAGACAAATAATCACATCTCCTCTAATACGAAGCAGATGTGATCCCCAAGTCGATCCTTGAAACACCCTCAGTCCCATTAACAGGACCTCCAAACTGTGGTAGGCCTCCATCAGTCGTGACATACAAACTCCATCGATCAGACGCCAACCGACCAAACCCAACAGCCGTAGGACCATTCAGCTTATTACTTCCAGTCGAATTCCCTGCAATGACTTCCTGCTGGCCAGTAGGACTAACTTTCGTAACAACACCCAACGGAGAAGCGACATATACATTCCCGTCAAAATCCAAAACAAAATCATCACAACCAAGATTCGCCGCAACAACTTGCGCCTTGCACCCATCCGACACATTACCCTTCTCATCGATTTCGACTTTATACAATTTGCTTTGCCCCGTATTCGTCCAATATAAAGATCCATTATGGACTTTGACGCCATTGATCCCGGGGGGATTGGAAGCGGAACCTTTGGTCGTTGTGTCGTTGAGTGTTACCCCAACACTCCCCTTCTTGACATTGACGTTCCAGACAAGGCCACGGAATGTATCTGCGACAAGAAGATGGTCGGATCTAGGACGAGAAAACGCAATTCCGTTCAAGAGTGCTGCGTTTGGCAAGCTTGCGATACGTTTCGTTGTAGGCTGGCGTGATAGTCGGCCATGCGGGAGAACGAATACTCCTCGCATGTTCAGCTCTGTGATGGAGTAGGAGCTTGGGAATGTGTCGGATGGTGAGGTGATGTTTATGTGGCCTGATGCAATGTAGTAAATATCCCGCTCTCCTTCGACAATGCCATTTGCGCTGGTGACATTCGGGATCGTGTGGACGAGCGTAGGCGGTAGGATGTTCAAAGGGTCGATTTGGTATACGCTCGCGTTGGGGTTGGTGGTGGTCGTCAGGATCTGGCCATTTGGACGTATGGCCAGATTTTCAAATCCAAGGTTGGCGAAGCGAGTGATGTTGAGGATTGGAAGTTGATGATGGTTTTCGGTTGCGGGTAGAGGAGAAGTGTTTGCCCAGCCCAAGGCCAGTGTCAATGCAGTGAAGTGAGCAAGCATTCTTTTCGATATGTGTGCAGCACAGGGTGTGGATGAATGGACAGTAGCGACCTATAACAACTACATCTCTTAATTGCAGGAGCCGCAGTCGCAAGTACATCGGGCGATCGTCGGTCGTGAAGCGGATGGCCGTGCGTGTCCTCATTGGGAATGAACAGCGAAGGAATCGAAGGGATTGGTGGAGCAAGCGTCGAAGGATTCCCATACCACACGACTTCCGTACACAAGCCTCACTGATGATGTCCTTGCCGTGCAGTGGTGGGCATGCGTCTTTCAGCCTCTACCTATGAACTGATGATTTCAGCAATTGAAAAGCCGACGGAACTGATCCCTCCTAAGCAAGTTTAAGTCATCGGTCCAAGGAGTGTCGTCGCAGAGCGACATAATGCATTTCCTGCTATTTATGGCATCAAGCCGAGTACGCCACAATATTCAAGGAGCGCAGTGATGGCAGCCGAAAAGAACGCTCCGCCATTGACGTATCATAGCTGCACCAGCACTTCTGAAGATCCAGTCTTCGACGGTCGAGGTTGATCGATTGGCGCTCTCTCGTACCAACTGCTGTACGGGTCTTCGAGCTTGAAGCGGATCGTTGGAGGACCGTACTCGATGACCTCGTCACCTAGGTCTTCATGCTGATAAAAGTTTAGATGAGAACTCCATCCTATTTGTGCAAATTTTCGTCAGCAACGAGTCTCGTACCACTTTGTGTCATATGACGCAGGATATGACCACTTACGGAAGGACGAAATGTTGCTTGGGATCTTGAAAGCCTTGAATCGCATCGTCAATTTGCCGTGATCAATGCTTTGACCGCTATCGTTTCGATGGAATCGAAGCTCATTTTCATTGACATCTTCTGTAAACTCAAATCCCAGTGCGCCAGTGAGTTCACGGCGTTCGTCAGCAGTCTGTGTACCCAGGATTTCGATCACTTCCAATTTTATCGGCAGATCTTTGTTGTCGTGAACCAGCAGAGCAGCAGCTGTACTCGTCAGGCGATGGCATCCGGAGTCACAATAGCAATTTGTGAGGTCAACCTGTAGATGACGGAGGGCGGGACCCATGGAACAGTGGAGCATATACTTCCACGTTAGGGTCTTCTGAAGCAGTGTGTCGTGGTGAGGTCTCGCCAAGGTACCGTTGGGTGTCCAGACTGGTTTCGTTAAGCAAGCAGACTGCAGTTTATCCTCGCATCGCATGTCAAATGCAATGCTGACCTTCGTTAGAAACTCGCGTTTGAGGTGTCGAAAGCTCAGAGGCCATTTTCTGAGATGCGTGAATGGCGACCAGACTCGAATCAGCCAGACGTTGCACGCCGTGTCATCTTTCGAACCCAATGCGGCGCTCAAAACCATCAAATTGCATGAGAAAAGCCTCTTGGCGGACTCCTCGCGAATCTTCTTGCTCACAAGCAGGAGTTGCCATTTAGGCTTTTCAAATTCACGTCGGCCTTCTAGGCGGACATCTCCAGCCAGAAATGGTGGTAGGAAGACCTTGCCCACCGACAGGCAAATATCATAGATCTGATCTCGAAGCTCAGGTGGAAGGTCGAGGAAGCGGCACGAGGAAAGTCTCGTGGTGGTGCCTTCGTGGTCAGCGATGATTTGATCGAGTGCAGCGTTGGATGCTAGGAGTTGACGAATGACTTCTTCGTTGGTGGCGCGCGTTGCTCGCAGCTGTGCGACTGCATGATCACTCATGGAAGTCGCCATCACGGCCAGCAGGGCACTACAGAGAAAGAGAGAAAGGCGATGGGCCCAGCGATATGTCGTGATGTCCTGATAATAATCGTAATGCGCGGCGTATATGAGGCGTATGTGATGCGATTCTGTGTTGCGATGTAAGACTGATGTCGGTGGAAAGTTCAAGAGAGATACTAAATCTTTGTCAATAGGTACTGCGGCACTCGCACCTACCAAGAGGTCGAAAAGTGAACTTTCCCATTCTTGTCACTCAAATGCGCTCTTGCGTTTCTCTACGCCAACTTTCCAGGCACGAATGGATGGCCTGCTGTGAGACCACCACATACCGCCCACGCCTGCCCATTTACATAACTGCTCTCATCACTGCTCAAGAAAAGCGCCACTCTCGCAACCTCATCAGCAACACCTCCTCTCATCAACGGGTTCAGTTGGCCAATCTTCTGCTCAGATCCTCGTGCTCGAGCCATCTCGTACATCTGTGAAGTCATACCAGTCTCGATAATGCCAGGACATATCGCATTACACCTGATGCCAGTTCCAGAAAGTTGATAGCAAGATGTCTGCATGATAGAGATGACCGCCGCTTTACTCGCACTGTAATCCGTCGCCCCAGCATTCGAACGCATGCCGGCCGAGGAAGCTAAAACAAGGTCAAGTCAGCAAGCAATCAGAAGACCCAAACCGGCACACGACCACTCACCAGTCCCAACAATACTACCGCCAGGAAACTTCTTCTCACTCCCCGTAACCAACATCCCCCTCGCCCCATGCTTAACAGCAAGAAACACCGAAAGAGCATTCACCCTCATAACATCCATAAAATCCTCCGCGTCACTCTCCAAAACACTCTTCATCGTCACCGAAATCCCCGCATTCGCGAAAAAAACATCTAATCTCCCAAACCGACTCAAAGCCTCATCAACCACCTTCGCAACATCCTCTTCCTTTCCCGCATCAACTTTCCTCCCAAGCACCTCACATCCAGGATACTTCCCCTCGATTTCCCTCTTATGCACCTCTAGATAATCCGTATTCAGATCGCAAAGAAAGATGGCTTTGGCACCGTTATTCGCGTAATGGTGTGCTGTGGCACGACCGATTCCTAAAGGAGAGTTGCCGCCGGTGATGATACAGATTTTGTCTTTCATGCGGGGGCCATTGCTGGAAGGGGCGACGGTGGGGATGGTGGGGATGTTTTCGAATTGGCCTGTAGATTTGGGGCGGTTGATGAGATGCTCCGAGAGGGCTTGGAGGCGTTTTTTGGGCGCTGATGAGGCCATGTTTCCTGAAGGTGGTTCTGTAGAGAGATGTGTTTTGTGAGCCCTTCCGAGACGGCCGGAATGATAACAGTGCTGGCTGTGATTGATCTCGTGTGTCGGTGTCGGTGTCGGTGTCGGTGTTGATGTTGATGTTGATGATGGATTGATGTTTGCATGTCTGGGGTGGAGTTCTGAGACCGAGAACAGCCGAGGCATTCGCCAATCCTCTGCACCAAGGAGAAGGAGCCACCTTCACTTGACGCCGTAAACCTCCGTGTAACTATGTGAGATCTGCTGAATTACATCAAATATTCGTAGAGACACCTATCAAAGATCGCGAAGCAGCAATGGTAGTAAGCGCGCAGACGTATGGTTCGTACTCTCGTATACAAGCTTGGCTGGGCTTCATTTGATATCTCAGGACTATGAATCCCTTCATACAGCAATTGATCTTTGCCTCCACCCACCAGGTCCTCGCCATGCATACAACCACAACCCACATGCTATCCAAACACATACAGCCATTGCCCAGAAAGTTGGCGCATAGCATAGGATGCCATAACAAAGCTTGTCTCGAACCACATCTTTCCCTTGAGCATCTCCCAAATTTGCTCCCCACTGGTAGACACCAGAGTAAACCAGTCCCCAGATCGTCGCACCTATGGCCGGCATCATTGCACAAATGCCCCAGTTCGTCCCAAAATTTTCGACGCCCCAAATCACACTGATTATGATTGGTGTCAAGCTGAAAGCTGCTCCATAGCCTGCTCCGATCGATGCTGAGACGAGCCAGAAGCGCTCGGCATGCTGCTGGACTACGCCAGATGCGAGAATGATTTGGCCGATAGACATTAAGATGCAAAAAGCCATGATGAAGGTAACACGGGAAATCTCCAGCCTCTTCTTCTCGCCTGGTAACGACGGGAGGGAAGCAATGCTGTTTACCATAGAGTTCGGGCCACGGCAGTGCTGGTGAGGTACGGAGGTAGGTGCAAGGACATCCGTCAAAGTGCCTGTCAGGATACGGGCGATGGTGCTGGTGACAGCCACAATCGAGACATGCGTAGCGGCTGATGTAGGGTTGCCTTCCTTGGGTTCTGTCCCAGGAGTATACAGTGTGTCAATAATGGTCCCAAGATTGTTGATGAATGCCTCTCCAGGCCCTGTGACGAGCAAGAAGCCAGCTGCAAGAAACCACATTGTCTTATCAGTGAGAAAACGACGAGTCTCAGCATTGAGGAGCCACGTCTTCATCCGCTGCGCCTCGAGCTTCCTCTCCGTCTCTTCCTCTGCTTTGCGGCGAATGTCCAGCATCTCAGAATCAGACAGTGTACCATAGCCAACTTGCTCTTCCCTTTCTTGCAGTAGTCGATGAAAGAATTGACTCTCCTCGAGGTACCCGCTCTGCTCCAGCTCATCCACAGCCTCTTCTATCAGGGTTCCCTCGTCCACGATTCGAAGAGTGAAACAGCCAATGATGCCGGTAGCTAGCAGAAGAATGCCGAGAAAAAGGAAGAAACGGTGCACATCGACATCGCCCTTGCTGCCGTCCGCCTTGGTCTCGTATAGCAGGTGACTGCCGACTTGCGCCTGCCACATACCACTCAAGCCAAAGCATGCGATGGGCAATGCGAGTGCGATACCCTTGTACTTTCCTCGCCCGAAGTTCTTGGCGCAAGTCGTGACAGCGGAGAGGTACATGCAAGATGTGCCGAGACCGATGAAAATGAAAGCGAGAACCATGACCCAGTATGGGTAGCCAGAACCGCCTAGCGCTGGAGGTGGACCACTTTTGTAGGTGAAAGCGGCCAACAGGTACCCGAAGCCGAAAAAGGTGCCTGCGAGAAAAGAGGGCATACCAGGGCCGAAGCGATCACACATCATGCCCCAAAGTGGAACAGGCAAATACATGGCGATCTCAGCAGTGATGGACACGCCATTGACCTGTAGCTGGCTGTAGTGGAGGCGATGCTGGAAGAGTGGCGCATATAATGAGTATGCCGTGATGCTGCCGGCACCCAATGTGTTAATCAATGCCCAGGCAAAGCTGCCGTAGCGCACGAACTCTCTCTTGAACTGCTCTCTATCGTTGTCCGCTATGCCCTCGGCGACATCTGAGAAGAAGCTCCCAGCATAGCTCCTGTCTTCACTTTGCCGCCCACTGCTCTCGCCTTGACTCTCGTCAGGGTGCAGCAGAGGTTTCCCGCCAGGATGGTATTCAAGCTTGTCGATAGTAGCGCCGCCGTTCTCGTGGCCGCGATGGCTCGATGGCTGGCTCGAGGAGGATGGCATGTTGATATGGATGCCTGGGAGGGTGGAATGCGGGAGAGGTCGATGCCGCGGCAGGCCGTCAATGCTATGCTGCTCGTGCCATGGCAAAGTCTTCCACGCTGCGCAGTCTAGGAAGTGGTGAAGGAGATGCTGCCAGCCATGCCTCTGGTAGGCGCCGCGTCTGTCGAGTCACTGGACAAAGGCGCCAGTGCCAGTGCCAGCTCACGCGCGATGTGCTTAGGGAGGGATGGATCCACTCCGGCACTGGGCAGTGAAAGGGTCACGTCATCATGGGTCGGAGCGCCATTTGATGAGTTTGACGAGGCAGGCGTCAAAGCACATCAAAGTCCTTCTTACAGCCTCCTCCTCCTCCCACTTTTCTCCTTCCTTCACCACTCTGATCAGGCCGAACAACTCTGATCGATCGAGTACAGACTACATATCTCACGTCGTATATCTCAACT
Source organism: Pseudocercospora fijiensis CIRAD86 (assembly GCF_000340215.1). Classification (NCBI taxonomy): domain Eukaryota; kingdom Fungi; phylum Ascomycota; class Dothideomycetes; order Mycosphaerellales; family Mycosphaerellaceae; genus Pseudocercospora; species Pseudocercospora fijiensis. The sequence goes on along the minus strand of NW_006921540.1, from coordinate 3,172,222 downwards.
CTATCGATCGATGCCTGCCTCGGCCCTCGGCTAAGATACCGCTCGCCCTATGCAAATGTGAAACAGTCAATGCGCAGTGCTTTGCGCAAAGTATCCCATTGTGCTGGGCCTGTTGATTATTCCAGGGACCTGCATTTGCCGTATTGATCACATCTCATACCTCATATCTCAACTGGTGGCCCACGCCTTCGTTGGGTAGGACATCCACATAGGTGCCGACTGACACCTGCACGGAATTTGTCAAGTATTTGGAACATACCTTCCTGCCCCAACTGCTGGTCAGGAGTAAGAAAGGGACGGAAGTACCAGAAAAGCTTCGACGGAAAGGAGGCATGCTATCCTTGCAGAGATCGGAGACTGTGAACACACTGCGAGGCCACCTTTAGAAACACAAAGACTATCTTCTTGTTCAGCGCCTATGGCTTGTGGAGCGAGTTCCAGGCCTGATCATCTATCTGGCTGAAAGCAGATCCTCACACAGCCGAACAAAGTAACCCCAACAATAGACTCAGGATGCATACTCACACCATTGGATACCGCAACAAGCCTCGCCTGGAGCTGGCACTCTACGCACGCCCGAAACATCCGAACACTTACCACTGGGCAATATTCACTGCTCCAAAGAGTTCAAAAGGGAAACCCTCTCGATCAGTCACAAAACGACACCTTCTGAACACGCTACAGAATATCGACGGCGTAGTCAGTCAGCCTTGGCGATATGAGCGGATTTCTATCAAGGACTACACTTCTGAGAACCATCTTCTAGCACGGATCGTCGTTGGGAAAGTCTTAACACTGAACCCGGAAAATGATATCGAACAGTCTCTCGGGCCGCTACCGATTTATCAGGAGGACGACGAGGATCAAGCCAAGGCCAATCTTTTTGGATGTTATGCTTGGTGTCGGGCTGCTGTGGAGCAACTCGGGAAAGACGATGTTGTGTCCTTGAAGGGCAGCTGGGATGAACTGGAACTTGGGGCGTTGAAGTTTGTGGAAAAGAAGAAAGCAGACGGTCGATGGAATGGCGAGTGGAAGGGGCCTGCAGGTGTGCCGATGTTCGATCTATTCACCCAGACCGAGATCATGGCATAGAGCTGCACATCTCCCATTTCACAGTTCGCTCCAGAGCACTTCGCAGACTGCTCGCCAAAAATCACGGCAGGAAGGCTGCAATGCTGGTTCGTTGTTTTAGCTGCTCCGCGTAGGTCTAGCACTTGACAGTGTCGGGTTGCGAGCTTGCCGAGCGCAGGCTAAAGATGTGAGAGTGCCTCACGGCTTGGCTTTGCTGTGGGAGCCTTGGTTTCGCCAACCCAAGACATCCGCAGAGCTTCTGACAGGGAAAAGCGAAAGAGTTAGCATGATTACGGTCGGAGTTTGTTTAGAGTTGTTCGTTTGCCTCTTACACTTCTGTATCTTAGATTTTCGGTCCAGTCTGACATAGAACGTATGAGCATCCGCATATGTATGATTCTTGCAGGCTTTTACCACACTTTTGTCTTACATGAGGATCCGATGCAGAGACTATGCAGGTGGTAGGAGATGATACCTAGCAAGGACTCGGATGGAGTCTGAGACGATCCGGGTCACCTTTCTAATTGGGAAATGCCAAGCCTGGTGGGCGTACCGCACCACACTTCACCTTTCGGACTTGAGCAACCCAGCAGCTGACAGCTCTCCGCGACGTCAAAGACCAGAGATTCATTACGCCTTTGAACAGAACTTCCGATTCGCGAAAAGCCTTGACAGCTCACAAACAAGCTCAGAGCGAGATTCATGCCCACTACCACGCCCACCAAATACTGTGCATTACATATCATCAGGACCGTCACGCTACCATCCAATCAGCGGCTGCCCTGGTGTAGTTGGTTATCACGTCAGTCTAACACACTGAAGGTCGCCGGTTCAAGTCCGGCGGGCAGTATCATCTGAGTGCGCTCAGGGTGATGTGACAATGTCCGCATACGTCCTTAAATTTTTTTGTCTTTTGGCTCCAACTCCAATTCCACCCGATGACAGAGTGTTGCTTTTTGTCCTAGAAAAGCTTTCATGTAAGAACGATCTATATGACAAGCAATGATTCTTTTTGCATTATAATTAGAGCATAATTCAATCCGCAGTCGATAGTCGTAGTCTAAGGCTTGTATTTTGCTTTACAAGTATTCGTATTTATAGAAGAATAAACATATAAAGGAAGACTTTGATATGCATTCCCACTCTACACGTCACAATCATGCCTCTATGCGACTGGCGTAAGCATTGTGGTGCGAATCCAGCGACCACAGTTACCGACTCTATGACCGACGCATCCTTCACGGCAAACTGCATATGAGACAGATGGATATGCCACTGAGGACATGTTTTGATCGTTGCCGCCTGTGGTTGTAGCTCCCCGTTGATCGAGTCGAGAAATCGGAAGATCGTATAGTCCGCCTAGATCATCACGTTGACATAGTATTCCTTAGTCTTTTGATTTTTGTGGGTCATAGCCAAGGCGGTTTTTGATGGCTGCGCGCAGTTGCGGCACCGTGTACTTGTGACTGTACTAAGCTGTGAGACGGCGTGTCTATATTTGTTTAGCGTCGAGTGTATCCACAGCTGCTTGCGGCGTTGTTTCCACAGCGCGTAGCCTTCTTCGCTGAAGCCCTCGAGTGCGCTATTAGTGCTCAATTGAGCTGCTTCAGCAGTAGCGTTGTGAGCTTAGATATGGTGGCCGTGTCGGCCTGCGGTATGATTGCGATGATTGCGCGACGCAAGAGGCCAAGGAAAATCTTTATGGCCACAGGTTGGTGTCTCCTGTCGATCCAGCCGTAAGCTATTCGGAGTTAGCAGAGGATTCGGAAGAACCTATTCAAAGATCTTACCCAGCGTACTGTGGTAGCGGTTGGCCCACCACGCCCAAACATCAACCAGTACCGATTCGGTGACTACGCGTCCGTGTGGCGGCAGAGGGCCGATCTCGCGTATTGGCGGGAATGCTGGGCTATACTGAGCATACTTGTAGTCCACGAGCACCTTGTGAGATGCGTAGGCCGCTTCCCGATTGCGCAGCCCGTTCATTATGAACGGCGTTAAGTGCGAGAGTGCGATATAGTCCTGCGCAAAAGGATCGCCCTCGAGATGTCGCACCTTTAGGTAGAGGACCTCGGATTGCTCTTGCAGCATCAACGAGTCAACATGTTGGTGTGCCGCCGCAATCGTATCTGCTGCTGCTTCAAGGGCATTCGCAGCTTCTGCAATGCCATCACTTGAGGGCTCCTAGAAGAGGACCACGCGGCACTGCGGGCAAGTATTGGAAGAAGCCAGCCATTTTTCAGCGCAATAGCGGCAAAGGATGTATAAGCCGTGGAGGGTAATAGCTTGCCCACTGTCCTCGGTTGCCTAGGAGAAGCGATGCATATTCTTGCACGCAGGATATGCCGCAACAACTCCAGCAACGACGATGGTCGGAGTCGCGATACCGTAGGCCAGCTTCCAATTTAACGGTCCTACTGAGACCAAGAGCAGGTGAAGCCACATCTTGGCCGGCATACCAGTATATAACGAGTCCGACAGTAATATACATACTGAACATGTTGATATTCGTGGCCACAAGTGCTTTCGGAAAGTCTAGTGACCGCTCTATCTCCTCCATAAGCGAGAGATGCAGTGAACGATACCAAAACGTTGTTAATATCCAGACTCCAGTCCGCGAAGTCTGTGATAGCCGAAGGTAGCGCGACATATACAGTTCCTTTGCCTGGTTTGTCTACAGCCATAGCAATCAGTGCAATCATTGTGGCCGTGATAATGCAACAGTATGAGGTCAAGGAGAGCCATGAATGCGATTTGAGGGTCCGCGGAAGTGTGCAAGTCATGCAAATGATCAGCCCAATCACTTTGAACACCATGCCATTTTCAGAGCTCCTGAGAGGCTCCTCCTGCAAAGTCATACTGGAAATCTCGACGGAGGGATATTGGTCGGTCTTGATCAAGTGTCTGCACTCAGATCTTTCCTTTTTGCATTTTTGAGTGAAGCTTTGGTCGAAAACGATGGAAATTTTGCTTGAAGTCAGGTGTAGCGCCTCTTTCTGGCGGCATTATCCTTCTCTCAACTAGAACATCATGTCAATATGTCCGCAAAAAGATCTTGGTTTGTTTGCGTGATCTTGAGCAATGCCAGCAGTGGCGATGACTAGGACCTGAGGAGTATTTTCGTCGGTTGTGCCTTCGAATGTGCCTGAGATCTCCTCTGCCGACAACTGGAAATGTGAAAGTGCGCTCTTCACGAGAGGTCTGGACAGCCATGAAGAGTACCAGGGTGCCAATGTGGAAGTGAGAGTTCTCCCGTATGCAGTGCAGTGCAGTATGGGCAGGCTCTTGACCAGCCGTGCTGAAAAATGCTGGGAGCGGGACCAGTTGAACATCAAGTTCGCGTTTCGAAGCTCGACGCGGCTCCTCACAAATTTCCAGGCCACATAGAAACAAGCAGAATCACTGCCAGCAACAACACAATATCATCTCCATATCCCGACCGCAAACCGCATCGAGAGGCGCTCCGAATCCCCACACAAATCTGACAATTGCTGAAAAGCTCCCAACCGCGCACAGCCGGCCATGGCAGGCATCTTTGGGCAAGGCCGCAACGGCACTCTGTTCCTAGGAGGGCAAAAGATCAGTGGCAGCGATATTCGCGACCAAAATGTCCTCGCCACCCAAGCCATTGCGAACATCGTCAAGTCTTCGTTCGGCCCGTCAGGACTGGACAAGATGATGGTGGACGACATTGGTGATGTGACAGTCACCAACGACGGGGCTACCATCCTCTCACTCCTCAACGTCGAGCACCCAGCTGGCAAGATCCTCGTCGACCTGGCCCAACAGCAAGATAAGGAAGTTGGAGATGGCACGACGAGTGTGGTCCTCATCGCTGCTGAACTGCTACGCCGCGGAAACGAGCTTATGAAGATGCGCATACACCCTACCACCATTATCACCGGGTACCGATTAGCACTCCGAGAAGCTGTGCGATATATGAACGAGAACGTGAGCACAAAGGTGGAGACACTCGGACGGGAGAGCTTGATCAACATCGCGAAGACGTCGATGAGCTCCAAGATCATTGGTGCCGATTCAGACTTCTTTGCGAACATGGTCGTGGATGCCATCACAAGCGTGAAGACCACCAATGCCAGAAATGAGGTCAGATACCCAGTCAAGGCAGTGAACGTGCTCAAATCGCACGGAAAGAGCGCTACAGAGTCGATGCTAGTAAAAGGCTATGCTTTGAATTGCACTGTTGCCAGCCAAGCGATGAAGACGAGAATCACAGATGCCAAGATTGCGGTGCTGGATATGAATCTGCAGAAAGAGCGCATGAAGATGGGCGTGAATGTGGTAATTGACGATCCAGCACAGTTGGAGAAGATTCGGGAGCGTGAGAGCAGCTTGGTGGTGGAAAGAGTGGAGATGATCTTGAAGGCAGGCGCGAACGTGATCTTCACAACCAAGGGTATCGACGACTTGTGCTTGAAGCATTTCGTGGAGAAGGGAGCGATGGCAGTGAGGAGGTGTAAGAAGGAGGATTTGAGGCGGATAGAAAAGGCGACCGGGGCTACAATGATCTCGACGCTCGCAGACATCAACACGGGTGATGAGGTGTTCGACCCCAAGGCGCTCGGTGAGGCGAAGGAGGTTGTGCAAGAGAGGATATCGGACGACGAGTGCATTCTTGTGAAGGGTCCCAAGGTGCATACCGCAGCATCCATCATCCTACGAGGTCCCAACGAGTACTCTCTGGACGAGATGGAGCGCTCTGTACACGATTCGCTCTCTGCCGTCAAGCGCACGCTTGAGTCCGGACGCATCGTGCCAGGTGGTGGTGCTGTTGAGACCGCCTTGCACATCTACCTCGAGGAGTGGGCGACATCAGTGGGCTCACGAGAACAGCTCGCCATCGGTGCATTTGCTGCTTCCTTGCTCGTCATTCCAAGCACACTTGCGGTCAACGCTGCAAAAGACTCGTCAGAACTGGTGGCACAGCTGCGATCACGGCATGCGCTGTCGCAACGCTCGGCAGAGCCCGCATCGGCACATGCACCAGCTCCTGCAAACGGCGCGCCCACGCCCGCTCAGACCAAAACACAACAAGCACTTGATGCCGACGCCAAGGCTCTGGCGAAGGCAAAGGGCTACAAGAATTACGGACTTGACCTCTCCAAGGGCAAAGTGCACGATTGCGTCAAGGCAGGCGTGCTCGAGCCTTCCATGTCGAAAGTCAAGCAGCTCAAGTCTGCTGTGGAAGCATGTGTTGCGATTATGAGAATTGACACGTTGATCAAGCTGGATCCGGAGCAGAGAGGCGATCCTGGCGACGACGGACATGGTCACTAGACTTGCGGAACTTGATCAGAGGCCGTGTCATGAGTGGAAGTGTAGTCTGCGAACGATGCATGTCGCTTCTGTACAAGACTTATGTAGAGCAGAGAGCGGAAATGTTCAGCAGCTTGGAATGGCTACTGCATGGTTGACACGCCAAGACTCAGGAGCAGTATGATCATGGATGTCGCAGCTTTCAGAGATGCACGTGGGCTGATTGGCTTTCACAGCAAGCGCGAAAAGGCTTGGCACAGCGGCTAGGACAGCGACTACTAAACGCACCACTAAACGCGACACACATCCAGCGGCAGCGCCAGCGCCAGCAGACACGCGACGGCGACCACATGAGTGCGAACAAAGGCCTCTCGGTTGAGTCTCGCGTATGGAGTCTTTGTCTCGCTGTCGTCGTCATGTCTATGAATAGTCTGCCACCAATTTCGGCGAGTAGATCCATTGTCGCGACACAACAGTCGCTAGACCTCTATTCACTGCCGCCTCCAAGTGACTTTCTCTCTTCCCTGTCCCTTTTCGACACCTTCACTGTCACGATAACGAATTTCTTTTACCCTTCTTGTTTATTCCTTAACCTCTTGCTGGCAAGAGTTAACACCACCCAAACAGAAATACATACGACCGCCCATAACTCCAGCAGCCATACCAACAACATGGCGCGACCACGCCAATTCCAGCCATACGCCATCCTTCCGGTCCTGGTGACCTTGACGGCTTTCGTACTCACCTTCCTCTGCGTCTTTGCTGGAAACAAACCGGGCATGATGGACGACTATGCAGTCTTCACACTCAACGTCTCCCGCATCGGACAGAACGCCGTCAACAAGATCGACGACAAGATCATGGGCTTCAACATTACCAAGATCGTCAGCAAGCGCTCTCTCCCTGTCGATGTCGAAGCATTCCCGACACCAGTCACCCTCGTTCCACGAGCAGAAATCACACTCGCGCCAGAACTCGACATTGCCCTCATGGCTCGCGACATCGACTCCCTGGTCGGTGATCTAACCGAAGGCGTAGCATCGCTCAAATCCGAAGCAGGCGGCAAAATCACCTCAGCCCAATCCGCCATCCAATCCAAAGCCACCGCCATCGCCTCAGGCGTAGAATCCGGCATCAATTCTATCGAAGCCCTAGCCGTCAGCAAAATCTCTTCGGCCCTGAACTCTGCCCAAACCTCCGTCGTCGAAGCCATCAACGACACATACATGGACTTCATCGAAGAAATGGATCTCAGCGATTTCTACGCCATTCATCTCCGTACCACTTGTTCCGGAGAATTTGTGATGCCCAACGGTACCAACGTTACGATCGGTGTCTCAGCTCCCCCGCCAAATGGTACGGAGAAGGTGATTACATCTTGCGACCAACATTCCGACCTCAACCCGCTCATTTTCATTCGGGTCCTTTATTACATCGCAATCATATGTCTCGGCCTCGCCCTCCTCCTCAGCATTTGGTCCGTCATCTCCTTCTCTCGAAAGAAGGTCATCGCCAACGTAATCTTCTGTCTCCCGGCCCTCGGCTTTCTGGCTCTAGCTTCCGTATCCTCTCACGGCATCGCCATCGGTTCTGCGGCAGTTCTCAACTTCTTGGGAGATGGGATCGGCATTCGGGCGAACAAAGGGGGCAAGTTCATTGCTTTGACCTGGGCGACGACGATTCTTGTGCTTGTTGATTTGGGACTTTGGGTTTTGCTTTTCCTTGTAGGAGAGCGTTTGCCTGGAGTTAAGGATCGGGGGGTGAGGGAGAAGGAGATGGAGATGGAGAGGGAAAAGGAAAGTCATGAGTTGCCGAGGATTAGACATTTGGGGACGAGTAACGGGGAGCAGGAGAAGAGGGGTTCTGCGCCTTGGCCGTTTGCTGAGAGGCGGTGATTTTGGTGAGACTTGGAGTAGGTGTGTTCCTTTCCTTTGATGCTGCGATTCTAGCGTGTTCGTATTGAGCTACTTTCGCTACAAGATGTTTCGTGTTTCACCCATTTTCTTTGTCGTCGCGACTTTCCCCCTCGTCACTGCAGGGCAGTCCGCGTTTTAGCACTCGCAGCACGTGCCATCGCTCCCACAGGTTTCATATGCAAGAAGCCGTTTCTTGGCAACTACAAATTTACAGCTCGCGACTTCGACATCCTGCTTCCATCCAACAACATCGCAAGTTCGCCATAAACACAACAATCACTATGAAAGACTCCGAAATCATGGACTCGACCGAGGCCGACAAGTCTTCGTCCATGAAAGACTTAGGCACATTACTATCCTCCTCGACCATCAGCTCAAGTACCAGCGCAGTCAAAGAACCCTCATCTGGCTCGCGCGTCTCTAATACCGCAGAACTCCTCGAACAAATCCTCAAAAACCTCGATCTCGAAAGCTACGAAGGCATTCAAACCCTCCTTCTCAGCCAACGCACAAGTAAAGCTTTCCACAGCATCATCGCCTCAACACCATCCCTCCAACGTGCCCTGCACTTCAGCGCTCTCTACAAACGGTATCAACCCGACTCAAAACACTCGCAGCGCAGTCCGTTCTTCAATAACGGCCGTTATATCAAACTCCTCGACCTTTTCAACTCGGAGATGGCGATCGACTTTGATTACGAGTATGCGATCGAGGGTACTGGGGGAGTTATTGGGATTACGGTTATTGTGAGGCGGACGGAGAGGGAGTGGTATGAGAGACAGGAGGGAATTTCGAGTCCGGGTAGAAGTTTGCTACGGCAATCTTGGCGTCGAATGCATTTGTTTGAGGATGCTGGGCTTGTGGTGGGGACGCTGAGGAATGAGGGGTTGTATAATTATGAGGTGAAGGGGTATTGGAAGAATCCGACGTTGGGAGAGGTGTTCGATTTGTTGTATTGTGTTTGAGGTGGGGGGTTGGGGATGATGGGAGGGGAGGATAGATGGATGGGAGGGATGGGTGGTAGTGGTGGTGACTACACCGCGCTATAACGTGTCACGTAGCTAGTAGCTACAAGGAATCACTCCCTGTTAGAACCTCTGATTCTGTGTCCACTTCTCTCCGCCCAAGTTGCTGCTATTAACGCTACGACGGAGTGGCGCTGTGCCCGATCCCAAAGGCGCCAAAAGTCCTCTACACCTGCTATACTGGCAAATGCTAAGTTCCGTCGAGCCGTGTATTGGAGGAGCATAATTATAGCGGCTAGAGACTCCGGCTTATAGGAGCAGGCTTACTTACATATTCACAAATTGACTTCACTTCGAAATAGGAAGGCACTAAAACAGGAAATTGGAAGGCACTACCTAGCGGCGCAAACTTCACCTCCGACTTCTGAAACAACTTCTTGCAACTTCAAGCTCCACGACAACTTCTTGCAACATCAACCTCTGCAGCATCAACGTCTGGAGCATCAACGTCTGCAGCATCAACGTCTGCAGCATCAACGTCTGCAGCATCAACCTCTACACCGTTACCTCTACACCGTTACCTCTACACCGTTACCTCTACACTACCAACCTCCACACTATCCGCTCCTGCAACATCAAACTTTGCAACATAATGACCAACGGTAACATGACCAACGACTATCAGCGAGCCTCTACACTATACGCCGAGAACGCGAGCGAACAAGAGGCCCCTTTCGCCTCTGAGAATGCCCGCGGTAAGTAAGATTTGAACCGGCCTCAAAAAGAGGCAGGTAGCGAAAGCGCTACCTAGGAAGATCTAGACGAGTTTAACGAAGATTTCGATACTAAAGGCAGTGCAGATCGAGAAATATTACGGCGGGAGATAAGCGGCCTCGACTTTAAAGAGGCGAGCGGCGTACGCGACCTCTACGAAAGCGGAAACACAGAAAGCGAGAACCTTTTCGTCTCGGCGAGCGACTATAAGACCTTATCCGTCTTTAAGGATCTCCGCGGTAAGTATTACTATAGAGTGTTACCTACCTATAGGAAGCTGCTCTACGGGAGAATCCTTTAACTTTTCTTTATATACTAAATTTAGTATATATCTTTTGTTGTAGATTAGTTAGCACTGCTAAGTGCTAAGAGCTAATTTCCTAGTGATATATGTAGCATCTAGCGTAGACAGAACTTAATCCCTTCTTCTCTATATAATTCTATAGTCAATTAATTAATAACTTGTTCTACTTAGCTTAATTACAATAGGTTATAAGCCCGGCGCATACGCTTACCTGTCCTAACTAATATAGACGAATTGTTATTACAGAGATACTAGTTTGAAGCTAATTCCACTAGCTACAGATCAAGTAGCACCTCTAGAGTTAATAACCGAAATAGGGCTACCCTGCACTTAGTACTAAATCAGATCTAACTAATAATTAGTACCTATAAGCTAAGCGAGCTGAGAAAGAGCTTAGCAGTATAGCTAACAATAAAGAATCCGTAAAAAGCATTAAGGAAAATCGTATCCTTACGAGGACGACTAACTTTTCATTATAGAGACAGATCCTTTAGAAAGAGCTGCTAAAGGAGAAAGTGTATAGATATATACTTTATAACTTGAAATAGGCAAAGCTATACTATAAACCTCTCCGAATTAACTACGATAACGATCCGGATTTTGATAAAGCCCTTAGAGAGTTTATAGAGAAGGATAGCATTGCTATAGGTATTCTAGTTAAGATAATCTCACTAGATCTAAGACCCAATTTTGGGAGTATAATTACGTAGAAGACTGCTAAGGACTACTACGAGACTATAGCAGCTATATACTAACCAATTATTATAGTAGATATCTATAATACCCTAAAGGATTTTGGAATAGTTACTCTTAAGCAAGCAATATCCGATAGTACCCTTAAGTACTATAAAGACTTCTAAGTATAGGTATAGAAGTACAAAACAGCTACTAAGCAGTTTGAAAGAGTATACGGGGTCAAGCCTAAGGACATTAAAATCCTAGATATAATGATTAGGATGCTCTTTATTAATAGTCTTTAGTACTATGAATGGCTTAGAAGCTGGAGGTATAATAATAAACCGGAAGGGACTAGCTAGACTCTCGAAGCAATAATTATATCCCTTAGGAAGGAAAAGCCTCTAAGGTTATAGAACTAGCAATAAGGCAAGGCCTTTACAGTTGTCTCTAACATTAAGGTTAGGGATAACAATAAGCAGTGCTAGTACTACAAGCATAAGCATACTAATACAAAGTGCTAGAAACAACATCCTAATAGAAAGCTATCTAAGGATAAGGGCAAGTTAAAGAAGAAGTCAAAAGATAAGGACAAGTCTAAATTAAAGGATAAGGATAAATCCAAGTCTAGGAATAAGGCTATAGCTACTAGAAAAGATAACAGCAGTAATAATAATAACGAGTGTGAATCAGATTCTGACTCGGAAGGCTAGGCTTTAGGGGTATACGTTACACTAACCCTAGCCTAAGCATCCTTTAATTAAAGCCCAACTCCTATTGCATTAGCATCCCCTATAAACTAGGACAAAGCAATCAAAATCTAGGACACTAGCATATTATACTATATGTTCAACAACAAGGACTAGTTCTATAACCTTAGATCCCTTAAATTACCTGCTAAGTTTAGCCTTGCTCTAGGTAAGGGAAGCTATAGAATGATTAGGGACATTTACCTTGAATTCCTTTAGAAAGGCAAAACTATAAAGATAGTGCTTAGAGAGGTGTTGTATTTACCTAACTCTAATATAAATCTAATCTTAGCAGAGAGGATCTATAGTAAAACTGGATACTTCCTATATAGGCTAACTATAACTATCTAAAGAAAGGATGGTAAGGTTATTAGAGAGGCAAAGATTAACAATGTTGTAACAGTTCTAAAGCATGTTAGGATTGTTCCTCCTAAAAGCTAGCTAGCTATTATGCTAGCAGTTGCCTAACCGAAGGTAGACACTGTTAGAGTGCATTAGAGACTTAGCTATATTAGAAGCAAGATACTAAATGCAACTAAAGCCTACTAAGACTATCTTAGCATTAACTATATTAACACTACCGAATTAGGTGTTACGGTTACTCGCGACAGATCGTTAGGTAACTTCTTATTACGTGCAAGCCGAGGCTTCTTTAGAGAGGCTAATATAAGCGGGAGGCAGAGACAGAATAATTGGTACAAAGGTAATTCCAATTAGTAAGTAGGTAATATAAGTTGAACGCCTCGAGCTATAAGGGCATTCCGGCGTTCCTAAATATAAAGGAGATATCTTGTCTATAGTCGTAAGCGACGTAAGCGACGCTATCGCTCTCGACCGCTCCTATCGCTCCTAGTAAGATAGAGCGACAGCTTAGCCTACTAGTCTTAGCGTCGCTCTAAGATTATATAAGGACTCTAACTAATTAGATCCGTAACACTATCCCCCTCCTTAAGCGGGATAGTCCCTTATTCCGGAACTTTCTAATTCTAACTTCTTTGCTATGCTAAAGTCATTAAAGGACTTGTCTTCTCGTTAGCGTAAGGAAAATATCGCAAATAATATCCTTGCCGACTGCCTCGAAATGCCGATCCGCTACTTTTATTGCGAATAGGCCGATAAATCCTACAAAGTCGATCTCCGTTCCGGCCGCTGCTCCGAGTGCGCCCTATACGGCTAGTCCTATAATATGTAAGTTACTCGTATAGAGTATAAAAAAATCCGAAAGGCGCGCCTAAAGATAGCTAAAGATCTCGAAGCGGCCGAAGAGGAGGAAGACCTCCTTACGCGGAAGCTTTTCGAGCATCGCGTAAAGGTCCGTCGCTTACGTAAGTCGCTACGTATAAAGGAAGATCGGGAGGTACAAGCTCTTAAGGCAGAGGAAGCCTCTATTTAATAGGCGGAGGAGCTCGAAAGAGAGCTAGGCTCTTTGCCTATAGAGCCGATAATATTCTCGTTGCCTACTAACGAGCCGTTTCCCCTAGATAGCCGATTATAGATATCGCCTTATAACTAGAGTTATCTAGATAGGACGTCCTAGCCTACCTCTGAAATTCCTAGTAGGAGTGCCGAGAGTCTAGTATCCTAAAGGTATGTATTTTTAATGTTTCCTATCTATTTTATCTTCTAGCTAGTTAGTCTAGTAGTATAATTCTTAGCTATAAAAGACATAGTTGCTAGGTATGCTATTAGAGTCCCCGCTCCTCGAGCTATACTGCCCTAGGTCGTTAAGAACTCTAAGGCGCTATAATCGATAGGGTCTAAGAGGTCGTAGGTTCAATTCCTATACTAGTTATTTCTTTTTTGTCCGGTTTTGATATTTTTTGATTATCTGCTAACAGTTCTACAGGTTTTCTTTTAGTTCCTAAGTGTTTTCTAAATGTAGGTATCCTTTCTATTTAATAAGGTATTTCTGACCTTGCTAATCTAGGATCTTTTCGACTTTAAACTTATTTTCTTCCTTAGGTTAGAAGTGAAATGTTTCTTAATACGGTGTTTCGGCGTCTACAGGTTCTAGTATAGAGATATAGAATACTAGGTAGATTTTCGCGTCGTCCGGTAGTTTGAGTCGGTAATTAACTAGTCCTTTAGGCTCATTAATTAGAAATAGCCCGACTTTAACGTAGTCTAGTTTCTTAGTCGATCTCCGGGTTTTTAGATTCTTTATTAGGAGGTAGACCTTATCCCCCTTTTTTAGCTAAGGTGCTATTTTTCGTTTAGTATTATATAGCCCCGTAATCTTTTCTTAAGACTCGGCAATTGCCCTTTGCAATTCCTTATATACCTGCTTTAAGTCCTCTAAAGCGACTATCGCTTTATCCGCGTATAGATGCTGTAAATACTGTTCCCCGAACAGCTACGGATGTTTCCTAAAATTAGCGAAGAATAGTGTCTCTTTCGTAGTCTTAGATTGTTAGTTATTTAGTGCAAGTTATGCTATAGGCAATAGCGATGCCCAATTGTTTTGTACGTAATTAACGTAGTGCCGTAAGTATACCTCTAAGGCCTAATTCTTAACTTCCGTTTAGCCGTCTGTCTATAGATAGTATGCCGTTAATAGCTTGTGCTTAATTCCAAGTGTCGCTATAAGCGTCTTCTAGTAGTTTAATGTAAAGAGCTTGTCTCTATCCGTAATGTAGGTCTTTAGAAATCCGTAGTATCGTACAAGTCGATCTAGTACGAGGTATCCGAGTTGCTCTACCGTACTTACTTCGTTAGCAGGAATGAAGTGTGCATATTTCGTAAGCCTATCGACTATAACAAGTATTATATCGTAGCTATATCCTATAACCGGATCCTTAGACTTCGGTAGTTTCGTAATAAAGTCTATTGTAACTTCGTCCTATAGTCTATCTAGTAGCGTCCTAAATTGGATATATCTATATTTAGCGTGTCTATTAGCCTTATTACGCTAGCATTGTAGACATTTCTTAATATATTCTAGGACTCGTTGTCGTATATGTAGGAATCCGAAGCTTCGCTTAACTAGTTCTATTGTTTTTAAAACTCTAGGGTGTCTATTTTCTAGTCCGTCGTAGTGTTGTCGTATACACTCCGTAACTCGTTCCTTAGGTACTTAGTATTTCCTATATTCGATTAGGAACTGTTCTTCTATATCCTAAAGAACTCGTATAATGTAGTTGAATTCTTTTGTATTAGCACTAAGGCTTCCGTCTTAGTTTGCTTTTAATATCTGCTACTATACTGGTTCGTAACCCTCTATATAGTCGCTACGGCGGCTTAGTGCGTCGGCTCGTCCGTTCTCGCGTCCTAGGGTATAGCGGATTTCGAACTTATACTGTCCTAGTAGCTCCGACTAGCGGGCCTATCTTCGGGTTAGTACTTTAGTCGTAGTAAAGTAAGTTAGATTCTTATAATTAGAAAGAATCGTAAGACTTAGTACTCCTTCCGCGTATACTCGCTAGTATTGTAGTAATGTAACTATTGCAAGTAGCTCCTTATTATAGATGTCGTAGTTCTATTCCGCGGGTAATATCTTTCTCGAGTAATAGGCTACCGGGTGTCGTTTCCCGTTATGCTCCTATATAAGGTATACTCCTATAGCCCTATCCGACGCGTCTGTTTCTATCTAGACCGCCTTACTCCTATCGAATAATCGTAGCGTTAGCGCAGAAACGCATTGCTTCTTTAGCTACCTAAACGCTTCGTCTTCCTTCGTGCTCTAGTTCTATTGCTTGTCTTTCTTTATAAGCTCCGTAAGGGGTGCCGCTATCTTAGAGTAGCCCTCGATAAATTTTCTATTATAGTTAGCTAATCCTAGGAATGATTGTACGTCTTTAACGTATATAGGCGTTAGCTATTCCTGTATTAACTTGGTTTTTTCTAGATCGATCCTGATTCCTATAGTACTAATAATAAATCCTAGGAATTTAACTTCCTTCTTATAGAATTCGCATTTCTTAGGTGCAGTCTTAAATCCTACTTAAGTAAATCGTTTAAAGACGTCCTATACTATTCGTATATAGTCCGCGAGAGCTCCTTTAGTATAGACTAAGATATCGTCTATATATACGATAACGCATATATCTAGAAGGTCTCGGAGGACTTCGTTTATAAGGTCTTAATATAACGCTAGGGCATTTGTAAGTCCTATAGGCATAACTAAGAATTCGTAAAGCCTATATCTTGTTCGGAATGCTATTATCTATTCGTATCTAGCTGCTATACGTATTACGTAAAACGTATCGCGTAGGTTAATCTTCGTATACTAGTCTAATCTAGTTAATCGGTCTTGCATTTCTTCGATGTTCGGTAGTAGGTACCGATTCTTAATTGTAATGTCGTTAAGTCGTCTAAAATCGACTACTAGCCGTCCTTCGTCTAATCCGGCTTTCGGAACGAACATTACTAGTAAGGCTGCCGAGGATGTCGACTTCCGTATCTAGCCTTTTTCTAATTTCTCTTTTAGCTACTTATCTAGGGTTTTAAGCTCTTTCTTAGATATTGCGTATAAGGGTCCCTATAGAGGCTCTTTCCTAGGCTGTAAGTGTATCTTATAATCCTATAGTTAGTGTTTAGGTAAGGCTACCTTGCCTCTCTCCTCTTTAAAGAGTCGCTTCTACTTAGTATACTCTTTAGGAATGTCTAGGTCCGAGATTCTAGTTTTATTCTTCGATAGCGTATAACTTCTATCCTTCCCGTAATTATTATTATAACCCTCCTAACCTAACGGTAGTATCGATCCGGGTTGAATACGGTTCTCCGTAATTCCTATCGACGTAAACGTCTTACGAATCGCCCTACGTTTGTCAATCTTATCTGCCTGCGAACGCTACCGCTATATAGGTTGAATGCCGATTATATAGTCGTATTCCTTAAATATAAGTACTCCTTTTCTCTAGTCTACGACTAGGTTATACTTTCTTAACTAAGGTATACCTAATACAATATTATAACTAGCTATATTAGTAATATCTAAGACAATCTCCTCGTAGTGCTATTAGATAGCTAGTAGTAACGGTATCGTTTCTCGTTCTATACTAGGTAGCGGTAACCTATCTACTGCTATAAGTTTATACGCTCCTTCTCTTCTGCTTCGGGTTACGATCCCTCGGCTTTTAACGAATAATTCGGAGGCAAAGTTCCCGCTCGCTCCGGAATCTATTAATATACTCGTCGGGTGCCCGTTAACGATAACTTTTGTACGGAAGACTGCTATTAATGCTTAAGCGCTTTTAGTATTAAGGAACTCTCTTAGAACGCTCTAATCTAGAGAGTTAGTCCGTTTCCCGACTAATTAGTAGCCTAACGTTATTCTAACTAGTTACGGATCCGTAGTCCTGCCGTTCGTACTTCTTCGGTATATAATTTTTCCTCGAGGGTATCGTTATATATATCTTGTCCCTGCGCTGCTATAGCCTTTCGGTATTGCTAATTTAATCGCTAGACCGTCTAACGTATATCTTAAGTAATAATCGTCCTTTCGTCGGATAGGACGTATCCGTAGGGCGTAATTATACTTCCTATCGGTACTCGCTCCGTAATAAAGTTATAGTACGTATAGTCTATAGGTATCCGGGGGTAATTCTAGAATTTTGCCCGTAAGCTTATCTAGAAATAATCAAATTAGATAGGATCGACCCTCCGTTATTTGTTAACCTTTAGAAACATTTCCTCGTATTTACGTACTAGATATAAGGCGATTGTTCGCGCTGCTATAGGTATATCTATTGTAAACGTAAGGATCGTATCGTCGTTAATCCCGAATTCGTCTTTACTTTCTTTATTCGTAGTTTCTTCCTCGGTATCTAGACTTCCTTCTAAATCTTCTTACTGTTCCTCCTCTTACTAAGGGGACTCCGGTACTTCTAGGATAGCTCCTAACTCCTCCCCGGGAGGGAATAAAGCTTCCGGATCTCGGTTTTCTTTATCGTCGGTATCTAAGTAAGATTTATTAATCGTTTCTTCTTCTAACTAGGATTTCGCATCTTCTCGTACGAGTCGCCTAATCTAAGGGAAGAATCCTGCTTCTACTTTAGCAGAATAATGAATTTGGTATTAGTCGTCGTAATAGAATCTCTAGTAAAGGGTTCTATATACGGGTTCTTGTCGTCGTGCTATTATATAGATTTGTCGTAGCTCTTTCTTTACGACCTCTACGTAGGTCCTCGGCGCGTTATTAATAGAGTATAGCTCTACTACTATTCGGTAGCCTTCTCTGCCCGAGTCCTTTCGTTGTATTATATTAAACTGTTCGCGTCGTACTATATTCTTACCGCGGCAGTTCCGTGCTATATAGCCTTCCTTACTATACGTATAGTAAGTTAATCTTCCTACTTTCTTAGGCGAACTCTTGCCTTTTCTTCCTTTAATTGCTCGACCCTTCTAGGTAGCGTCTAGCTCTATTAGTTGCGTACCGTAGTAGTTGTTCCTTTTTGGTTTATTGTAGGTACTATAGTTTCGTCTATTATCGTATCTAGGAGTATAACTAGCTTTTCTAGAAGTCTTGGAATCGTAACGTCGTTCTAAAGCTCGTTTGTAGAGCCTATCGTCGAGATCGATCGTAACCTTAACTAATATTCCTATATTATCTATTTTTCTACCGTCGCGTATAAGCTCGTCTTTAACGTTATCCTTAAGACCTCGCCGATATATTGTTATAAGAGCTTCGTCGTCCTAATCCGTAAGTTAGGCGTATTCCTAAAATTTAGCGGCGTAATCGGTATATAACCCCTTCTAAGTTAAATGTTAGATAACCCTAACTGCGGTAGCAACTTCGTTAGAAGATCTAAAGACCTTTTTTATCGTACGCTTAAGATTTTCGTAGCTTGCGAAGATTCTATCCGAATTGTCGGTCCCGTTGCTATCTAGATAGGTCCTAAGAAATGGTTTAACCTAATGCTAAGCCCTACCTCGTATAAACGTCGTTGCGAAGACTAGCTTTAAGTTATCTTGAACCTAGTTAAATATAAAATATATATCTATCTAGCTAACCTAGGTATCGAACTTGTCTCGGTCGCCGTAATAAAAGTCTAGCTTTCCGATCTTAAGAGAATCGTTTCCGGTATAGGTTCCGAGTGCATTGCTAGCACTAGAGGTAGTACGTCGAGTACTGCCTATCTCGCTAGGGGCGGGAGTTCCCCTTCCGACTTATAATAAGGCACTTATCCTAAGGGCGTTCAAAGTGTTACGGTTACTCGCGACAGATCGTTAGGTAACTTCTTATTACGTATAAGCCGAGGCTTCTTTAGAGAGGCTAATACAAGTAGGAGGCAGAGATAGAATAATTGGTATAAAGGTAATTCCAATTAGTAAGTAGGTAATATAAGTTAAACGCCTCGAGCTATAAGGGCATTCCGGCGTTCCTAAATATAAAGGAGATATCTTGTCTGTAGTCGTAAGCGACGTAAGCGACGCTATCGCTCTCGACCGCTCCTATCGCTCCTAGTAAGATAGAGCGACAGCTTAGCCTACTAGTCTTAGCGTCGCTCTAAGATCATATAAGGACTCTAACCAATCAGATCCGTAACATTAGGGCACTATAAAGCCTATAAGCTTGCAAGGTCTTAGAGGATAGTCTTAAGGATTGTAAGAAGGACTCTAGTTCAAGCTCTAGATAAAATCTATATTAATATTATTAGACTAGTCACACCTCTAGACATCTATAGGAACCGCTACTTGTACCTACTAACTTGTGCAAAGACAAGGCATAGATAGGATAACGAGACCCTAGACCTAAAAAATAGTCCCGCTCTTATTAAGAAGTAGATAAGCTTATAGGCTAATCAATTTGGCAAAAGACCAAAGATCTAGTTCTTAGACAATAGGGGCTAGTTTAACAACAAGCACCTTTAAAAGGCTACTAAAATCAAGGGGTATAGGTGGGATTTCTTAAGCCCCTATACACCTAAACAAAATAGCATTATAGAGTTATTAAACAAGACTATCCTAGCAAAGGCTAGGGCTATACTCATTAATGCAGGTTTACTATAAGAGCTATAGAGCTATGCTATTAAGCACTCTATACACTTAACTAATAGGCTAGCTAACCTAACAACTAAGGAGGTTCCTCTAGTCTATCTTGAAAGGGATCTAAAGCAAGGGGGAACTCTAGTAGATCTGTCTAGGGTTAGGAGATTTAGTTGCAAGGTATACAAGCATATTAGCAAAGAAGAAAGGCTAAGAGGTGCAAAGTTTATGTTAAGAGCTCTAATCTACTAGAGCATTAGATTCTAGAGTAACTCCTCGACAAACTACCTCCTCTAGCGGCCTTAGTTTAACTATAGTAAAGGACTATAGCAGTATGAAATCAAATTCTCCTATTATATTACCTTTAATAAAGATTGGACCTACGGGGATAAAGGCAGAAAGGTGAATCTAGCCCCTCCCTATATTTAAGTTATTAAACACTCTTAGTTAGGAATTGACCCTAGTGAATCTAGAGTAGCTTCGGGATTCCTACCTGATATTAAGCAAGCCTAGAGCAGCTAGCAGGTAGTTAGTAGACCTGTTCCTTCTAGAAGTAGTAAAGAGCCGTTTTAAGCACCTTTAGGGGAGCTAGTACCTTCGGGGGAGCCAATACCTTTAGGGGAAACACCTCTTTAGGGGGAGCAGATTCTATTAGGTCTAGAGAATCTAGAAAGCCTAGTCGAAGAGACCCGGGAGCTATAGGCCCCTAAGAACTAATACTAGCCTAAGAATAATAAGGATAAGGATACGCCGATAATGTACTAACCAAACTAGTTAGCAGGTTAGAAAAGGCCGAGAGCCGCCTTACTACTAGCAGCTTAGGAAGTTGCAATTAGGCTAGTCGTATACTAGCCAAACTAGCTAGCAGGGTAGAAAAGGCTAAGAAGTGCCTTACTACTAGCAGCTCTAGGAGCTGTAACAAAGCTAAGGTACTTAGACCTTGTAGATACACCCCCTATAATATCCTCGAGGGGCAGGCAGACAAGGAGACCTAACTATAGCAATATAGCTAGGGTCCTAAATGCTGCTCTTAGGAGATTCCTAAAGAAGAAGGCTAAGAAGCTAGGGGAGGGTAAGCTATCTACACTTTATAAAGCACTAAATGGCATAGATGCTAAGCTTTAGAGGGAAGCTATTACTAAAGAACTCAGGTCCTTAGACAAAATAGGCACCCTTAAATAGATCTCTACTAAAGAACTTCTAAAAGGCAGAAAACCAATATTAAGCAAATAGGTCTAGAAGATTAAGCGCTTGCCTAATAGTTCTACTAAGAAGTTTAAGGCGAGATGTATAGCTAAGGGGTTTACCTAGAGGAAAGGTGTTGACTTTAAAGAAACCTTTGCTCCAACCCTAAGAGCTATAATAAGCAGGTTCTGCTTAGGACTTTTAGCTACTTTTGGCTAGGTTAGATGTTAAGTAGATATTGAGGCTGCATTTCTAGAACTAGACATTAATAGACCTAACTATATAAACGCACCTAAGGGGTTACATTTGATTAGAAAAGACCTAGAGGAATTTCTATATATAATTGTGCAGAAAGGCTTATATAGCATAAAGCAGTTAGCTGCTTTATAGTACTACGATGCTAAAGCTATACTTAAGACCCTTAGTTTGTATAAAACTAAGAGCGATGCCTGCCTCTTTATCGGAGAAGGGATTATAGTTATCCTTTATATTAATGACTTTCAGATCTTTAGCAAGACTTAAGCTAGGATTAATAAGCTAATCGAAGGACTTAGGAAAACCTATACTATTAAGGTTGTCTAGACAAACCTCTTCCTAGGACTGTATATCATTAAAGATAGTATAAGTCTTAGAATCTCCTAGAAGCACTACTCTCTAGAGAAGCTAAGAAAGTATGGTCTTGACTAATATAAGGATATAAAGTACCTACTTAAGAAACTCCTAACTGCTTTCGAGCTAGACTGTAAGAAGGAGAACTATAAACTCTTCAATTAGATAATTAAGGAGCTGCAGTATCTTTCTAACTAGACAAGACCTAATATTACTTATGCTGTTAACTACCTAGCTAGATTCCTACAAAACCCTAGACTAGAGTATATTACAGTAGCAAGACATGTTTAGAAATATGTTGTAGGAATAGTTAATAAGTCCCTAGTATTTAAGAAGAGCAAGTCTAGCAAGGTTAATATTAAGAGCTACCTTAAGGTCTACTTAGATTCTAACTTTGCTAGTAACCTAAAGACCTCGAGGTCTATATTAGGATTCCTGCTCCTTATAGCAGGAGGACTAGTTCTCTAGAGATCCTAGCTTTAGAAAGAAGTTGTCCACTCTAGTACTAAAGCTAAGTATATAGTACTAACTAAAGCTATAAGGGAGCTGAAGTGGCTAAGGAACCTCTCTAAGGAAATTAGCAGCTTTACTAGGTTCAAGTTTGACTATATCAAAATCAACTGCGATAACTAGTTAACTATCTACCTTATAAAGAATTATACTAACTCTAGCAGATTAAGGCATGTTTCTCTAAGGAACTATTACTATAGGGAATAGTATAACAAAGGGAGGATTGATGTTTAGTACATTCCTACTAATCTCTAAATAGTAGACTAGCTTACTAAGCCTAAGTTAAACAACCCTATCCTCTAGGATCTAGACTAGTAAAGGACAAACTCTAAAGTTACTTATTTTATTCTTATTTGTTACTAGAACAGGAAGTTAAACTTAATACACTTATTTTTATTTTATTACTCTCTATAGACTAACTACTCTTCTAGTTCTCTACCGGGGCATCTCGGTATCTAGAGCAATCTTTTAGCTCTTAGTACAATATCTTAAAGCAGAAACAAACATCGAAACTAGATTGGCCTAATCTGTAAGGACTAGAATCTCCCTAATACTGCAAATCTCAAATTATATATTAGAAGTTTTGTCTAAAGGATCTCCAACCTTCTAAGAATACTCCTATCCCTTTAAGGACTGCCTATTTCCTCGTTAGAATCACCCTTTTCTTTATCCTAACGATTAGATAGCCTACTCTAAGAAGAGTAACGATCGGATAGTCCACTCTAAGAGGAGCTAGACGGGGCTAGTATAGCCGATCTAGAAGAAAGCCGAGAGTTTAGATTGCGACTACGACTAGCTATCGTAGTAGCAGCGTAGACTCCCGCCTACTAAGCTAATGCATTCGTAATCGCCTAAGCGCCTTCCGGAGTGTTTTAATTGATCCTAGAAGGAATCGGGATATATAGGCGACGCTAATTACTGCCTACTATGCTACCTAGGTTACGAGGCGGCAGCCTAATAGGACCTAGAAGACCTACCTAGCGGTTGGTGCTCGAACGAGGGCGCGATACATAGCCTGCAACCTAGTTAGTTTTCCCTAATTGAGGTCTTAAGTTAAACCTAACTTACTCGACTTATTATAATAACTATAATAGTTCGGGCTAGCACAATTAGTATAGGTACCCTTAAGGAACTTGCTCCTATTAACGGTTAGAGTAATACACTCCTTGTATATACCCTTACCCTCCTAATAGGGCTTATACCTATTACTTCCCTAATAAACAGTGCGACTAGAAGTAGCATATACGAGTGCAGCCGGAAGATAGTTAACGTTAGATCTAGAGGCTAGGTTAAACTTCTTGTCCGCCCTACGTATTATAGCTGCGATAGTTAGGTATAAGGGAGAGTTGCTGCCCTTTTGCTTAAGGGTGCGTACGAAGATAACAACGTCGGTATTGCGTAGCTGTAGAGGCATTTCGTTAAACTTCGAGTTGGCTAGAGCGGTTAGGATCTTCTATAGGAGCGCGACGGTAATCTTAATCTCCTTTAAGACTGCTCTCTATTAGTATAGGAAGGCGCATCTAATTAGCAAAAGCCTTACTATTGTTAATTAGCTACTGCTTATTATAGCGACTAGGCAACTTCTTATTCGGATTATCTCCTCCGCTACTACTACCTATACTAGTAGCTAGGCTACCTAGACTAGGCTAAGTTGCTATAGCTATAATAGTACCTCTAATTAGAATTAGGTTGAGTTAAGCTATGTTAGAAAGTGTTAGTTATATATTAGTTAGTAGAAAGAAGAAGTTCAAGTTTAAATAAGAAAGCGCACTTCTTAAATATAGACTGCTAGGCTTAGGGTCTAAGTAGCAAGCGTACGGCAAGTACGACTTTACCTTTACCTTAATATATATAAAAGGACTAGACTAATTAGCGAGCTAGGAGAAGCAACCCTATGTTACTTAGATCGTTATATGTAGGTTACTTGTATCTAATAAGTTACAAGGTAGTTACACTTTAACTAACAACGCGTATAGTAGCTAAGTAAGGGAAAATAGCCTTTTATTCTAATAGATTCTACCTAAGGGGGAGTGTTATAGATCAGTTAGCACTACTAAGTGCTAAGAGCTAATTTCCTAGTAATATATGTAGCATCTAGCGCAGACAGAACTTGATCCCTTCTTCTCTATGCAATTCTATAGTTAATTAATTAATAACTTGTTCTGCTTAGCTCAATTACAATATCTTTAGCTATAGAGGAAAGCACAGATTGCAAAGTGGTTCCGGACCGGCCTCCTAATATACAGGCAACACTCTCTAAGGACGAGAGGTCTAAAGACTTAAACCGGACTAACTATTAGAAGAGGCAAATATCGAAACCGCTACCCGGGAAGACACAGAGGAGCTAAACGAATATTTCGATACCGGTTGCAGTGCTAATCGAGAAATTT
Source organism: Pseudocercospora fijiensis CIRAD86 (assembly GCF_000340215.1). Lineage (NCBI taxonomy): Eukaryota > Fungi > Ascomycota > Dothideomycetes > Mycosphaerellales > Mycosphaerellaceae > Pseudocercospora > Pseudocercospora fijiensis. The sequence continues at coordinate 3,147,871 of NW_006921540.1, read as the reverse complement.
TACGGCAAGAGACGGGCAACTGCGAGGACGTATAAAGCAAGAAGACGTTCGTCTCCCCCGCCGGCGCCAGAGTTGCATCGATCCCCGAGCTCCTCGAGAAGATCCTCCTCCACTTAGACCCCAACACAGTCCAAGGAGTCACTACACTCCTTCTCTCCCAACGCGTCAGCAAAACCTTCCGCGACACAATCGCCGGCACACCATCTCTGCAACGCGCCCTACGCTTCGGCTCCGCCCTTCCACGCATCTCCTCTGAGAAACCCAAGCTCAGCCCCCTCTTCCTAGAAGCCATGCATTTCGCGATTGTTGATGAGTTTGCAAGCATGCTGAGCGTGGATGTAGATTTCAAGAAGGCGGAGGAGGGGGTGGATGGGATTACAGGGATTCAAGTTCTTCTTCATCGGACGGGGAAGAAGTGGGTGGGGAAGAAGACGCCTCGGCATCATTCTTGGAGGAAGATGCGGTTGTTTGAGGAGAGGGGGATGGTTGTAAGCGAGATCGTGAGTCGTGGAAAGGTTTTTCGGAAGGTGAGGGTGGAGCTGGAGAATCCTAGGATTGGGGAGGTGTTTGATTTGGTCTATGGGGGTTGATTGAGAGGAAGAGAGAGAGAGAGAGGTTGGAATTTGTGCTGTTATGAGAGGAATGGAAGTTTGCCCTCTATAGGGTATCGTAAGTCTTAGATAATAGAGGATGGGATACTTCTTTTTGATAAGGAAGGCACAAGCGATGGAACTATGGGGAATTCTGTTGTTGAAATTAGATGAGAATCAGACTCGTGCATCCATCCGGGCAGGCATGGCTTTCACATGCAAAAATCAGGTCTTGGCATTCTACGGCCGGCTGTCCACCTTCCTACTTTTCCTGTACTTCCTTATCGCATTACATACACCCCTCTACACAGAACTAATGCCCTACCAAACCTCTATGACTAATACGCCGCTATTACTACGTAAATTAAACTCTCCCTAAAATCCCCTTTCCTATACCGCCCGCCCTAATACTAAACATCCCTATCCCCAAAACTAATGTGTGTTCGTAGGGAGTAGAAGAAGAGATGGGGTACCAGGTATAATCTTGTAGGTAGACTTAAGCTGCCTGCGTACATGTGGTTAAGCATGTATATACATGAACCTCCCTCCCTTCCTAAGCTCTGCCTACCTAGACCATTACGGGTGTAAACAACTGTACAGTGTACACCACAAAAATTAACTTCTACATGCAAAGCCCTGTAAGATAAGATACCATTCAAGCATCTCCATCTCCCTTCGTCGACGCAGGTTTACTGCTCGTAGGGATAGCCGAGTTCGCCAAAGGCGCATGTAAGATAGGTTTCTTGCCATTAGCTCGATAATGAAGAACGACATCTTGACCTCCTCGCCACATGTGCGTTCGCATGCTAGCCAAAGTCATCGTAGGCGGGATGATCTATGAAAAAAAAAGGAAAACCTCAGCATGTAGTAAATTTCTTTTTGGAAAGTGGGTTGTAACAGACATACCTGATCCTGACACCACAACTCCAAATACTCTTCAGCCTTTGGCCTCTCTTCACCGTCTTTCGGCGCAGGCTCGATTCTTTCCGCAACGTATGCCAAAATCTTCTTAGCGCGGAGCATTCTGTTGGCGTTTAAGCGGTTATTGCCATCGGTGGCGATGGCTGGCAGAGTAGGCTGTCCACTTGCAGGATCGATCCATGGTTCGAGGATAAAGCTGATCTTAACAACATCTTTGACAGGGATCTGGTTGCGCAAAAGGACTTCGCCGAGCCACATCGGTGCTGTCTTCTCCACCAGGTCAGTCATCTCTCCAAGGCCGCCGACCGTGCCTTCGAAGAGATCCGCAACTCCACCAGCCTCAGGCCGATCTTCCTGGATTAATATTATCGTGTTCGGCGGTGGTCTGAGCACAGGTGTCTCGTTGGGAGGACTAGGCTGAATGGCACTTGGAAGCTCGATCTCGGCTTTCGGTACCGGCAGACCGTTTTCATGAGCCTGCTGCTGCTGAATCTGGCTTTGCAAACTGTCTTCATAGCCGAAGCGGATCTTCTGCACGGTTCCAAGTAGATTGTCATCCACGACTCTACTGTTAGATGTCTTCGAGGAATGCGTATCTGATCGATCGGCCTCATTCTCCTTCTCCTCCACAGGCGCTGGCTTGTCGGTGGTATTCGTCGTCGTTCTCCCGATCTTACTCATCCCTGCGAACGACATGTTCATCTTGAACTTCTTGCCGAAGAGACCACCACCTTTGCCCGGCGTCGCGGCTTCCTTTCCGGGTGGTGGGTTCTCTCCTGATGGTGTGTGAGGTTCCTGGCCTTCGCCTGGTGTCACTGCACGTTGTGATGTACCACCAGGTGTGGTCAGATCTGTGTTTGGTACACGCGACGTCGAGAAGTAGTCCATTGATCGATCAGTGGACTTGCGCTGCGATTGCGACGAGACTCGATGCTCCAGTTCCGCGCCCTCCTCCGCCGTAGGAGGTAGCTGAGGCGTCGCTCTTGTCGTTGTTGGGGACCCTGTGATCGCCGGAGTCGCGAGACCAATGTTAAAACCGGGTGTGGTGGGCGGTCGCGTACCATTCGTGCTAGGACGTACAGTCGATGCGGATTGAGTGCCATTCGTGTCGGCGTGCCAACCATTGAGGTTGGGTTGTGGCAAATCTATGCTTGTCGGCGCGTTCTCACGCTGCAATCGTTGCTGCTCTTTGTTGGCGAGCAACTGATTCCGGAATACTTCGTCTCTTTTGATTTCTTCCGCGACCAGGTTGTCGAATAGATACCTCAGGACCCACTTGCCCAGGTTGATGCGTTGATCCTCTCGATAGTCCACGCCTTCTTCAAGATCCAACTCGTCGGCGTACATTTCCGCGTCGAAGCAGGTATTCTCCTCCAAGATTACAGCAACGCTACCCGTCCGCGTATCCACAGTGCACCAATTGGCGACTACAGCGGTTGTGGTGACTTCATTCTGGACATCTTCTAGATGTCGCTTGCCGTATGATCGTATTGGGACACACTTCAGCAGGTCCCACATCAACACCTCGCCGGCAGTGTCCTTGGTCAATAATCGCTTCCTGTCGCTCAACATGACGTGCTTGATGAGACCATTCTGGCCTTCGATTGAATATTCTGGCTGTGATCGAATTGGTAGTGGCATGATGCCTTCCGGCGGACTCTCCAGTGTTGCTCGTCTTTGCGGTGGAGAGCCTTCTGGCTCGGGAGGAGGGATGATTAGTGTTGGGAAATGAACGGTATTGCTAAGTCGGAGTACATGCTTGAGCGGAATCTTTCGCCTGCCCGTAGATGGCCGCCGGTGTGGCGTCGCCATTGGCGGGCTTGGTGCTCTCGCGCGTGCTGTGGCCGAGCTCAGCCTGTGATGTGTGGTGTAGCCCTCTGGAATGTCAATTTCTGCATTCGTGGTGTTAATATCGCGCCATCGGTTTATGCTCGGTCTGCTCGTGGCTGTCCACAGGCAATCGCCCCCAACAACGACCTTGTGTACGGCTTCATGTTCTTGGAAGAGTGCGACCGACAGGCCTTCATCGAGCTCGATGGTGTTTCGCGTATCGGTCTTGGCTATCAGGCCGTTCTTGTCGCTGGAGTAGAAGACGGACATATCAGGATCATCGGAGAACAGCGACCACACACTGGCATCGTGCATAGTCAATGTGAACATGCATCGACCGGCGATGGTGCTCCAGACTTTGACCGTCCTGTCACTGCTCGCAGTCATGATGGTGGTGCCGTCCTCGCTGACGAGGATGTCTCTGATGTTGTCTGTATGCCCGACCAGCTTCGTCACTCGCTTGCCTGTCCGGCAGTCCCACACCCTCACCGTGCTCTCCGGCCCTCCACTTGCCAACAACGAGTTTGTCGCCGCCAGCGCATAGACACTGCCCTTCTCTTTGCTGAGCAGGCTGCTGACCTCATCTTCGGCCACATTGATTTTGAGCTTTTGCCCTGCCCCATTCAGGTCCCAGACATTGATATAGCGATCTAGGCCACCACTGGCCACCCAGTCGCGCGTTGAGTATGGCACGGCCAGCGTCTTCACGTAGTCGCTGTGCAAGCCTATGGTCTGCGGCGGCAGGCCGTCTGACGCGAAAGGCCTCCATAGCTTCACAGTAACGTCCGACGAGGCGGATATCAGCGCTTGGTTGTTCTGGGCAAGCACGATGTCGTTGATCCAGTGCGTATGCGCTTGCACCTGCGCTCGAAGGGTCGATGCGGGCGACTCTGGTAGTTTCGCATCGTGTTCGGGCGGCGTGGCGTTCTGGAGATCGAGGTGTGTATCCCAGGCACATATCATTCCGTCCCTGCCACCGGAATAGAGCAGCGAATGGGTCGGGTCGACTGCGAGGCCATTGACGCCGAGCCGATGTCCTCCGGCCGAGTTGGCGAGCGGGAGCACTGTGAGAGCGAGGTGTTGTCAGTCTCTGGCCTGCGTATGTGCGCACGACATGCGTATGCGTATGCCTCCGGGCGGCCATAGCGTCGTCGGGAGCATGCACTCACCATAACTGATTCTCTGTCGCGCCTTGCGAGCCATCAGGCTCTACTCATGCGATTGGGACGAGAAGGGCGAGCAGTTCTAAGGCAACGTTATGCTGTGTCGGCGTAGCTTCACTGCCGGAGCCTATCGCGCGGCTATCATCTTGCGCGTTGCGAAGAGGCTGTGCCAACGGGATGTCTTGCGGGTGTATGATATGCCGTAGCAGCCTAGACCTTGCAGCAGGCACAGCATATCAGGCTATAACAGGCTACAGGCGACTACTGATGCCATCACCTCCGTCTGCTCTGCGAATGGCACTTCTTCCGGAGTGGAGTTCACTTCGCGCTGCGGCCATGACACGCGCCAAGACCAGGCCCGGCGGCGGAGTGCACATTCAACTCCGCTCCTCACAACAACGACATCATACAATACCCGACACACTACACTTCGACCTCACCCTTCTACATTGAGTACTGTAGGGAGCTAGTCATCGCCGCAATGCTTCTGCTCAGCCACCAGCATATACCGTACAGTATATGCTCGTGAACATCGCCGGTCAAGTCTGGCAGAGCCTGAACTCCGGCGCTGCACTCCGGAACACGCGATATCACACAGTACCCAAGCAGTCACACGAGCTTCGGGGCCTTTCATGCGAAATGGCAGAGGCTTATATAGCTCCATGCGCCAGTAACGCAACCGCGCCCTACGCGAGACGCTCCAATTCCGTACTTGAGGCTGAATGCCAAGACATCAGGCCATCATGCCTACAACTACTGACAAGAAACAGAACATATCAGGCTGTCACTGGCATGTTCTGAGGCACTCATTACCGTGACTTTGCCAACTGCAACTGCCACCATCCCGAACTAACAGGCTATGGATTGATGCACTATGCATAAACCAACATGACATCAGCGAACGAAACGCACAGGTCCGGACTATGGGTACCATCTATAGTCTTGCGTGGGATGTCTTTATCTGGCTTGGTGATGTCGAGAACTCATCCATACAAGATCGCTCTCAGCTGAGCGGCCGGGAGCTCAGATTGTCCCTTGCGACCTTGTTAGATCAAGTCACATCCACTGCTGTGCCATCGTGGTGGACTAGGGCTTGGGTACTGCAAGAATTCTTGATGGCTCGACAAGATCCTGTCGTTTACTTCGGGGATCATGAAATGCGCTGGACGGAGATGGTGGGTCTTGGTGAGAAAGTCGACGAAGACAGATCGCTGTCATGGAAAGGCATTCGCGAAGGGCATAAAGATGAAGATCGCCCACTTGAGCGAGTCAGTGCGCCTTTCTTCGCAATCCATAGCACCAAGTACATGGCGAATAACGGAGACCTGGCATCATTCGGCTGGGCATGGGCGCAGACACAATCAAGCGATCCCAGAGACAAGGTGTATGCATTGCTAGGGCTTTTGGATGAGCGAGAGAGCGACTTGGTCACTAAGGACTACAATATTGGCCTGGACACACTCTACATAGAAGCAACCTATGCGGCGATTGCGGCCAATCAAAACCTTCACATCTTACAATTCGTCAAAAGTGCGAGGAGCGACCTCGCTCTTCCTTCATGGGCCGTCGACTTCAGCTACTCGTACAAGACAGAGGAAAGGTCCTGGTTCGCTAGCTCAGATGTGAGCAAGTACCTCTTCGTTGAACCTCCTAAGCCCTGGTGCACGGCGTATCCTCAATCAGCAGCGCAAGTATCGCTCGACCTCCAAAGTTGCACTCTCACTCTCAGAGGTCTCGAATTCGACACCATCCTCCATACCTTCGAGACTGACAAAGGAGACTATTTCGAAGAATTCGGCCAGGGAATAATGGACTTCGCAAAATCTCCCCTCAGCCTATTCGGAAATCGTCCAATCCTGTTGACACCAGGCGAACAAAAAGTCTATGGGGATTGGACATAAGGACTTGAGGAAAGGGGATTTTGTGTGTTTGCTTTTTGGGGGGAGGTGGCCTGTGGTTTTGAGACCGCAAGAGGGAGAGGGAGAGGGGAAGTTTGGGTTTTTGGGGTTTGCGTTTGTTAATGGGGTTTGTGGGGGGAGGGGATGGGGAAGTTGATGGGGGATGGGATGGGAACGGGGTTTAGGGAGAGGGGGTTTGGGATTGTGTGAGAGGGTATTTTGTTGTATGTATATGGGTTTGGCATGGGAGGCTGAGTTTATCCGTGATACTGAAATGTAGGATTGAGCTGCTGCTCTCAGAACAAGCTGCGCCAAGACCTTTGGCGGCCGGCTAGTCTTAGCGTACAGGGCCCGTGCTAAGGGCTTCCTATTATGGCTAGCGCATAAGTCCTTAGCTCCGTGGCTCTGACTTCTAAGACTAGCGGCTAGCCACTTCTTTTACTTAATTATCTCTCTAAGTCTTAATAAAACATCCTTTAACCTTTCTAGACCTCGACGATAACTATATTATAGGAACTTTAAAGTACTAGTATTAATATGTCTTTGCTATTAGCCCTACTCTTAGTATACCTTAGACCGGATTAGGGTAGTATAGCCTCTATTAGCCGCAAATAGCCCCTATCTACTCTATTATTAGAGCGGCCTTAAAGTCTTAATTACCTATAGACGGAGCTATACTATATATCTATAGAGATTCGAGGCCTATAGTATAGTTAGAAGCCTTATAGCTTTATATAAAGCTATATATCCGCGAGCGCCTAGGAACGTCCTCTATTCGCTAGTAATAATACTATCTAGGACGTAATACGGTTAGAATACGTCCCTTTATTTATATACTTAAAACGAAGTATTTAGGCTAGAGATTATTTTTAGTCCTCGTCTTATAAGTAGATAATACTCTAGGGAAAGTACGGCGTAATAAAGACTATTCGGAGGAAAAAAGACTAATATTAAGTATTATAAAAGCTCGTTCCCGACTTCTAGAGAATATTAAGTATATTTTCTACTAGTAGAATGCTATTGCTCTTATTATACTAGGTGCTTCTATGTCTTAGCCGGGTAGAAGCTAGCAATATTCTCTCGTCCTCTTATCTTAGGAATCTTACTTACAATTCGATAACTATTAGCTTAACTTCTATAAGCAGGTCTAGTCTATCTTCTTCCGGCGACATATAAAGCAGTTATGTTAGTACGAACCCGTCAATCTTAAGTGCGATAGACCTACTATCTTCTCTAGATAGAGACTCCGGTAGCCGCGGGATAGCTTTATATATTATACCTACCTCCTTCTTAGGCTCTTCTTATAGACTTTATCCTATCTTCTACCTTCTACCTTCTACCTTCTACCTTCTACCTTCTACCTTCTACCTTCCTTTACCTAACCTACGTATAATTAGCGTCGATCGGTTCTCGGCTCTTCTATATATAGTCTAGTGTATAGAAGAAGTCTTCGTAGAAGAGCCTAAGGACAAATGTCGCAAAGCTGTAGTATTAACCTTATATACCTACAAAACAGGTGGAATAGTATAACAACTATATATCCTAAGCAAAAGTCATAGTAGAATCGCACCTAGATATTAACGTAATGAAAATTATTGTCTATATAATAATCTATATATTTCTAAAGACGTAGGAATGAAAATTACAAAACACTACTTTAAGACAAACGCTATAAGAATAGCGTCCGGATTGCCTCTACTACGACACAACTACTACCGTTTACTATAAACGGAAATACGGGCGGACCCTTAGAATTAGCCGCTCTCTAACCTCTAAGTGTTTGCTAGACGTGAATATATCGCGTTATTAAGTCCTAAAGCCGATCGGGTAAATTAGGCTAAAACGCGGCTGTTCTAGGCCTATACGCTTTACTAAGCACGCGCAACTTAGCGTACACTTATCTAAATAGCGGGCTGCCGCCCTTCTTCTTCTTCTTCTTCCTCTTGCTCTTAGCTTCTTCCGCCTCGTATCTACTACTCGCATTTACTACTCGCATCTACTACTCGTATCTACTACTCGTATCTACTACTCGTATCTACTACTCGTATCTACCGCTAATATATCCGACGTCGACCTACTAGACTCCGACCTACTAGACCTACTAAGTGCGCTTTCTAGCCTGCTACTAAATCTATACCCGAATAAGTTGTCTAAGCTATTGTCTAAATTAAACCTAGATTCCGAGGCAGATGCTAGTATGCAAGCTACGCTTAATATAGACTAGCAACGTATCGAGGCAGAGCGCTAGATAGCTGCTAATAAGGAGGCCGCTATCGACGAAGAGGCTGCTATCGACGAAGAGGCACGTAGAGAGGCTCTATTCTAGGCGGTCGCTAATAAGGATATATATAAGGCGGAAACATATAAGTAGGAGGATCTTAGCGATAATAATATTGTACTAGAAGAGGCGGAGGAGGCTTCTATCGAAGAAAACGAGGCTATCGATCTATTTAGCGATATTAAGGAGGATAATCGTAATAAACTCGCGGATAAGGAAAATGCGGAAGATGCTAGCGTAGCTGTAGCACTACGCCGCTAGACTCGATAGCAGACTCGACTCGCCGCCGCCGCCGCCGCCGCCGCCGCCGCCGCCGCCGCCGCCGCCGCCGCTACTAGCCCTTAGCGACGTATTTAATAGAATAGGACTACTCGAGGCACTTAACGCGTTCGTAGTTAGCGTCGTACCCGCGAGCAGAAGTACGTTAATATCTTCGGAGAGATAAAGCGTACTAGGCTCCCGCCTAAGTAGTAGATAATAATCTTTAATAATAATAGTTATAGCGAGAAGCTAAATAGGACTTATCGCAACTATATCCGCTAGTCTATAGCTGCCCTTAAATATAAGTATATCGTCTTAGCTCGAGTTATTCGTAACGAACTTAAGAAGCTTGTTAGTAAGCCATTCTTTAACTAGTATAAACCGGAAGATTCGATAAAGGAGGTTAACCTATAGGAGATATATAGTATTATCGAAGACACTACACTAACCTAGGTAGATCTTCTACGTAAGCTGCTTCCGAATAAGAAGATCCTACTCGATAAGACTACGAACGAGTCGCCTCCGTATAAGTAGGACCGCCTCCGCAAGCGCATTGCAGTAATAATATAGATAGCTATTCGCTCGATCTCCTTAAAGAAGGCTTCTATATTCGGCAAGTAATTCGGCCTATACCTAGTTACTAGTAGTGTACTATACTATATAATTAGTATTATTAATAATATAGGCCTGTCTAGTGCCGCTCGCACGATTTAGGTACTAATACGGAAAACAGAGGCCGTTTAGGACTAGCGTATAATCGTAATAGCTCGAGATAAGCGGAGTTTCTCGGTATACGATAACCTAGTTAAGCAGAAGAATCGCAAGGGCGTCTAGAAGCAGGGTAACCGTACGGAGATACTAAATATAACTACCTCCTATATCGGCATTAACGAGCGTATTCTAGTAGAAGGTTTGACTAAGGATATAATTAATTTGAACTCGGAGCTTAGCTATAAACACATCCTAGGAAATCTTGCTAAGGACGCGAAGTATAGAACCCGTAAGCACCTCTCGTTATACTATATCGACTAGGTATTAGGTGTCGTATTTAGACTAGAGCTAAAGGGTATGTTCGAGGGTTACGATTTCGAGATACGATATTAGTCGACTATTATAGAGAGTCTCGATATAGCACTCGGAATTAGTACTAAGTATCTCCGTCCGGGCACTAAAACCGAACACTTTGCATAGCTAATAATCGATATTATAGATCCGGAAGAAGCTACTAATCTCGTCCCGATAAAGCTATCGATAAACGATAAGGTATCGATTGCTAGATCTAAGGAGGTTCTAAAGGATATCTTCCTCGATAATATATAGCTAGATAAGGATAAGGACTTCGGATATTAGCTACAACCTAGTAACTCTACTAAACAGATTGCCGCGCGCGATAAGAAGAGTCGGCTATATCTAATCGTCGGAGACTAGATAACTTATGCCCGTTTTAATAGCTATTAAGCGGAAGGCGTCGAGTCGGAGCGCCTATATAATCGATACGACTAGGGCGTTATCGTGCCTAGCTAGCTATATATCTATATAAATAAAGCGTACGGCATCGTTAAGACCTACTTCGATAAGAATTCCGATAAAGTATAGCTTGCCTATTCCTTAGTCGGCGATGCCTTGTTCTATACGATAAAAGGCATTAGTAAAGAGAACCCGAAATACTTCCTCGTCCTAAACTTGCTATATCGCATATTCCGTAGCCGTATTACTGCCTGCTTCTAGTATAAGATAGACTTGCAGGGTTTGTTAGACTATATAGTCGATAAATCGAAGAGCCGGATCGAGGTACTAAAGGCTGCTATCGCGAATCTCGAGCCGGAGTAGTATCTATAAATAGTCGAGAATATCTAGAATAAGGCGTTTACTAAGGAGGCATAGTAGAACAAGTATACCTAGGACGAGGTTGTTCTATAAGATACTAATTATACTACTATATACCGCTTGCTTATATAGATCGAGGAGCTAATAACGATGCGTACCGCTATCCGGAAAATAGATATCGGTTACTTAAAGCGTATAGTAGACTACCTCATCGTTCTATTCCTTAGAACCAATTAGACTAACTACGCGAAGTATATACTAGAATTCCGCTAGTTACTAGAATAGGATTAGCCGTTACGTCGAGCATTAATAGCTATCTCTATCGTAAATCCCTTAGGTAAGGAAGGCAAAGGCATCGCTATAGATAAGGAGATTAAGCTTATTAATAACGACCTAACTCTAGATCTAAACTACTTTAGTAACTCAACCTATAATATAGCCGCTGTCGCTCGTAAGAAGGCCGGTAATCGCCGCGTAGCTCGAGTATTAAAGAAGATATTTATATCCGCGATCGGTATCGAAGGTACTAACTATTATACTAATAAGAACGCCGTAACCGATATACTAAGTATAGCCGACAAGCTGTTCCGAGATAGCCTTACAGAGCGATAGCTAGTTAGTAAGGATTCTCCCGAGGATAATCGTGCCCTATCGGACGATATTTAGTAGATTAGTATTAGCAAGCTAGTACTAGCAATTAAGGCATTAAATAAGGCTTATAGCGCTCGTTCTCGGTGTATAACTATAAGCACGAACGAGGCAGGTAATAATAGCGTCGATAGCATTAACGGTACTAATGCTCGTAGCTACGGACTCGACGGATATAGCGGAGATCGTAGTCCACTCGGCGCTAGGGCTATTAATAAGGCAGATAAGCTATATATAGATGCTAATAGCTTTGCTTAGTTAGGCGACGGTCTACTACCGGTAGGATATGTCTAGGCATTAGGCGTAGACGATAGCAGTAGTAGTAGCAATCTCGGCTTCTACTCTATAGCTAGCGGTATACTATATAACGTAGCACTCGTAGATCTAGATATAATATAGTCTAACGATGCTAATCGCAACCTAGTTCGCGATACTAGTCGTACTAGCACTAGTGTAGCTAGTGCAGCTAGTAGTAGAATAGACGATAGCGACGACCTAACACTTATATATAGTGCTATCTAAGAGACCGCTGCTACTACTAGCTACTTCGATTATGCCGAGTATTAGGATCTAGACTAAGATAATAATAAGGCTATTACAATAGCTATAGCTATAGACTAGGGTATTGCAGCGATTAAGGATAGAATTAAAATAGCTTTTATATTCGGCATATTCGGTGTCTAGGTATATAGCAATCTAATCTAATATATTTATTATTTAGCTCTCGTTAATAGCTTCTATTCACTAGCCTAGCTTCCATTTACTAGCCTAGCTTCTATGCTTCTATTCACTAGCCTAGTGTATAGCCTTAGGCACTAAACTAGTAGCGGGCGGCTATTGCGTTGAAAGTGCGGTTAGCGGCGAAGTAGTAGCGGTAGACTAGAGTGCGTATCTCGTCGGGGATGCTTGTAAAGTCGAAGGGTTTGGCTATGCGTACGATAATAGCTTAATAGCTAGCTAGGCTAGGCGTACGATAATAGCTTAATAGCTAGCTAGGCTAGGCGTACGATAATAGTTTAATAGCCGGCTACGAAGGGTTTAGCTAGGCGTACGATAATAGCTTAATAGCCGGCTACGAAGGGTTTAGCTAGGCGTACGATAATAGCTTAATAGCCGGCTACGAAGGGTTTAGCCTACCTCCTTCTTAGGCTCTTCTTATAGACTTTATCCTACCTTCTACCTTCTATCTTCTATCTTCTACCTTCTACCTTCTACCTTCTACCTTCTACCTTCTACCTTCCTTTACCTAACCTACGTGCAATTAGCGTCGATCGGTTCTCGGCTCTTCTGTATATAGTCTAGTATATAGGAGAAGTCTTCGTAGAAGAGCCTAAGGACAAATGTCGCAAAGCTATAGTATTGACCTTATATACCTACAAAACAGGTAGAATAGTACAACAACTATACATCCTAAGCAAAAGTTATAGTAGAATCGCACCTAGGTATTAACGTAATGAAAATTATTGTCTATATAATAATCTGTATATTTCTAAAGACGCAGGAATAAAAATTACAAAACACTACTTTAAGACAAACGCTATACGAATAGCGTCCGGATTGCCTCTACTACGATACAACTACTACCGTTTGCTATAAACGGAAACACAGGCGGACCCTTAGAATTGGCCGCTCTCTAACCTCTAAGTGTTTGCTAGGCGTAAATGTATCGCGTTATTAAGTCCTAAGGCCGATCGGGTAAATTAGGCTAAAACGCGGCTATTCTAGGCCTATACGCTTCACTAAGCACGCGCAACTTGGCGCACACTTATCTAAATAGCGGGCTGCCGCCCTTCTTCTTCTTCTTCTTCTTCCTCTTACTCTTAGCTTCTTCCGCCTCGCATCTACTACTCGTATCTACTACTCGTATCTACTACTCGCATCTACTACTCGTATCTACTACTCGCATCTACTACTCGTATAGATACCGAGGAAGCTATCGAGGTTCCTTAGTAGGCCTATATCGCTACTAGCGATAGCACTCCTACGCTGCGTTAAGATCTAGATAAGCCTATTGTTAGCGACCGCTTCGAGGGCAATATCTGCCTCGAGGAGTAGCGCCGCTAGCGATAGATCGAGCGCTAGGCTAAAGGCTAGAGTCTTTAGCGCACAGTCCGTAGATAGCGTATAGATTATCGCTAGTCGATGCGTGCCGCCGCTCGCTAAGGCCCGCCGCGACTATTAATAGAGTTAAATTAGGAGGACGTCGATACTGTCGAGGGCGTTAAATATAATAATCCCTCTAATCTTCCTCCTCTACGTATAGCGGCTCTAGATCTAGTCTATTATAGAGGCGGTAGCTTCCTTTAGTTAGGGAGAAACCTTAATATTAGTAAAGGCCGTCGTAAGGAACAGAAACAGAAGAAGTAGTAGCAGTAGCAGTAGCAGTATACCTAGGTTAGTAAGAAGGTAGTAGGACGTCCGGCTAAGATATACGATTAGCGTTATTAATAGCAGCAGTAGTAGCAAGGCATATAGAACACCCTGCTACAAGCCGTACTAATTCTTCTATCTCGCAAGGCTTATACTCGCTAGCGGCTAAACTAGTCTACCGAGAAGCTAGAGCTTCCTCAAGATCTATAATAGAAGACCGCCTTCTTTTAGGCTACGACTAATTATATGCTCGACAAGCTATTTAATCTAGAGGAAATCTAGATATTAATATAGGATGCCGGTCTTAAGCGAGAGGCTATCCCCTTCTAGCGGGACATTGTTAAGAATAGCCTATAGTAGGTACTAAATGCATTCTATCCTAATAAGGGCTATATACCTTCGGACCTTTAGCGTAAGGTACTATATAACCTAGTTTTCGCGGGCACCGATATAGTAATAATCGAGAAGACCGGTAGCGGCAAGAGCTTAGTCTACTAGGCATATACTATGCTAACTAGTCGCATTAATATCTAGATTATCCCTCTAAACCGCCTTAGTAAAGAGCAGAAGGCTAATATTAACTAAACGATACGTACGCTTGCTTAGAAGTCTATAGTTACTACCGGAAACGTCGAGTTAGTACGTTGCTATATAATCTCTACTAAGACTAAGCGTAAGGACCTAAAGATATACGATAATATCGTTACTAGCAAGTACTACTATATCTTCTATAGTCTAGAGTAGGCGTCTACTCCGGAATTGCGAGAGGTATTTAAGAAGATTGGCGATCGCATTAGCCTTATTACTATCGATAAGCTGCACTTAGTACATAAATAGAAGGACTTCCGCGAGGAATTTGCCTAAATATACACCCTCCGTAGCCTATTCCGCAATAATACCCTATAGCTAGGTGCCTCTGCGACTATCTCCTAGGAGATACTCGAATTTGTCTTAAAGTATAGAGGCTTCCGTAATAATAGCCGCGAGGCATTTAAGACTAAGGTTATCCGTACGAGTATCGATCGGATCGATACTATATATATCTTTAAGACTATTCCGTAGAAGTATAGTAGCGACTTCGATTTGCTATACCTATTACTAAAGAAGGCCGTTACTAATAGATAAGCTATACCTACGAATATCGATAAGGCGATCGTATTTATTAATAGCCGGGGAAAGGTTAATAAGCTAACCTATATTCTGCGTTAGTAGCTTGTCTAGCTAACAGAGGGCTAAGAAGATCTAACTAAGAAGTATACCTAGAACAATACCGGCTACAATATATACAAAGTCGTCGCTTTCTATACCGTATATATCGCTAATTACGACAAGGATCTCCGATATAACGAGTTTAAGAAGCCTAGCGCTCGTTTATTAACTCGCATTATAGTTAGTACCCTAGCGATCGCTATAGGCACTAATATTAGCGATGTCAAGTTCGTTATTATATAGTAGCTGCCTATTACGAAGGATATCGACGATGCTATATAGCGAGCTAGTCGTACTAGTCGTAAGCTTAGCGTAGGATAGCGGTTATATACTATCTTCTTCTTCCCTTAGTATATCGACGATATAGCTAAGCGTATTCTAGATAGTGTTAACTATGCCTCTATTATTAATCGAGAAGGTCGACCGGCTAACGCGGACTAATATAAGAATCTCGTATAGGGTGCTATTATATACTAGCCGATCCGACTAAGCGGTCTACGTAATACCGAGATCCTTAGCGAAGATGTTAATAGAGACCTAGATTAGGATAAGGATAACGAGGATACTATTATCGTTCCGAGAGGCACGGGCATAGATATAGCTGCTATACTAGAAACCTAGGAAGCAGGTAATACTAATGCTAATACTAATGCGCCTAGGCGCAAGAATTAGTCTAAGAATAATATAGAAAAGCGCAACAAGATCCCCGACATCTTCCGCTTATTGTTTAATAGCTAGTATATAGCGATACCTCGATGCCTACGTACTATCCTTAATAAGCGATACTAGGAAGAGCTCCGACTATAGGATCCTAAGGAGAGCCTAGATTCGAAGGACTACTATAATATTGTCTATAATCGCGATCTAGATTCGGTATTCTAGTAGGATAAACAGGTACTACGCCTACCGAAAGCCCTAGTTGTACCGCATAAGGGCTCTAAGTAGTACTTCTTACTACTATACCTATAGAAGTTCTTCGACCGGAAGGCTAATAAAGCTAGCGGCCGGTTTAATACGTACTTCTTTGCTCTTCTATCGAATACCCTTATCGAGGACCGATATATCTAGGACCTCTATAATATTATACGGCATCTAGCACTCGGCGATAGTAAAGAGCAGTCTACTAGCATAAATAGGGAGGAAATACTTAAGAGTGCGCTAAAGTTCGACAACTAGTACTAGGCTAGCGGTAACAATCTTTACGATAAGCTTCGCTTCGGTAAAGTACTTAGATATATTAACTACGACTTTCCTAAGGCATTTAAGGACTAGTAGAAGTACTATAAGGAGCGGAAGCGTAAGTAGGCCGAGCGAAAGACGGCCGTAGAGGTAGTAACTAGCGACAATAGCGACGACTAGCCTCCGCCTCTGCCTCCGCCTATAGCCTAGGATCGTCTTCGCTAGTTATAGTAGGATTCGGACAAGTCTCGCGATACTAATATATCGCTAGTAAAGAAAGCTATCGTAGGTAATCGGAAGGCAAAGGGGAAGCAGTCTCAATCGTAACTAAAGGCGAAAGGCAAGCGTATAGGAGATCTAATCTAGGATAATAGTGCTACGGCCTTATCTACTCGTATACTAATATAGCGGACACTACGCCGCCGGCGCTAGCGAGAGGATAAAGACAGTAATTATAGTACTCTAATCTCGGTCGCTAAGTCTACTCTTCGTAAGGCTATAAGCAATCGCCCGCGTCGTACACTATCGCTAACTCTAAAGGTACGAGAGAACCTTGCTCTTATTAGCGCGGATATCCTACCGGAGAATCTACTCGAGGAGAGCCTAACTCGTCGTAAGAAGAGATAGATTAGCACTAGAATAGCGCTAGAATTGGCGCTAGAATTGGCGCTAGAATTGGCGCTAGAATTAGCGCTAGAATAGCACTAGAATGGCACTAGAATTAGCGGTAAAATAGTACTAGAATAGCACTAGAATTGGCGGTAAAATAGCACTAGAATTAGCACTAGAATTGGCGCTAGAATTGGCACTAGAATTAGCGCTAGAATTGGCATTTAATAAGGTCCTTCCTTACTACCCTTCTATTATATGCTTGTAAGCTCGCTAAGTCCTTGTCCTATCCCCGGAAAAGTAAGCCGTAATACTACGCTCGATCGCAGGTTGTATACTATACTATCTTCTAGATCGGATAGGTTATATACTATAATATCTTCTAGATCAGATATCGGTAGTAGTATTAAGCTGCTTCTGCGAGAGCTAGCGTATAATGCCTAGTTAAGTTGCTTCTACGAGAGCCGGCGTAAGCTGCTCCTACGAGAGCCGGCGTATAATGTAGGATGCCTAGTTTAGCTACTTCTACGAGAGCTAGCGTATAATGCCTAGTTTAGCTACTCCTACGAGAGCCGGCGTATAATGTAGGATGCCTGGTTTAGCTGCTTCTGCGAGAGCTAGCGTATAATACCTAGTTTAGCTGCTCCTACGAGAGCCGGCGTATAATATAGGATACCTAGTTTAGCTGCTTCTGCGAGAGCTAGCGTATAATGCCTAGTTTAGCTACTCCTACGAGAGCCGGCGTGTAATGTAGGATGCCTAGTTTAGCTGCTTCTGCGAGAGCTAGCGTATAGTGCCTAGTTTAGCTGCTTCTGCGAGAGCTAGCGTATAGTGCCTAGTTTAGCTGCTTCTGCGAGAGCTAGCGCTAGAATTAGCGCTAGAATTGGCATTTAATAAGGTCCTTCCTTACTACCCTTCTATTATATCCTTGTAAGCTCGCTAAGTAGGCTCTTTACTACCCTTCTATTATATCCTTATAAGCTCGCTAAGTAGGCTCTTTACTACCCTTCTATTATGTCCTTATAGGCTCGCTAAGTAGGCTCTTTACTACCCTTCTATTATATCCTTATAGGCTCGCTAATTATATCCTTATAAATAGTCGTAGGTGTCGATAGTCGTAGGTATCGATAGTTATAGGTATCTATAGTCAAATCGTATATAGGAGCTAGTCGAGGAGCGTAAAAATCGTATATAGGAGCGTAAATGCGAGGAAGCGATAAGGATGCCGAGTCCCGCTAAGACCCCGGATTTAGTATAGTAGAGCGCTTGATTAGTAGGATTAAACGTTATAGCTGCTTCCTTCCGCGCATTTATAATACCGACTTTTACGACTTTTACAACAGCATTACTAATATAACGAGATACGTCGATTTAGCGCGTTTCTAGCAAATAGCGCTAACAAAAGTGTCTAACACGATAACGACGGCCGCCTTAGGCACTAAGAACAGCCTCCGAAACCCGAGAAGTTACTAATACTAGCGAGAAGTTACTAACACTAGCGAGAAGTTACTAGCGAGACTAGCGAGACTAGCGAGACTAGCACTATACTCATTGCACCGTATACTCTTACAGGCACTACAATATATACGGCAAGGATAGATACGTAGGGCGATAATATATATCGAGCGCAAGCACTCTTCGAGAAGCTACGACAGCCCTCTTACGTTAACGCCCTCTATTACTTAGACTCTCCCTAGAACGATTATTCCGATAACTAGTTGCTATACAAGGTAGAGAAAACGAACAGTAGCGTCCGGGGATCTAATTAACTAGCGGTACTAAGCGGCTGCAGAAGCATACACTCCGAAGCATACTAGAATTACATATAGCCTATATACTACGCGTAATGCGCAACAATCAACGCATTCTATTACTAACTATAGTACGAGGTGTATAGGAAGGGACTTATTAAGCGAAACACGATAGCGATCGCTAAAGCGACACTTATTAGTACCTAGACAACAATAGAGTATAACCGCGCCCTTAGTGTTAGAGACACCGCGAAAAAAAAGGGTTATCGAGCGCGTTGCAGTCGTATAGCAATGTTAATGCGCTTGCTAGAATAGAAGAGGAGGCGCACTATAGTCGAATAGTAGTCTTAATACGTAAAGGGCTATAGTCGTATAGTAGTGCTACAGTCGTATAGTAGTAAAGACTAAGACTAAGCGCCTTCGGGCTTGAGTACACTAGAGGCCCTTACGTACTAAGGTTATTATAACTAATAGTCCTAACGAAGGCGTTACGCCGACTTAACTAGATGCGTTCTCGAGAGCTATTATCCTATAAAGAATCCGAACGTAGGAAGCCTATAGCCGCTACTTAAGGTATACCTTACTAAAGAGTTTTTACCGAGTTAGACCTATAGCAATACTACGAACCTATTAACCTACTTAGTAGGAGAGTCGCTATCGAGCCGCTACTTAAGGTGTACCTTACTAAAGAGTTTTTACCGAGTTAGACCGTTAGCCGCATTATAGGTGTACCTTACTAAAGAGTTTTTACCTCCGCTAATCTATCTAAGACCTCTACAGTTTGCACTACGATGTTCTAACAAAAACTATGCTCTTTCGGTTAAATGCGCAGTCGGCGCCCGCTAAAGCTATAGAAAACAACCTACTCGCTAGGAGAGTCGCCTTCGCAACGTCTTGCGTCGGCAAAGCCTATCGGAGACCTTAAAAGAAAAGAAGGACTAAACAAACTCTACCGATCGAGGAACCTTAACTAACTTAAGCGGTTCTATCGGTAGCAAGCCGTAGGACTAGTTAGGAGATAGTGTTGATCGCTATAGAGCTACCTATATGCGATAAAGAGGTATCGACACTGTTATATACGCCGATAGCTAGTGTATTGCTAGGGGTGTTAGTATATTAGTATATATAGAAGAAGAAGAAGTTAAACTAGGAAGCGTAGGTCTATATTAGCGCTTCGTAGGTAAGGTTTGCCTCTACTAATAGGATTGCGCTATTTACGCTATAATAGCAAGGCAATAATAACGGCTATATATTATCGCACTTTTAACGTAACGTAATAGCCGCCGACTGCTACTAGTTGAATGCCTAAGGCTAGAATTGCTAGCGACAAGAGGCATAGGCAAGGACTTCGCATTAGGCTATAACTAGTTTAAAAAGCTCTTCGGCACGATAATTACAACGACTATTTAGAATATGCTCTGCGCTCGTTAGCCGACGCAGCTCTTTATTGAAATTACCGGAGGCCTCCTTTAGTATTAGGCGCTCTGAATTTATACAAACGCTAGTTATCAAACTATTATCGTACGCCTAGCCTAGCCTAGCCGGCTATTAAGCCATTATCGTACGCCTAGCTAAACCCTTCGTAGCCGGCTATTAAGCTATTATCGTACGCATAGCCTAGCCGGCTATTAAACCATTATCGTACGCCTAGCTAAACCCTTCGTAGCCGGCTATTAAGCTATTATCGTACGCCTAGCCTAGCCGGCTATCAAACTATTATCGTACGCCTAGCTAAACCCTTCGTAGCTAGCTATTAAGCTATTATCGTACGTATAGCTAAACCCTTCGACTTTACAAGCATCCCCGACGAGGTACGCACTCTAGTCTACCGCTACTACTTCGCCGCTAACCGCACTTTTAACGCAATAGCCGCCCGCTGCTAGTTTAGTGCCTAAGGCTATATACTAGGCTAGTAAATAGAAGGATAGAAGCTAGGCTAGTAAATGGAAGCTAGGCTAGTAAATAGAAGCTATTAACGAGAGCTAAATAATAAATACATTAGATTAGATTGCTATATACCTAGATACCGAATATGCCGAATATAAAAGCTATTTTAATTCTATCCTTAATCGCTGCAATACCCTAGTCTATAGCTATAGCTATTGCAATAGCCTTATTATTATCTTAGTCTAGATCCTAATACTCGGCATAATCGAAGTAGCTAGCAGTAGCAGCGGTCTCTTAGATAGTACTATATATAAGTGTTAGGTCGTCGCTGTCGTCTATTCTATTACTAGCTACACTAGCTACACTAGTGCTAGTACGACTAGCATCGCGAACTAGGTTGCGATTAGTATCGTTAGACTATATTATATCTAGATCTGCGAGTGCTACGTTATATAGTATACCGCTAGCTATAGAGTAGAAGCCGAGATTGCTACTGCTACTACTATCGTCTGCGCCTAATGCCTAGACATATCCTGCCGGTAGTAGACCGTCGCCTAACTAAGTAAAGCTATTAGCATCTATGTATAGCTTATCTGCCTTATTAATAGCTCTAGCGCCGAGTAGACTACGATCTCCGCTATGTCCGTCGAGTCCGTAGCTACGAGTATTAGCACCGTTAATGCTATCGACGCTATTATTGCCTGCCTCGTTCGTACTTATAGTTATATACCGAGAACGAGCGCTATAAGCCTCATTTAATGCCTTAATTGCTAGTACTAGCTTACTAATACCAATCTACTAAATATCGTCCGATAGGGTACGATTATCCTCGGGAGAATCCTTACTAACTAGCTGTCGCTCTATAAGGCTATCTCGGAACAGCTTGTCGGCTATACTTAGTATATCGGTTACGGCGTTCTTGTTAGTATAATAGTTAGTACCTTCGATACCGATCGCGGATATAAACATCTTCTTTAATGCTCGAGCTACGCGGCGATTACCGGCCTTCTTACGAGCGATAGCGGCTATATTATAGGTTGAGTTACTAAAGTGGTTTAGATCTAGAGTTAGGTCGTTGTTAATAAGCTTAATCTCCTTATCTATAGCGATGCCTTTGCCTTCCTTACCCGAGGGATTTACGATAGAGATAGCTATTAATGCTCGACGTAACGGCTAATCCTATTCTAGTAACTAGCGGAATTCTAGCATATGCTTCGCGTAGTTAGTCTAATTAGTTCTAAGGAATAGAACGATAAGGTAGTCTACTATACGCTTTAAGTAACCGATATCTATTTTCCGGATAGCAGTACGTATCGTTATTAGCTCCTCGATCTATATAAGTAAGCGGCATATAGTAGTATAATTAGTATCTTGCAGAACAACCTCGTCCTAGGTATACTTGTTCTACTATGCCTCCTTAGTAAACGCCTTATTCTAGATATTCTCGACTATTTATAGATACTACTCCGGCTCGAGATTCGCGATAGTAGCCTTTAGTACCTCGATCCGGCTCTTCGATTTATCGACTATATAGTCTAACAAACCCTACAAGTCTATCTTATGCTAGAAGTAGGCAGTAATACGGCTACGGAACATGCGATATAGTAGGTTTAGGACGAGGAAGTATTTCGGGTTCTCTTTACTAATGCCTTTTATCGTATAGAATAAGGCATCGCCGACTAAGGAATAGGCAAGCTGTACTTTATCGGAATTCTTATCGAAGTAGGTCTTAACGATGCCGTACGCTTTGTTTATATAGACATATAGCTAGCTAGGCACGATTACGCCCTAGTCGTATCGATTATACGGGCGCTCCGACTCGACGCCTTCCGCTTAATAGCTATTAAAACGGGCACAAGTTATCTAGTCTCCGACGATTAGATATAGCCGACTCTTCTTATCGCGCGCGGCAATCTGTTTAGCAGAGTTACTAGGTTATAGCTAATATCCGAAGTCCTTATCCTTATCTAGCTATATATTATCGAGGAAGATGTCCTTTAGAACCTCCTTAGATCTAGCAATCGATACCTTATCGTTTATCGATAGCTTTATCGGGACGAGATTAGTAGCTTCTTCCGGGTCTATAATATCGATTATTAGCTATATAAAGCGTTCGGTTTTAGTGCCCGGACGGAGATACTTAGTACTAATTCCGAGTGCTATATCGAGACTCTACGTAATAGTCGACTAATATCGTATCTCGAAATCGTAACCCTCGAATATACCCTTTAGCTCTAGTCTAAATACGATACCTAATGCCTAGTCGATATAGTATAACGAGAGGTGCTTACGGGTTCTATGCTTCGCGTCCTTAGTAAGATTTCCTAGGATATGTTTATAGCTAAGCTCCGAGTTCAAATTAATTATATCCTTAGTTAAACCTTCTACTAGAATACGCTCGTTAATGCCGATATAGGAGGTGGTTATATTTAGCATCTCCGTACGGTTACCCTACTTCTAGACGCCCTTGCGATTCTTCTGCTTAACTAGGTTATCGTATACCGAGAAACTCCGCTTATCTCGAGCTATTACGATTACACGCTAGTCCTAAACTGCCTCTGTCTTCCGTATTAGTACCTAAATCGTACGAGCGGCACTAGACAGGCCTATATTGTTAATAATACTAATTATATAGTATAGCACACTACTAGTAACTAGGTATAGGCCGAATTGCTTACCGAATACGGAAGCCTTCTTTAAGGAGATCGAGCGAATAGCTATCTAGGTTATTACCGTAATGCGCTTGCGGAGGCGATCTTACTTCTATAGCAGATCGTTCTCTTTGTCGATAGATACCTTCTTGTTTAGAAGCAGCTTCCGTAGGAGACTAACCTATATTAGCGTAGTTTCCTCGATTATACTATACATCTCCTATATATTAACTTCCTGTATCGAATCCTCTAGCTTATATTAGTTAAAGAAGGGCTAACTAACAAGCTTCTTTAGTTCGTTGCGAATAACTCGAGCTAAGACGATATACTTATGTTTAAGGGCAGCTATAGACTAGCGGATATAGTTGCGATAAGTCCTATTTAGCTTCTCGCTATAACTATTGAAGATTATTATCTACTACTTAGGCGGGAGCCTAGTACGCTTTATCTCTCCGAAGATATTAACGTACTTCTGCTCGCGGGTACGACGCTAACTACGAACGCGTTAAGTGCCTCGAGTAGTCCTATTCTGTTAAACACGTCGCTAAGGACTAGCGGCGGCGGCGGCGGCTGCGGCTACGAGTCGAGTTTATTATCGAGTCTAGCGGCGTAGTAGTATAGCTGCGCTAGCATCTTCCGTATTTTCCTCGTCCGCGAGTTTATCGCTATTATCCTCCTCGACGTCGCTAAATAGGTCGATAGCCTCGTCTTCCTCGATAGGAGCCTCTTCCGCCTCTTCTAATGCGATATTATTATTACTAAGATTATTATCCTACTTATACGCCTCTAGCTCGTATGTGTCCTTATTAGCGACCGCTTATAACAATGCCTCTCGACGCGCTTCGTCTTTATTGCGCTTATTACGCTCGTTCTGCTAAAGGGCAAGGTCCGTATTAAGCGTAGCCTACATCTCCGCCTACTAATCGGAGTCTAATTTCATTTTAGATAGCGGCTCGGATAAGAGGTTAGGGTCGAGGTATAGCGGCGCTAGACCGGATAGCGCGTTAGGTAGGTTAGAGTCAGAGTTAGACATATTAGCGGCAATAATAGTGCTAGACGCGAGTGTTAGCGGCAGTACGAGTACTAGCGGTAGTGCGAGTGCTAGCGGTAGTGCGAGTACTAAATATAGGCAGAAGAACGTAGGAGCAGGAAGAAGAGACGAAGAAGGGCGTCCGTACTACTATTATACCTATAGCTTAAAGCGGCAAGGCTTTGTTAGTTAGACCCACTTAACTAAGGAAGTATAAAGCGCTTAGTTTACGACTTACGATTTATATACAAAGACAGCACGATTAGTCGCAACGCCGACAAGACTTCGTTAATATATAGTAGTAGTAGCAGTAGCAGTAGTAGCACCTCTACAAACACGAGATCGATTAATACGGCATATACGATATTAATTAGCGCGACAAACGACAACCTATAGGAAGCCGTATACGAGAATCTTCTACTGCTTAGCGTAGAACGGAGCGCAATTAGCGATAAGCATAATCTACGATAGCCTATAGTGCTAGCCTATAGTGCTAGCCTATAATGCTAGCCTATAGTACTAGCTTTTGTCGATAGATTTAAGCTAGCTAAATAGCCTCCGCTACTTAGACACAACACAACAATACTACGCTCTACGCATGTATCGCTCGCATTAAGGTAATCTAGAAATAGCCGCTCTACAACCTCCGCATTGTCGCTTATCGATATTCGAAGGTCTCAATTCTAGTAAACAAGTTAGCTTCGCTCGAGGGCTAGTATTTAGTAGGTAGGCATTAGGGACATACGTAGTCTATACAAACAGTATTTAGAAATAGTCGCTCTACAATCTCCTAGTCTTAGATGTATATATTTCGTATATTAGATATTAGGTAGTTAGACACTATACTAACCCGTCGCATACCTATAGCTACCTATGTTAAATATCACTTATTTTCTCAACAACTACGCGTTACATTTGAATACTATATATATAGAATAACTTAGAATTGACGGGACAATAAGATGCGAGTACTAAATTACGAGATTTTACGCTAGTTAATAACCTAGTATTTTTATAAGGACTGCCTCTATAGCTTTGCGACATTTGTCCTTAGACCCTTGCTAGCGCAAGGAGGTTAGTATAGTAGTGTAGGTCCGGTCGCGTAGTAGTCCGATATAGATTAGTAGTAGTAGTAGTAGTAGTAGAAGGAGCATAGTAGTAGAAGGCAGGCAGAAGACCTACACCTACTACACTTCCTTGCGCTTAGTTAGCAAGGGTCTAAACCGGAGATAGGGTTTAGCTAGGCGTACGATGATAGTTTAATAGCCGGCTAGGCTAGGCGTACGATAATAGCTTAATAGCCGGCTACGAAGGGTTTAGCTAGGCGTACGATAATAGTTTAATAGCCGGCTAGGCTATGCGTACGATAATAGCTTAATAGCCGGCTACGAAGGGTTTAGCTAGGCGTACGATAATAGCTTAATAGCTAGCTAGGCTAGGCTAGGCGTACGATAATAGTTTAATAACTAGCGTTTGTATGAATTCAGAGCGCCTAATACTAAAGGAGGCCTCCGGTAATTTTAATAAAGAGCTACGTCGGCTAACGAGCGTAGAGCATATTCTAAATAGTCGTTGTAATCATCGTGCCGAAGAGCTTTTTAAACTAGCTATAGCCTAATACGAAGTCCTTGCCTATGCCTCTTGTCGCTAGCAATTCTAGCCTTAGGCATTTAACTAGTAGCAGTCGGCGGCTATTACGTTGCGTTAAAAGTGCGATAATGTATAGCCGTTATTATTGCCTTGCTATTATAGCGTAAATAGCGCAATCCTATTAGTGGAGGCAAACCTTACCTACGAAGCGCTAATATAGACCTACGCTTCCTAGTTTAACTTCTTCTTCTTCTATATATACTAATATACTAACACCCCTAGTAACATACTAGCTATTAGCGTATATAATAGTGTGCTGCACCATCACGATCTTGAAAGAACGGTTCATGTTGACTGAAAGTAAGAATTGCAGCTACATCTGGGACAGAGCCGCTTGTCTAATAGTTAAGGTTCCTCGGCAGGTAGTTTGTTTAGTCCTTTTAGTCTCCGATAGGCTTTGTCGACGCAAGACGTTGCGAAGGCGACTCTCCTAGCGAGTAGGTATACTATAGCTTTAGCGGGCGTCGACTACGTATTTAACCGAAAGAGCATAGTTTTTATTAGAACATCGCAGTCTTAGTGCAAACTATAGAGGTCTTAGATAGATTGGCGGAGGTAAAAACTCTTTAGTAAGGTACACCTATAATACGGCTAACGGTCTAACTCGGTAAAAACTCTTTAGTAAGGTATACCTTAAGTAGCGGCTCGATAGCGACTCTCCTACTAAGTAGGTTAATAGGTTCGTAGCATTGCTATAGGTCTAACTCGGTAAAAACTCTTTAGTAAGGTACACCTTAAGTAGCGGCTATAGGCTTCCTACGTTCGGATTCTTTATAAGATAATATACGCGCATCTAGTTAAGTCGGCGTAACGCCTTCGTTAGGACTATTAGTTATAATAACCTTAGTACGTAAGGGCCTCTAGTGTACTTAAGCCCGAAGGCGCTTAGTCTTAGTCTTTACTACTATACGACTGTAGCTACTACTATACGACTATAGCCCTTTGTGTATTAAGACTGTTATCCGACTATAGTGCGCCTCCTCTTCTAGCAAGCGCATTAACATTGCTATACGACTACAACGCGCTCAACAACCTTTTTTTTCGCGGTGTCTCTAATACTAAGGGCGCGGTTACACTCTATTGTTGTCTAGGTACTAATAAGTGTCGCTTTAGCGATCGCTGTCGTGTTTCGCTTAATAAGTCCCTTTCTATATACCTCGTACTATAGTTGGTAATAGAATACGTTAATTGTTGCGCATTGCGCGTAGTATATAGGCTATATGTAATTCTAGTATACTTCTAAGTGTATGCTTCTATAGCCGCTTAGTACCGCTAGTTAATTAGATCCCCGGACGCTACTATTCGTTTTCTCTACCTTGTATAGTAACTAGTTATCGGAATAATCGTTCTAGGGAGAGTCTAAGCAATAGAGGGCGTTAACGTAAGAGGGCTATCGTAGCTTCTCGAAGAGTGCTTACGCTCGATATATATTATCGCCCTACGTATCTATCCTTGCCGTATATATTATAGTGCCTATAAGAGCATGCGGTGCAATAAGTATAGTGCTAGTCTCGCTAGTCTCGCTAGTCTCGCTAGTCTCGCTAGTCTCGCTAGTCTCGCTAGTCTCGCTAGTCTCGCTAGTCTCGCTAGTCTCGCTAGTCTCGCTAGTTTCGCTAGTCTCGCTAGTCTCGCTAGTCTCGCTAGTCTCGCTAGTAACTTCTCGCTAGTATTAGTAACTTCTCGGGTTTCGGAGGCTGTTCTTAGTGCCTAAGGCGGCTATCGTTATCGTATTAGACACTTTTGTTAGCGCTATTTGCTAGAAACGCGCTAAATCGACGTATCTCGCTATATTAGTAATACTGTTATAAAAGTCGTAAAAGTCGGTGTTGTAAATACGCGGAAGGAAGTAGCTATAACGTTTAATCCTACTAATTAAGCGCTCTGCTATACTAAATCCGGGGTCTTAGCGGGACTCGGCATCCTTGTCGCTTCCTCGCATTTACGCTCCTATATGCGATTTTTACGCTCCTCGACTAGCTCCTATATACGATTTAACTATAGACACCTACGACTATCGATACCTACGACTATCGATACCTACGACTATTTATAAGGATATAATTAGCGAGCCTATAAGGACATAATAGAAGGGTAGTAAAGAGCCTGCTTAGCGAGCCTATAAGGACATAATAGAAGGGTAGTAAAGAGCCTACTTAGCGAGCCTACAAGGACATAATAGAAGGGTAGTAAAGAGCCTGCTTAGCGAGCTTATAAGGATATAATAGAAGGGTAGTAAGGAAGGACCTTATTAAATGCTAATTCTAGCGCCAATTCTAGCGCTAGCTCTCGCAGAAGCAGCTAAACTAGGCATTACACGCTAGCTCTCGTAGAAGCAGCTAAACTAGGCATTACACGCTAGCTCTCGTAGAAGCAGCTAAACTAGGCATTATACGCTAGCTCTCGCAGAAGCAGCTAAACTAGGCATTATACGCTAGCTCTCGCAGAAGCAGCTAAACTAGGCATTATACGCTAGCTCTCGCAGAAGCAGCTCAACTAGGCATTACACGCTAGCTCTCGCAGAAGCAGCTAAACTAGGCATTATACGCTAGCTCTCGTAGAAGCAGCTTAACTAGGCATCCTATATTATACGCCGGCTCTCGCAGAAGCAGCTTAACTAGCTCTCGCAGAAGCAGCTTAACTAGCACTCGCAGAAGCAGCTTAACTAGCACTCGTAGAAGCAGCTTAACTAGCACTCGTAGAAGCAACTCAACTAGGTATCCTATATTATACGCCGGCTCTCGTAGGAGTAGCTTAACTAGGCATCCTATATTACACGCCGGCTCTCGTAGAAGCAGCTAAACTAGGTAGGGTTAGCGGCGATAGCTTAGTGCTAGGCCTGCACTCGTAGAAGGACAAGGACTTAGCGAGCTTATAAGGACATAATAGAACGGTAGCTATAACGGATCTTGTTAATACCAACTCTACTACTAACTCTACTGCTATTTCCAGCGCCATTTCTAGTGCTATTTCTAGCGCTATCTCTAGTGCTAATTCTAGCGCTAGCTCTCGTAGAAGCAACTCAACTACCTGCTCTCGTAGAAGCAACTCAACTAGGCCTACTCTCGTAGAAGCAACTTAACTAGGTATTATACGCTAGCTCTACTATACGCTAGCTCTCGTAGAAGCAGCTTAATAGCTCTCGTAGAAGTAGCTCAACTAGGACACCTACGACTATTTATAAGCCCTATTAGCAAGCGCGTTAATAGCTAAGGCAATATGCTCGACTAGACTTTGTTACGGAGAGGGATAAGGTCTTTAATAAGCAAGGAGAGTCCTTAGATTATGTCGTCCTGCTCGAAACAAGCCTACTTAGCGAGCTTATAAGGATATAATAGAAGGGTAGTAAGGAAGGACCTTATTAAATGCCAATTCCAGCGCTATTCTAATGCTAATTCTAGTGCTAATTCTAGCGCCAATTCCAATGCCAATTCTAGCGCTAATTCTAATGCTAATTCTAGCGCTAATTCTAATGCTAATTCTAGCGCTAATTCTAATACTAATTCTAGCGCTAATTCCAATGCTAATTCTAGCGCTATTCTAGCGCTATCTATCTCTTCTTACGACGAGTCGGGCTCTCCTCGAGCAGATTCTCCGGTAGGATATCCGCGCTAATAAGAGCAAGGTTCTCTCGTGCCTTTAGAGTTAGCGATAGTATACGACGCGGGCGATTGCTTATAGCCTTACGAAGAGCAGACTTAGCGACCGAGATTAAAGTGCTATAATTACTGTCTTTATCCTCTCGCTAGCGCCGGCGGCGTAGTGTCCGCTATATTAGTATACGAGTAGATAAGGCCGTAGCACTATTATCCTAGATTAGATCTCCTATATACTTGCCTTTCGCCTTTAGTTACGATTAAGACTGCTTCCCCTTTACCTTCCGATTACCTGCGATAGCTTTCTTTACTAGCGATATATTAGTATCGCGAGACTTGTCCGAATCCTACTATAACTAGCGAAGACGATCCTAGGCTATAGGCGGAGGCGGAGGCGGAGGCTAGTCGTCGCTATTGTCGCTAGTTACTACCTCTACGGCCGTCTTTCGCTCGGCCTACTTACGCTTCCGCTCCTTATAGTACTTCTACTAGTCCTTAAATGCCTTAGGAAAGTCGTAGTTAATATATCTAAGTACTTTACCGAGGCGAAGCTTATTATAAAGATTATTACCGCTAGCCTAGTACTAGTTGTCGAACTTTAGCGCACTCTTAAGCATTTCCTCCCTATTTATACTAGTAGACTGCTCTTCACTATCGCCGAGTGCTAGATGCCGTATAATATTATAGAGGTCCTAGATATATCGGTCCTCGATAAGGGTATTCGATAGAAAAGTAAAGAAGTACGTATCAAACCGGCCGCTAGCTTTATTAGCCTTCCGGTCGAAGAACTTCTATAGGTATAGCAGTAAGAAGTACTGCTTAGAGCCCTTATACGGTGCAACTAGGGCTTTCGGTAGGCGTAGTACCTATTTATCCTACTAGAATACCGAATCTAGATCGCGATTATAGACAATGTTATAGCAGTCCTTCGAATCTAGGCTCTCCTTAGGATCCTATAGTTAGAGCTCTTCCTAGTATCGCTTATTAAGGATAGTACGTAGGCATCGAGGTGTCGCTATATACTAGCTATTAAACAATAAGCGGAAGATGTCGGGGATCTTGTTACGCTTTTCTATATTATTCTTAGACTAATTCTTGCGCCTAGGCGCATTAGTATTAGCATTAGTATTACCTGCTTCCTAGGTTTCTAGTATAGCAGCTATGCCTATGCCCGTACCTCTCGGAACGACAATAGTATCCTCGTTATCCTTATCCTAATCTAGGTCTCTATTAATATCTTCGCTAGGGATCTCGGTATTACGTAGACCGCTTAGTCGGATCGGCTAGTATACAATAGCACCCTATGCGAGATTCTTGTATTAGTCCGCGTTAGCCGGTCGACCTTCTCGATTAATAATAGAGGCATAGTTAATACTATCTAGAATACGCTTAGCTGCATCGTCGATATACTAAGGGAAGAAGAAGATAGTATATAACCGCTATCCTACGCTAAGCTTACGACTAGTACGACTAGCTCGCTATATAGCATCGTCGATATCCTTCGTAATAGGCAGCTACTATATAATAACGAACTTGATATCGCTAATGTTAGTGCCTATAGCGATCGCTAGGGTACTAACTATAATGCGAGTTAATAAACGAGCGCTAGGCTTCTTAAACTCGTTATATCGGAGATCCTTATCGTAATTAGCGATATATACGGTATAGAAAGCGACGACTTTGTATACATTGTAGCCGGTATTGTTCTAGGTATACTTCTTAGTTAGATCTTCTTAGCCCTCTATTAGCTAGACAAGCTACTAACGCAGAATATAGGTTAGCTTATTAACCTTTCCCCGGCTATTAATAAACACGATCGCCTTATCGATATTCGTAGGTATAGCTTGTCTATTAGTAACGGCCTTCTTTAGCAATAGGTATAGCAAATCGAAGTCGCTACTATACTTCTACGGAATAGTCTTAAAGATATATATAGTATCGATCCGATCGATGCTCGTACGGATAACCTTAGTCTTAAATGCCTCGCGGCTATTATTACGGAAGCCTCTATACTTTAAGACAAATTCGAGTATCTCCTAGGAGATAGTCGTAGAGGCACCTAGCTATAGGGTATCATTGCGGAACAGGCTATAGAGGGTATATATTTAGGCAAATTCCTCGCGGAAGTCCTTCTATTTATATACTAAGTGCAGCTTATCGATAGTAATAAGGCTAATGCGATCGCTAATCTTCTTAAATACCTCTCGCAATTCCGGAGTAGACGCCTACTCTAGACTATAGAAGATATAGTAGTACTTGCTAGTAACGATATTATCGTATATCTTTAGGTCCTTACGCTTAGTCTTAGTAGAGATTATACAGTAACGTACTAACTCGACGTTTCCGGTAGTAACTATAGACTTCTAAGCAAGCGTACGTATCGTTTAGTCGATATTAGCCTTCTACTCTTTACTAAGGCGGTTTAGAGGGATAATCTAGATATTAATACGACTAGTTAGTATAGTATATGCCTAGTAGACTAAGCTCTTACCGCTACCGGTCTTCTCGATTATTACTATATCGGTGCCCGCGAAAACTAGGTTATATAGTACCTTACGCTAAAGGTCCGAAGGTATATAGCCCTTATTAGGATAGAATGCATTTAGTACCTACTATAGGCTATTCTTAACAATGTCCCGCTAGAAGGGGATAGCCTCTCGCTTAAGACCGGCATCCTATATTAATATCTAGATTTCCTCTAGATTAAATAGCTTGTCGAGCATATAATTAGTCGTAGCCTAAAAGAAGGCGGTCTTCTATTATAGATCTTAAGGAAGCTCTAGCTTCTCGGTAGACTAGTTTAGCCGCTAGCGAGTATAAGCCTTACGAGATAGAAGAATTAGTACGGCTTATAGTAGGGTATTCTGTATGCCTTACTGCTGCTGCTATTAATAACGCTAATCGTATATCTTAGCCGGACGTCCTACTGCCTTCTTACTAACCTAGGTATACTACTGCTACTACTACTACTACTTCTTCTGTTTCTGTTCCTTACGACGGCCTTTGCTAATATTAAGGTTTCTCCCTAACTAAAGGAAGCTACCGCCTCTATAATAGACTAGATCTAGAGCCGCTATACGTAGAGGAGGAAGATTAGAGGGATTATTATATTTAACGCCTTCGACAGTATCGACGTCCTCCTAATTTAACTCTATTAATAGTCGCGGCGGGCCTTAGCGAGCGGCGGCACGTATCGACTAGCGATAATCTATACGCTATCTACGGACTATACGCTAAAGACTCTAGCCTTTAGCCTAGCGCTCGATCTATCGCTAGCGGCGCTACTCCTCGAGGCGGATATTGCCCTCGAAGCGGTCGCTAACAATAGGCTTATCTAGATCTTAACGTAGCGTAAGAGTGCTATCGCTAGTAGCGATATAGGCCTACTAAGGAACCTCGATAGCTTCCTCGGTATCTATGCGAGTAGTGGATGCGAGTAGTGGATGCGAGTAGTAGATACGAGTAGTAGATACGAGTAGTAGATACGAGTAGTAAATGCGAGTAGTAAATGCGAGTAGTAGATACGAGGCGGAAGAAGCTAAGAGCAAGAGGAAGAAGAAGAAGAAGAAGAAGGGCGGCAGCCCGCTATTATACCCGTAGCTTAAAGCGGCAAAGCCCTATTGCCTTTAGGCCTACTTAAATAAAGAGCGTATAAATAAGGCCTTTTTTTCGAATTACTAATAGCGACACACGACACACGACACACGACACACGATACACGATATACGATATACAGAGACAGTCTACCTTAACGCGCATCCGAAGCTAAATAAGACTGTGTTTTACGAGGTTTCTTAGCGCGACAAACGACGGCCTATAGGAAGCCGCCTATAGAAGGCCGCCTACACGTAGGATCTTCTATCGCTTAATGCACAACCGAGAATAGTTAGTAGACAATATGCTAGTGCTAGTGCTAGTGCTAGTGCTAGTGCTAGTGCTAGTGCTAGCTTTTAGTGCTAGCTTTTAGTAATAGCTAAGTAACCTCCGCTACTTAGACACAATATAACAATACTACGCTCTATGCAAATATAGCTTATATTAAAGTGATCAAGAATTGGCTATTCTAGAACCTCCGAGTTGTTACTTGTCGAGATCCGAAGGTCTTATTTCGAGTACCTAGCTTAGCTCCGCTTAAGAGCTAGTAGATAGTAGGTATACATTTTCTCGATATATAGCTTATACAAACAGTACTTAGGATTAGCCGGTCTACAACCTCCTAGTTATAGATGTATGTATTTCCTATATTAGATATTAGGTAGTAGCGCTCTGCAACAATCCGTCGTATACGTATATCTACCCGTAGTAAGGATTGCTTGTTTTCTTTATAACTATACGTCGCATTTGAATATTATATATATAGAATGACTTAGAAATAGTAGGGCTACAACATATATGCATCAAATTATAGTATTCTACGCTAGTTGGTAATCTTTTATTTTTATAAGGATAATACTATAGATTTAGCACATTTGTCCTTAGACCCTTGCTAGCGCAAGGGGGTTAGTGTAGCTAGGTGTATAGGTGTGTAGGTCCAGTCGCGTAGTAGTCCGATATAGAATAGTTGGAAGGTGGAAGGTGGAAGGTAGAATATAGAATAGTTAGAAGGTAGAAGGAGGTGGTTAGAAAGAGCCCACCACCTGCCACACTAAAAACCTCCTTGCGCTCAAACAGCAAGGGGCTGAAACGGAGATAGTATTATACAAGGAATTTCTCTTCCCTGCGGAACCTCCAAAGCCCACACCCCAGCCGACAGCAGTTGCTCAGATAACCGTACCGACTCCATCGCCAAATCTGTCACAGAGCAAAAGCGCAACGGCGGTACAGCTATGAGCATCACCCAACGATCCGACTACGAAGCCCAGCGTTATAGGCAGTCCTACCGATTCGACTTCTGGAGATGACAGCGAGACTATTGTGCTACCACTCGATGGCTCGACAATCCTCGCCTCAAAAACGGTCGTCACAGGTGATGATGGAGCAATGATCACACAGGTAGTTGCTGCTGGACAGACAACCCTGGCCTCTGGAGCCGCTGCAATCATTGATGGCTACCTCGTTGCCTTCGAGTCCGGCCACATCGTCATAGACGGCAGAACCACTGAATACTTCGGATCGGGAGCCACATCGAAGCTTGAAGCTGTTGCAACTCTGCACTTTGCAGAATTTTCTGCTTCTGAAATCATCACGACCGATAGGAGCGGCCAAATCAGCACACTTGCAGTTATTGACGGAACAATCGTACATCTGGGCCCGACAGCGTCACATCATCGAATTCCAGCCAGATAAACTCACCGTCGATGGATCTAAGACTGTTGAATTTACGGCGCTTGCTTCAGCTTTCCCAAGCGTCGCGACTTTGTCAATCACTCCCTCCCTCACTCTCAGCGCTTTCGAGACAGTCATCACCGGTAGTGATGGCCACACCACAGAAGAAGCCATAATTGGCAGCGAGACACTCTTCGCTGGTGGTCCACAGATCACGCTTGATGGCGAAGTGATCAGCCTTGCAAGTGATGGCAACCTCGTTGTCAACGGGACCGAGACGATTGAGTTCTCTCCTGCCAGAAACAGTGCTACCTCTAGCGTGACGAGTGGCAACGAAATCAAAGCTACCTCAAGCTTTGTCCATCCTGCGACAACTGGCACTTCAATTGGAAGTCCTATTGGCAAGTTCCCCGGATACTCTTTGCTCATCGCCTATCTCGCAATTAGCATCTCAATCATGCTGTAAATGCCACTTGATATATTCCCATCTATGCTCCAGCATCCTCAAGAACCATCCTCGCCGCCTTCTCCCCAATCGCATAAACCGTAGCCTGTAAATGCGCCGAAATCTGCAAAGGCATAACACTAGCATCCACAACCCTCAACCCCCTCACACCAAACACCCTCAACCTCGAATCCACCACCCCTCCACTCCCCACATCCTTCCCCATCGCACACGTTCCCACCGGATGCCAATCCGTCGTAACATTCCCCAAAACCCACTCCTTCCACTCCTCTGTCGTCACATTTTTCGGCGGAAAAACTCTACCCCTAACAAAACGCTTGAGAGGTTCCGTCTCGAGAATCTTCTCCCCAAACTCCGCTCCACGCATCAGGATCTCAAGATCGATGTGTCCCTCGTTTTCGAAATACTGCGGATCGATCACCGGATGCTCGGACGGAGCTGCAGGATTTATATGAATGTTCCCGCGCGAGAACGCGTACTGTAGAATTTGTAGGAGTGTGGCATATTTTTTCCCGGGAGAGACGGGTGTGAGGGGGTTCCAGTTCCCAACGTCGAAGATGTATTCGATGTAGCCGTGTTTTGATGAGGGGTTTGTGAGGCGGTGTGCGAGGGTTTGGGAATGAGGTTTTGTGGCGAGGGAGACGAGGGATGCTAAAATGTTTTTGTCGGAGGGTACGAGGGTTGAGAGGGGGATGTAGGCGAATGAACCGGTGAGTCGGGTTCGAAGCCCGCTGCGCTTTGTTTTGTATTCGTGGCCTGCTGCTGTGGCTTTTTCGGGATCGTTGCGTAAGTCATCGGGTGAGAGGGTTGAGGGGTCGATTTCGTAGATTGTTGCGGTCACTGGAGGGATTTTTTTGTTAGTGAGATTATCATTGAATGGAATCTGCTCCGTACGGACTTACTGAGATGATCTTGCAAGTTCTCGCCCACATTCACATTTTGGACTTTACACTCAATCCCAGCGTTTTGCAAGATTGCAGCGTTGCCGATTCCAGAAAGCTCTAAAATTTGAGGTGAATTGACACTTCCTGCAGACAGAATCACTTCTCTCGATGCGAGAACGGTGTGATAGGAACCACTATACTCAAACTCCACCCCCTTAGCTACCCATTCCCCCTCCACGCTCTCAATAACAATCTTCCTAACACTCGCTCCACCCAACACCGACAAATTCTCCCGCTCCCTCGCCGGCTTGAGATACGCAGAAGCCGCATACTCACGAGTCACAGTCTCAGGGTCCACCGCACTACAACTCGTCCACGCCCCGATATTCGAACCCGACATCGGTTTCTCATTCGTCTCTACACCTAAATTATTCATCGTCTCGTGCCAGAGTTCATGAGCTTCGGAGTACTCCTTACAGAAAGAAATCTTAACAGGACCGTTTTTTCCATGGACTTTTGCGTCGAAATACTGTTTGTAACGGGCTTTGGTTTGAGGAGAGGGTTCGATGAAGTGCTCGGATTTTTTGTAGAAGGGACTAGAGGGATAGTATGTATGTTAGTAGCAGGATTATTTATTTTATTCTCTCAGATTTGGGGTTTTCCTTTTTTTTCACTTACAGCATCCCCTCCCACCCCCACCCTTCACATCCCAATCTCTCCCAAGCATCGAGATCATCTCTACTCGGTCGATTCCACGTCATGAAATTTAGAGCGCTAGATCCTCCTAGAGCTTTGCCTCGAGGCCATGGAAGCTTTCGATTGTTGAGTTGTTTCTGTGGTGCTGTGGAGAATTTCCAGTCGTATTCGGTCCCGATTCCATCTCCGAAGTTTCCGGGCACGCTGACTGCGGGCGTGTTTTCTGGGATGTCATAGCCGGCTTCGAGGACTCCGATGTTGAAGGTGCGGTTCTCGCTTAGACGGGCGGCCATTACGAGGCCGGCAGTGCCGCCGCCGATGATCAGGTAGTCGTAGTGTTGTGATTTGAAGGCGTCTAGGTTTGTGTCGTCCTGGGTCATCTTGTGTAGGCGCTTGAGTTTCTCGATAGGATAGAGTTCTCCAACAGGTCAGTGGTTTGTGTGTGGGTCGATAGCGGTCTCTTGAGTGCTCCTATGCCTTGATCGCTGCTGTGAGTCTGTATGCGTAGATGGCTGTAGACTAGATCTTAAAACGGGCAGCTGTTCGTGTAGAAAGGATACCTGTAGGTTAAGTTGTTCCTCGTCAAGTATAAGTATCCATCAATCGTAGTTCGTCACCGACTGTGCATCTCAGCTTCCAAAGGCTATCGTAGGATCATCTGAGTACGAAAACGAAGCTATAAGCACTGTCAAGCTCGGTCCCAGTGGTATCTTGGCGCCTGTAGCTCTACTGCAGTTCAGCTAAGTGGGTCTGGACTGATAGCTCTCCATATAGGATCGAAGAACAGAGCTGCTGGAGGCTTCAAATCAGCGGCCAGCTATCTCATAACTGCGGAGAACTCTGCAGACGCCTAGAATACAGTCCGAATCGGTGTTCTGGCCTGCCTCAAGATCACTGTCTTTTGTGTCCAGCTCATTGACGACGTGGTTCGATCATTCCTCTCACCGAGGGCCTTGTATGGAGTCGCAGATGTGCACGCAGCTTCACTGGCTTGAGAACTTCAGGACGACCGTAACTAGACTTCCTGGATTCAATCTTCCTCTGCGTGGGAAATATGTCGAAGAATGAGGAGGAGAACGATGTTTGAGGTGGAGGAATGTCTTGGCACTCCGCTCTTGGCCTTTTCATCGTCATTAGTCCTGCGGTGTTCAGACGATTTAACAATACAACCCTCTGTACTGTCAAATCGGCATTATCTAGACAACCTGCTACGATCAAGTAGGATCTGGACGCCGCTCGAACTAGGGCCATGTTCGTCGAGAATACCGCACGATCGGCCATGAAAACATTACGGAGCAGCAGAAAGAGCTTGGGAGTGAAGAGAGAACTGTCAGAGCTTGGTCACATGGAAAACGAATGATATTTATTGCAATGGACACACATACGGCTGAATCGCGTACCATGCAGTTCTGGTCATGTTACACAAGCGGAGAGCGACTCTGTGGCTCGCGACAGACCACTGTCCAGAGTACGTCGTGCTGTCATTCGTGTTCGTGAAGGCGAGTCCTACACGTCGCCTCTCTTCGCTACATCGCCTGCGAATCGCGCAACACAGAGACTCGTTCAACGTTGGCACCATATTCATTGTCATCTTGCTGTCTGACAGATTGCGTAGGGCTTCTGAAGATGACACGGATACATCTCAACCAGCCCAAGTAGCCATGACCAAGCCAGGAGCGTTCAGCACGAAGAAGCAGAAGAGTGAAACGGCGTCTCGGATCAGGACTCTAACTCTCTTGCCGGACAGACTCCACCCAGTACACAAAAGAACCGTAAGACTTCGGAATATCAGGAACTCACAGATGCTGACGAGAATGCTAATACAGAGTCCACTGAGACTACGGACACCGAGAAGAATAGTAGCAACCGCAGCAGCGGGAGTGGGGATAATGACAACAGCAAGAGCACTACCGACAAGAAGCACCACAAGAAGCCTTACTGGGCTCAATTTAGGTTCAGAGATATGGAGGCTCTTATTGTCCTCGATGTCTTGAAAGTTGTTTGCTTTCCATCCAAACATCTCTCGCAGACCGGATCTGCTGACCTGCATCTGATATATAACTTTGTGAGTTTCATAGAGCCCTCTCCAAACTTTGAAATACGAAAGGGTGTAATCAATGTGTTTTCACGACTTGTACGGCATGCACTTACCCTGTGCTAGTAGCAAGGCGTCAAGGCTTGGCATTCACGAGCATCAAAGTTGTACTGGTAGTATATCAAGCCAACCTCCTCTTATAACCCCATCTCTTATAGAAGTTCAAGCTCAGAGTACGAATCTCGCGAGACCTCACAGATACCTCGAAGGCAGTTCTTTCTCGAGTAATATTCAGGCATCAAACCCAAGAAGATCATCACTATTATAACGACACAACCGCAATGCACGTCCACGACTCGAGTCTTCGCTATACCAGAGCTACTAGAAGCTATCCTGCTCAAGGTTCTAGGAAGTAAGCATATCGATCGCGGTAGTGGACATCGCGAGCGGATTACAGGCTATGAGGAGCAGGCCCAGCGAGCGAAGACTGTGCTTACCGCGCAACGCGTTAGCAAAGCGTTCCAGTCCTGCATTCTGGGCTTCCCAAAGCTACTTTGTCAACTTGGCCTGAAGACTCATATTGGAGCACATCAAGCAACCAGTGTCAACGCCTTGCTTGCCGAGCCGAAGAGACGGATCGCGCCATGGTTTTCTACAATCTCGATCGGCGGCCTCGATTGCTTCTATGTATACAACAACCATGCGAGCCTTTCAGTCTTATTCGATATTAGCGATGCGTATAAACTTCAAGACACTCTGAAAAACAATCCATCCTCATTACTCAGCATGTGGCTTCAATGCCCAATGCCCGAACATGTACACCTAAGCATTCAGAGCTATTATATAAGGCCAGAGCTTGCTCGCAAATCGTATTTGTAGAAAGCAGAGACCAAGGTCAAAGCTCAAGCCTTGGGAGTGCTGGCAGGCCTCGCTGCGAATCTGCAGGAAGCGGCTGAAGCGCTTGAGCGTGCCCGATCTCAAGAGGTTGACTACAAGATCAAGGTCACTGACTGGCAGGACCCTCTTGATAAGAGATTCGATTGGAGGAAGGGGTTCACTGCGGAGCAGCTTGTGATGATCGTTGAGGGCCCGAGGATCATAGTCAGCTAGTTTGACCTGGATACATGTAGCATGGTTCTTTTTCCCAGTGTCGAGGGTTGGATGCAAGAGGCTCTCTGACATAATGCTGAAGCACGGGAAAACCAGATGTGAGATCAAGCTTGCAATTGGGAGGAAAGATGGGAGTGCATGAAGAGACGACGTCGGAGATATCACGTCTCTAGATCCAGGTAGCGGATGCCTTAATGTATTTCTCTGCAGAACGTCTGCACACTAATCAATGGCACATAGACTTGTTGCAGCTTTGGTTGTAATTTCCTTTGAGCCTATCCCAGAATCGACGCCCCTTTTGGTATCGAGCCTGCACTGTTGAACAAAGAGGTTTCAGTGATTGTCCTAGACGCTTTGGGCAGCAAACAGCCTAGGAATACTTCTACTTCTCGGTTCGCTGCCTGTCTAGATACATTATCGAAATGTTATTGTTCTATGAGTCCCTCCATCGATTCACTCATAGCGTTCAATATGCCCTATTTATGCGCTATACTCATTCACTAGACATTACATCATCACATGCTATACTCGTTCACCTGTTCCGAGTGAATGGCCGCCACGACAGCCTTTATAAAGAGTTTGTTGGGTCTTCCAAGTTCTTCTTCTTCTCTTGCACATTATCGCAATCGCAACCTGTCTCTGACCAGAACCTCTCCCGCCTAAGCATTCAGTCAATCAAGACAGCCCGCCACTACGATACTTAGCGCTACGATGTCCGACAACACTTCCCCTATCGCGAAAGTCTTCGGCACATTCGAACTCCTCGAGCCCATCCTTCTCAAGGTGGATGTGTGCACCGTTCTTCTTTCGCAGCGAGTCAATTACTTCTTCAAGTCATGCATCAAGAAGTCCTCGCCACTGCAGCAAAAGCTGCTCTTCAAGCTGCCTGATCCTGAAGAAATGCCTGCGAGCCACCCTTACTACCTACGACGCAATCTACTCCTACGTGCCAAAGGCCCATACGTCCACATTCCGGGCCTACGGAGCTTCTACCTGATTCGCAGCGAGGCGACGATCGAGGACGAAGATATCCCAGAAGTAGAGTTCACCAATTTCAACCTCGAGATGCTCCGCAAGACTCTCAATACCTATCGTCCCTCGTTCCTCGACATGTATATCTTCCGGACTAAGATTCGCAAGGGCCTCCTTACTATTCGGAACGAGGACGCGAAGGCGGACTCCTCACGCATAGACTGGGACTTTGTCTAGGTAGAGGTGCTGTTAGAATACTCGGGAATGTACGAGTCTAGTTGGATTTATAAGCAAGAGAAGGAGAAGGAAGTTGCGAGGTCATTCACTTACGGCTTAGTAATAGCTTGTGATTCTTGGCGCTAGGGTATATAAGTAGCTAGTGAGTCCTTTGTTCGAATAGTAAGCAATTCTATCGGTTTACCGCTTATCTACAATAGTTATAAGCCCGGAACGCAAGTGAAGAAACAAGAAAGTTCGAGAAATTACCCGATCAGGCAACCCGCTTGCGCAAGGTTAAACCTTATCCGACGTTACTCCGCAAATCGAAGAAAGCGACCAACTTCGAACAACAATAAGATAACGGTTATTGCTCCGCTATAGACGCCGGTCTATAGGCGAAAAGAACCGATTAATACGAATCAAACGATCTAAAAATATCAACGATACGACCGTTACGAGTCGAGAAATCTAACGATAAAGATGTCTACTACCGAGACGACTATCGGCGCGGTAAAGGGAATTCCGCAACTTACTACCGAGAATTATACTATCTGGATCGATCTAATTCAAGACTATCTATCCGGACAAGGCCTTTAGAGGTATAGGTACGGTATACCGGAATCTATAAGCCAAGATACGGCTAAAGCAAGAGAGGCTAAAGAAGAAGACGCAAAAGCGGTTGCGTTTATTAAGTCTACGGCCGGGGATAAGCGTATACACCTCCTAGGACTACGTACGACTAAGGAGGTAATCGATAAGATAAAGGAAGTAAGCGAGGTATCGACAAAGGAACGGGTTTCGACGCTACTCTCCCGTTTCTATTCCTTTAAAGCACTTAAGGATATCGATACTACGGCTTCAGCTCTTACGTAAATCCAATCCGAGATTAAGGCCGCGGATAAAGACGAAGTTCCCTCGGAGGCCTCTAAGAAGGCAGTCCTTATTTCGTCCTTAGGAGAAGAGTATTCGTCTACCGTATTCGCCTTAAAGGCGGCCGGTTTATCTACTCTTTCCTACGAGGAACTAGTTCAGCGACTACGGGACGTTGAATATACTATTACTACTTCTAAAGGCGACGAAGTAGTAGCCCGATATACTAAGGAAGCGGCGAAAGATAAGGCCGGTAACGGAAAGAAGGGCAATACGACTAATACGCCTAATAAAGCTAAAGGAAAGACGTGTTACTATTGCCAAAAGGTCGGGCACTTTAAACGGGACTGTAGGAAATATAAATAGGACTAAAAGAACGGAAAAGTCCAGGAAAATAAGGAGGAATCTAAGATCGCGGCTTGGACGGCTATCGATTCTACGACTCGACTATCTAATAAAGGGGATTGGATCCTAGACTCCGGATGCACTAGATATATGTCTAACGACAAGAACTACTTTACGGACTATAAGGAAATAACCGGAAAAGTTACTCTAGCGAACGGTAAAACAATAAAGGTCGCGGGATCCGGTATAATCCTTGTCCGGTTTAAAGGAATTCCGACTACGATTCCGGACGTTATATACGTACCGGAGATCGGTTATAACCTGCTTTCGATAAGCCAACTCTCGGAACGAGGTATTACGACTCTATTTACTAAAGAAGGGGCTATACTTCGAAGAGGAAACGAAGAACTAGCAAAAGGAGTACGCGTCGGAAGGTCCTACGTTCTAAAGGAATCCGAGTCTATCGGGACTTCGAGAATAGCTACTACTACGACTAAAGGTACTACGCTACTTTAGCACCGACGCCTAGGACATCCGGGAGACGAAAAACAACGAAACGTACATAAAGTACTACTAGGAGTCCCGGAGCTTTCGACGTTAAATAAGTCTTGCGAGACTTGTATTACTACGAAGTCCGATAGACGACAAAGTCGAGAAGAACCCGAAAAGGCAGACTATTGCCTAGATAGGGTATATATCGATTTTTGGGGTCCGTATAAGTATAGTACCTTAGGAGGAAACAGGTATATACTAACGATTACGGACGACGCTACGAGACGGTTAGATATCCGTCTTACTCGCTATAGAAGCGACGTATACGAAGCCTTTAAGGCTTGGAAAAACGAGGCCGAACTCGAAACCGGGAGGAAACTAAAGGCCGTAAGAATCGATAACACTCCGGAGCTTATTAAAGCTCTTAAGGCCTATCCGGGACTACGAATCGAAACAACGACGCCCTATACTCCGGAACAAAACGGAGTAGCAGAGAGACAAAACCGTACTATTATAACTAAGGTACGGGCAGCTTTAGAAGGGTCCGGATTACCTAAATGATTTTGGGGCGAAGCGGCCTATACGGTTACCTATTTACATAATAGGCTACCTATTAAAGGAAAAGATATAACTCCCGAGGAGCTCTATACCGGAAGAAAGCCTAGCGGAGAACACTTACGGGTATTCGGCTGCCTAGCCTATCCGTTTATTCCTAAAGAGAAAAGGAAAGACAAGCTAGAAAAGACGGCATTCCTAGGAATCTTCGTCGGATATACGAAGTCTACGAAACAGTATAGGATCTATAATCCTAAGACGGACGCTATCGGGATCTATACTAGCGTTAAATTCGACGAATCGACTAAGGGAAGTAGCCTACTATCCGGAGAAGAGCTACCTACCCTACGGCCTATTACGGACAACGACGACGGAGATATCGATATCCTAGATAAAGGAGAGTCTCGAGAAGTAGAGGAAGTAGAGGGAGACTCCGAAGCCGAAGATAATACTACGAATATAAGAAGGGTATATTAGTAGGTAGATAGGGTAGTAGTAGGTACGAGTAGTATTCGATAAGGATCTAGAAGGAGAGGGAGGAAGGCAGGCAAGTTAGCCTAACGCTAAGCGCCAAGCCCTACCTAAGGCACCGAGACCCCGGCTTCACTCGGCCTAGCTATATACCAATTACGTATAGCCTCTTTAGCCCTAATATACGCTTCCCTTCTAAAGGCCGCGCCCTCGTAGCCTATCAATTTCGACCTCTATTGCTGCTAACTTAGCAAGTCTAATAGACTACTTAGCTCGCGCTAAATTGAACACTTAACTACCTAGTTATATAACTATATTAAACCTTACTTTCTAATATAACGTCTAACTCTAACTACGCTATCTTGTATATAATAAAGTAAAGGGATATAAAGCTACAAGAATTAAGGGCTATCGACTAATTACAATACGAGCGCGCCTTCCCTACTATAATAGGTAGGCGTACGAGGTATTGTAGCACTACCTCCGTTCTAAGTAATATCGTTCCGAGTTCTCTACGTCTACTCTAAAAGACCTAGAAATATCCGCTCCGAGGGTTTGTCCGTTCCGAGGGTTGTTCTTATTGTTACGAGGACTATTATTTACTATCGTAGTTTTACTAGCCCTAATTAGTTAGGTTTAGTAGCCTTCAATTGTCAATCTTATCTTATCTTTTAAAAACACAGCTCGTCTAGTTTCTATAGGTAAAGGCTATTATAAGTGCAGTAGTAGAGGTTCGCCTCGCTTAAAGGATTAGATAGATCGAGGAGTAACCTATTATCCGCAAGATCGACCCCGGCTAGCTTAGCTCTATAGTTTTGCCCTTAGTTAGTTAGTCTATTAGTCTACTCAATCTTTTAAGCGACTTAAAGTTTTAACTTAGCCTTAAAGTTTTAATT
The DNA here is from genome assembly GCF_000340215.1 of Pseudocercospora fijiensis CIRAD86. Taxonomy (NCBI): domain Eukaryota; kingdom Fungi; phylum Ascomycota; class Dothideomycetes; order Mycosphaerellales; family Mycosphaerellaceae; genus Pseudocercospora; species Pseudocercospora fijiensis. The sequence continues at coordinate 3,103,250 of NW_006921540.1, read as the reverse complement.
AAACCTTTAACAGGTTCAATCTTTAACTTAGTTAGTGCAGCGCCTTAGGCTCGTAGTGTAGGTAAGGTTGTATCTATAGGCGTAGTAATAATAGCAGGTAATGTTAATAATAGCGGCGCTAGTCGTCTTAGCGCTAACTTTACCTCGCTTCTAATCTTCTTCTTTAACTAATAACAACTCGGCAACACCGTTACTAATATAGCTATATCCTTCCTTCCTTAACTAGCGACATACCCCGCAACACTGTTACTAATATAGCCGCGCCGGCCGCGCCGATTACCTAGGCCTCGAGGCCTCGACAGAATAAGGGAATAAGAGGGGGACCTATAGGGCGCGTTAGTAAAGAGGTAGAGTCCTTAAAAGAGTAGGCAATTAGTTAACGCGTCGTAGCGCGCTTATTAACACTCGGTGCGCGTTTACTATAGTAGTATAGTCTTATTGTCCTTTGTTGCTAACAATTGCTTGCTTCTAATTAGTTAGCTAATAGTACCCCGGGGGTGGCATTAATCCTAGGCCTTAATAGTAATATTATAAGCTTTTGGCCTTCTTCTTGTTCTTTACGCTAGTCTAATACTTATCCAACAACTCGGTTATATCCTTAAAGGAGTTTTTAGCTTCCTATAAGTCCTATTCTAGTAAATAGCCTTACTATCTTAACAGGTACTCCTTCTTGCCTTGCCTAGTCCGATAGTTTAGGATACGTTCTATAGACTATAGTTCTTCGCTATCAGCTAAGACTTCTTCTAACTTAGCAGGCGCTTCATCGCCTTCGCGTTAGTAGTACGGTTTAAGGAGGGAGATATAGAAGGTATTATAGATAGTATAATAAGGTAGAAGCTATAACTAGTAGGCCTAGCTATTGCCCTTCGGTTCTCGGATACGGAATAGCCTAATATATCTTAGTACGAGCTTAGGCCTTGTTTTACCGTTAGGTAATAGGTGTTTGCGGATACGGAGGTTCTTAGTACTTAGCATAACTATATCGCCTTGCTTGAAAGTTATTAGCGTGTGGTGTTTGTTATAGTAGGCCTTCTAATATGCCTAAGCCTTCGCTAGTTTATTAGCTATCTTAGCGTAAATCTCTCGCATCTTTTAAACCCTCTCAATAGCCGCTAGTATCTTAGGTTAACCCGCTTCCCTTTCCTTACGCTCGGCCTCGAGCGATAGGTCTTATAGCATAGCAGCGTTCTAGCCTATTATAGCTATATATAGTAACACCTTGGTTGATAAGTAGACACTATTATTGTACACGAATTCTATAGGCTATAGGAGGTTAACCTAGTCGTTAGGGTTCTCGTTAATGTAACTACGCAGGTACTACTATAGGGTAGCATTCTGCCTTTTAGTCTAACTATCTGTTTGTAGATAGAATGCTATAGACAGGCGATGCTTAAGTCTTAGCTATAGGCAAATCTCACTCTAATAGTAAGATATAAATGTCGAGCCCTAGTCGGAGACTATCCCTTTAGGGGTTCCCTAATAGCTATAGAAGATGTTGTTCTACAACGACTTAGCTAGGTTAATAGCCGTCTAATCCTTTCGGGTAGGAATGTAACGAGCGCCCTTAGTAAACCGATCTACGACAACTAGGATAGCATTATACACATCCTTACTACCCCTACGCTTAGTAGGCGGGAGGCCTATAATGAAATCTATTATAAGCTTAGCAAATAGCTTCTTTAGAATAGGGAGTAAAGACAACTCGCTAAATAGTAAGTGCTTTAGTACTTTAACTCGTTAACACACGGCACACGTGTTTACGTAGTCCTTTATGTCCCGCTTACTATTTAGCTAGTAGTATGTACGCGATAGTAGCTCGTACGACCTCTCTATACTATAGTAACCGGCAAGCTTACTATTATAGTGTCGCTTAAGAAGCTCTTATCGGATCGAATGTTCAGCGGGGACATAGTATCTACCCTTGAACTTTAAATAACCTTTGTTATCGATCGACTAGTTGTTACTCTTACTAGATCGAGTCTTTCGCCTACTTACAAGCTTATCGATACGTTTAGTAGCAAAGGCGTCCCTCTGCTAAGCCCGTAACAGCTTATCTATAAACGATTGACTATCCCTATTTGTAAGGTTATTTAATAGTACCCTCGCTATTAAACGAGGTACGCATTGTATACATCTAATAGCACTAGTAGCCGGATTAACTACATTAGTGCTATCGCTATTACTATATATTGCGATATCGACTAGGGAGTTATTATAACTTCTCCTATCTATATCCTTAGCCCTTGCCTTAATACGCACTATTAATATAGCAAGAGCATTAATATGCTTTAAGCCGTCGCGGAGTCCGGTAAGCCGCTTATCCTACGCGTGCTTATTAACAATACGGGCTATAGCAATCTTATACTACAGGGTTGGAAACAATAAATTAATAGATTGCTAAGTCCCGCTATCGTAATTAGGTCGCCTCGATAGGCTATTAGTAGGGTTGCTTACGCCTAGCCGATATAATATATTAAAATCAAACCTAGCGAGGTAGACGGCCTATCTAGCCTGTCGACCTATAACTCTAGTAACCTTAGTAATGCTACGGAGGTTGTTATAGTCTATATAGACCTGTATCGTATATTAGGCCCTATCGAGGTAATGCCTTTAATACTTAAAGGCCTCGATAATAGCTAAGAGCTCTTGCTCGTAGGTCTCGTAGCGACGCTTAGCATCGATTATCTTCCTCGAGAAGAAGGCAATCGGGTACTAGTAATAGTTATTATCTAATTGCTAGGACATAATAGCCGATATAGCGAACTATAAAGCGTCAGTCTCAATTCGGATCTGCTTGTTTAGCACGAAATAGTATAACAAGGGGACTTTAGTAAAGCGCTGCTTTAAACCGTTAAAAGCGGCTTATACTCTGTTAGTCTATTTAAACTCTCTAGATAGATTGGCCTTAGTTTTAGTAAGTTCCGTTAGTAGCATTACGTACCGCGAGTAACCTTCGATAAATCGACGGTAGAAGTTAGCAAAACCTAAGAATAATTGAAGCTCTTTAATACTAGTAGGTGTTAGCCATTTAGTAATAGTCTTAATTCGATCAGGATTAGCCTTAACACCCTCGGTTAATACGAGGAAGCTAAGGAAGGACACCTCTTTAGTAGCAAAGGTATATTTAGAAGGCTTATAATATAGGCTATAGGCCCGTAGGCGATCGAGGACCTTTCGTACTATAGCCTAGTGTTCTACAATGTTAGGTAAGTGTATGTAAACTAGGATGTTATCTAGGTAAACTATATAGAGGTGATCTAATAGGCCTAATAGGGCCCGATTAATGTAGGACTAGAATACAGCAGAGGCATTAGCTAGCCTAAATAGTATAACTAAGTACTCGAAATAGCTATAGCGAGTACGAAAGGCTGTCTTCCATTTATCGCCCTTACGAATACGGATGCGGTAATAGGCGTCCTTAATGTCTAATATAGTATAGTAGTAGGCACTAGAAAGGCGATCGAGGGTCTTATTAATAAAAGGAAGTAGACAGCGATCTTTAATAGTAACAGTATTAAGCCTACGATAATCGATATAGAGACGTAGGCTACTATCCTTCTTTAGTACGAATAGGATAGGGGTACTAGCAGGGCTGTTACTATACCGTATCCGGCTATTAGCTAGGTTTTCCTCTAGGTACTTACGCAACATAGCAAGCTCTCGTTTACTAAGGTTGTAGAGGGGTCCAAAAGGGACCTCTTTACCTTCTATAATATTAATCTTATAATCCGTCTCTTTAAATATAGGCAATGTCGATGCTAAGTAGTGTTTAAACATATTAATATAGGTCTCTCGAATAGGTTCTAGTATACGCTTAAGCTATTTAGGATCTATACTATTAGGGGGCACTAGTTTATCGTTATTACTACTAAGCAGGTCGGCAGTTGGATTAGCTAAGGCGGGAGTCAGGTTGCTAATAAATAGGACCCTAATATTATTAGGATACTCGCTAATGTCGATATGTTTAATATCCTCTTTCCTAGCGATTCTAAATCGCTATTGTTGACTGCCTAAGTCTATAACTATAGTATAGTACTTAAGAATAGGGTTGCTAATAACAATGTCGGATAGGAGGCTGTCTATGTCTACCGCGTAGGCAGTAAAGTTTAGTAGGCGTTTATTTCCGAGGTCGTCCTTTAGAGCTATATAGATATAGTAGGCTCCGTAGGTCAAGTGCCGAGCGTTATTAAACTAAGCAAGGGTTAGCAGGTTAGTCCTAGGCAATTGTCGAAGGTCTAATTGCTTAGCTAGGCGATAGCTAATAAGGGCACTAACTGAATTTCCTAGGTCTAGCGTAACCTTAGTTCTATAATTGTTACTATACGAGTCCGATACGAGACAGGTGCGTATAATAGCTAGCACAATGTCGATAGTCTTACGCCGCACAAGGCTAACAGTTAGTACAGCGCTTACTCTTTTTTCGAAGGACCGATAGGGGTAGTATTAGCGGCTAAAAGGTACTTACGGTGCTTAGCGGTAGCACGGTCGATTCGGGCCTAATCCTTAGGTTTGTCGTATTAGCCTAGTAGATAGCTAGTGCTATTACAGTTAAAGCACTTCAACCCGGTTAGTAGACTGCCGTAGCTGTTATTATTGTTAGTAGAGCGGTTAGCATTATAGGGATACGAGCCCCTTCTACGGCCCCTATCGCGGCCTCCTCTATATAGACGTCGGCTACGGCCTCTTCTACGGTCGTTACTGTTCCTATTGTCAGCATTATTGTTATAGTAGGAACCTTGGTTTCCTCCGCGGCTACTACGATTGCCGCGGTTAGTGCTAGCTAGTCGGATCCTCGATTCTAGTCGTTATTAGAGCTAAACAGCCCGTTCGGCTGTTTCTACTTCGACTATGAATTAAATGCGCGTTAGATTAGCCTATTCGAACACACGACGGCGGTCTAATTCAAGGATAAGCTCCTACCTAAGTTTTAGGCGTATCTTAGAGATCTATATAGAATTAGTCTTAGCCGGGAGATCGTCCTCGAGGGTCTTTAAATAGGCCTTAAATGAACGAGCCGATTGATTAGTCTTTTGTTTAGCTCGAAGGTACTAGTCCTAAGCATGTTATTGCCTTAGTATAGGGTTTCTAAGGGTGTCTAGCATAATAGTCTTATAGGTTTGCTACTAAACAGCGGTCTAATTAGTAAGGGAGTCGAAATAGTTATCCTAGGTGCGTTTTAGGTCTCTATTAATGTATTGTATAGCATAGACGACTAATAAGTAGTTATCTAGAAGGGCCCTTAGTGCGTTTCGCTAGTTGAGTTTACAATTACGTATGTAATCGTTGTATTGCTTTCGACTAGAGCCGTTAAATACGGTATAGTCCTTAAGTTTAGCATCCTTCTTTTAAGTAGGGACGGGTAGAGGAGGACTTGTTATCGTTAGCTTAGCATTAGTTGTTAGGGCTTCCTATAGGCGGCGAATCTCGAGGAGATTATCCTTTAGCTATTATTCTTAACGTAGGGCAGTAAGCCTATTTTAAGTAGCTTCTTAAAGTCTCGCTACTAGCTAAGGGCTAAAGGCTAGTTAGCTATATCGACGATTAACAATATTGTTAAGAATGTCGTTAATAGGCAATTCTAGATTATTACCTAGAATTATAGGTTCTTCTTTAGTAGGTCCTATAGCAGGCTCTTCGGTAGGAGGCACTTTAGTAAGTGCTTTAGTAGGCACCTTAGTAGGCACTGTACTACTAGCGTTGTTATTGCTAGCGCTGCTAGCGGCAGCACGGTTGTTATTGCTTCGTAATAAGCCGGCTATTGTAATAGGGGGTAACGCTAATAATGTATTGTTAGCCCCTAAGATACGGATATAGCGGAATTAGTAGGTATTAGTCTAGTACGATTGACTTAGTGTAATAGGCCGTATAGAAGGCCTTACTTGATAATTGGTACGGTTGTTCTTAGTAGAATAGTACGTATAGGTCCCGTCCTTCGGGCGTAATATAGTTAAATCGATGGTTTTCGTAGCTATACCGCTAAAAGCTTAAAATAAGGACTATCTAGCTACTGCCCTTAAAGGGTAGATCGAATACTATATAAGAAGGGTATATTAGTAGGTAGATAGGGTAGTAGTAGGTACGAGTAGTATTCGATAAGGATCTAGAAGGAGAGGGAGGAAGGTAGGCAAGTTGGCCTAACGCTAAGCGCCAAGCCCTGCCTAAGGCACCGAGACCCCGGCTTTACTCGGCCTAGCTATATGCCAATTACGTGTAGCCTCTTTAGCCCTAACAACGAAACCGCAAGACGAAGAAGACGGTTTAAATAAAAACGACGACGAAAGGTCTACTACTCCTACGGCTTCTACTACTACGGATTTAAACGAAGGGGAACTACGAAGGTCTACGAGGGTCCCTAAAGCACCTAAGAGACTAAGGGACGAAATAGGGCTAGCAGCTCTAAAAGTCGACTATCGAAAGGCTTTCGAAATACCTACCCCTAAGACCTATATAGAGGCTATTACCGGCCCTTACTCCCGATAGTAGAAAGACGCTATTAAAGAACATATCGAGTCCTTAACGGCTAACAATACCTACGAGATTGTCGACTATCCTAAGCTAAAGGACGGAAAAGGGCAAATAAACGTTATTACTCCGAAATAGGTTTTTAAAGTAAAAATACTACCAAACGGACAAATCGATAAATTTAAGGCGAGATTAGTAGGAAAGGGCTTTACGTAACGCTACGGAATCGATTACTTTAAGACGTTTTCTCCGGTAATACGTCTCGAAAGCCTACGCCTTCTCCTAGCTATCGCCGCTAGTAAAGGACTTGCTATATTCCAAATGGACGTAGTAAGTGCCTACCTACTAGGAGAACTAACGGAGGAAGTCTACCTAGCTATCCCGGAAGGCCTAGATGTTCCCGGAACTAATAAAGTACTTAAACTCCTAAAAGGAGTACCGGGACTAAAACAATCCGGACGAGTTTAGAATAAGACTATTACGGCCTTCTTTGAAGAATACGACCTCTACGCTATACCCGCGGATCAATCGGTCTTCGTTAATAGCGACTATACGCTAATAGTCGCGTTGTACGTCGACGATCTTATTATACTAGCGAAGACAGAGGCGGAGGTTAAACCGCTAAAGGACGGGCTTATACAGAGGTTCGAAATGAAGGATCTAGGTCCCGCTAAGTTTATACTAGGCGTACGAATCGAGAGAGAGGCCGACGGATCTATACTACTAGATTAAAGGCACTATATCGAAAATACGCTTAGAGAAGAGGGCTTAGATCTAGACGAAACCTTCCGAGTATCGACTCCGGCAAACGGATATACGAATTTACTACCTATAACAAAGGACGAGGAGGTAGTAGACGTCCGGAGATACTAACGACTTATCGGAAAACTAAATTAGACCGTACGAGCTACGAGGCCGGATATATCTTTTCTAACGCAGAGACTAAGCCAATCTACGGTAAATCCGGCTAGGAGACACTACGACGGAGGTATCTACGGCCTTAGATACCTAGGGAACACTCGGGACTACTATATAAAGTATAGTCCTATCCCGAAGAACGAAAACAATACGAGTACTCTAGTTACTCGTCTACCGGTTATCTATACCGATTCGGATTACGCGGCGGACTCAACTAGGAAGTTAACGATAGGATATATATCCCTACTAGCCGGAGGACCTATATCTTAGTCTACTAAACTACAAAGGTCCGTAACGACTAGTACTATAGAAGCCGAATACTTAGCGCTATCCTACGCCGCAAAAGAAGCTATTTGGATCCGAAATTTCCTCGAGCAAGTCGGATACCTTACGGTCTATATCGCTTCGGGAGATCTAGGATTAGCTAGCTAAGAACAAGGCATTAATCGATTAAAATAACTATAAAGTAATTCTAGAACGAAACATATCGACGTAGCGGCACATTACGTACAGGAACTAGTCGAGGACAAGCTAGTCGATATAAAGTACATTCCGACAAAGGACCAACTCGCGGACTTCCTTACTAAGCCCCTAACAAAAGGGAAGTTCGAAGAAAACGTAAAAAGAGTCCTAGGGACAATAAAACGATTAAGAAGGATTAGGACTTAGCTATTTGGTTTACGGCTAAATAGCTAAGTAGAGGGAGTGTTAGAATACTCGGGAATGTACGAGTCTAGTTGGATTTATAAGCAAGAGAAGGAGAAGGAAGTTGCGAGGTCATTTACTTACGGCTTAGTAATAGCTTGTGATTCTTGGCGCTAGGGTATATAAGTAGCTAGTAAGTCCTTTGTTCGAATAGCAAGCAATTCTATCGGTTTACCGCTTATCTATAATAGGTGCTAATAAGTACTCTTAGATAGCTTCTCGAGGTAGCTATATCGATGTAAGAGTTTTCGGAGGGTAATATACGCGCTAAGAACGAGAAACTAGAGCACGAGCGCGACTCGCGCCGCATCTACTTTTCGCTGCAAGGAACGGTTTTTGAGAGAATCTAAAGAGATACTTGATGTAAACTGTAATATATTTAGAAGAGGGCTAATCTATAGGAAGCCCGAAAGATAAAGTGCGTAGTTTCAGCCTCAGGCATTATACACGTAATACTACACACACTATACACTTCAAGTCACCCCCTTATCGCGTATATATAGCTAAACAAACAAAGTAGTAAAGCAAACAAAGGGGTATTAGGTGTAGAAACAACTAGACCACTTTTAGGCTATTGTAATAGAGCAATTAAACAAACACAAGCAATCCATTTAGTACTTAGTAGCAGGCTAAGCGGCGCTCTTAATAGCAGCCTTACAATCTACTAAGTTCAACTGTTTAACGAAGCGAGCGTGCTTAAGCTTATTAAGCGGCTTAGTAAAGCTATTAGCGATCTGGTCGTATATACTAATCTAGGCAACGGCGACAGTGCTATTAGCGATCTTCTCGCGGATGTAGTAAACCCTAGCATCTATATGCTTAGTACGGCTATTAACACTAGTCGACTAAGTAATAGCGATCGCTAACTAATTGTCCTCGTACAGCGTAATAGGCTTAATAGTGCCCTTATAACTAATCTCTTATAGCAATCGAGCTAAAGTAACGGCCTCCTTAGCGCTAGTTGTTAACTGGACATACTTAGCCTCTATAGACGACAGAGTAACCAAGGTCTAGCGGCCTAACTTGTACAGTAGTAGTCTACTAGCGAGTATAAAGTAGAAGCCTCCTATAGAGCGACGAGTAACCGGATCATCTGCCTAGGAAGCGTTATAATATCTAGCAAAGTTGAGCTTATCGCTCTGTGTGCCTCGGAAACATAGACTACGGCTTAGAGTGCCAACTAGGTACTTAATAAGCTAGAGAAGTGCGGTATAGTGTTCCTTAGTCGGGTTGGAAATGTATCGTAACAATAGGCCTGTAGTATAGCAAGCATTAGGTCGAGTAATTATTGCTAGCTACAGTGCTTTACTAACACCTTCCTAATACTAAGTCTTAAAGGCAGCGCTAGCAGTATAGCCCTTAGGTGTACGCTAAATCGATGTCTTAACGTATCGAGGTGCTATTAGCGTAGCCGGTGCTACACGGCCCTATATACTATACTTCTTACTAAGCCTATTCAAATAGGCATCTTAAACGACGTAAATAGTGCGCTAGTTGCGGTCGCGAATAATCCGTATGCTAAGATAGTAGTAAAGGTCGCCTAGTTCTCGTATATTAAAGCGGTCCTTTAGCAACTAAGCAACGGCTTCTAGTACTAATAGAGTATAGGCGATAATGATTATATCATCTACGTAGATAACAATAATAGAGCCGCTAACAGTGTATTTAAACACACACACATTAGCTACTATCGGCACGAAGTCTAGGCTCTTTAGGTACTTTCGAAGCTCTTCGTACTATAGCATTAGTAACTGCTTTAGACTATATAGTGCCTTTAGCAATAGACAGACTATATTCTTGCTACTACGGTCTTTAAAGCTATGTAGCTGCTCGACGTAGATCTTATACTTATCTCCGATAAGCGCATTAAGGAAGGCCGTTAGAATATCGTATTGCTTAGCCTCTAGGTCGTAATAAGCAATTAGGCTAAACAGTGCTCGCAACGTAGATAGCTTAGCGACAGCCGCATAGGTTTTATTATAGTCCTGTCCTTCAACCTATATAAAGCTACGGACAACCTATCGAGCCTTAAACCGGCTTACCTTGCTATTAGCGTTACGCTTGATAGTAAACACCTATCGGCTACGGACAACCTTACGACCTCTAGGTACTTCTAGCCGAGAAACGTGTACCTATGTATAGTTGTCTATTAATGACTTGTATTTAGCTTTATAGGCCTCCTTCTATTATAGCTAGTATAGTAACTCTTTTACAGCCTTGAAGCTCTTTAGAATTGGAATAGCCTCCTTATTCGGGTTCTGCTTAGCAACGTAGCAGGCAGCTATAAAGCCCTTTATATAGGCTATAGGCATATTGGCTATATTGCGGCGCGTAGAGCGCTAGACACTAGCATTAGCTAGATAGCTACGCAACAGTTTACGAGCGCTCTTATTGCTTCGTGTCTTACGTATAGAACGACTACTAGTCTCGGTTGGCCGCTCAAACTCCGGCAACTAGCTAGGCTCGCCCTTCTTAGCGTAAGGATCGTACGCTAGTTCTTCCTCGGCTAACTAAAAGCCATCTTTATTACTTAAAGGCGGTTGAATAGCTAGTAGGTTATCGTCGAGCGGCAGCGGACTAGCGACCTTATTAGGCATTTGCTAAGCAGGTTCGTCCGGAGGCTCTTCTTACTAGGCTAGAAGCTGCTAGACTACACTAGCGGCGTCGGCTGGTAACGGAGCCTCGTTGCTTATAGAATTGAATAGAGCCGGCATAATAGACTCGAGTGTAACAAACTCGTTCTTAGCTAGGTCGTTAGGATTGGCGTATAGATTTATGCCCTCTAGAAGCAACAGCTTACTAGCCGTCTTAATAAATTAGACATCCTTTAATAGAATAACCTTATACTAGTTAGGGAGGTAAATTATGTATTTTCCTAAGTCTACTAAGTCCTTAGCATAGCCGACTAGCTTGCTAATAAGGCCTCTGCTATCTATCTTCTTTCTACGAGCAACTCCGTAATTATATATAATAGCAGTATAGCTATAGGCACGAAGATGTTAAAGGCGTAGCTGCTTTCGAGACTAATTAAGCTCCCTAGCTATAATAGCATAGGGGCTAAGACCTTCTAAGGTTCTAGGAGTAATATTAAGGACCTATATAGCAGTAGTAACCGTATACGGCTATAGGGCCTTTAGCAAATTCGCATAGAGCATTATCTTCCGAGCGGTCGTATATACGATATAGTTGCTAACCTTAGCTAGGCTATTCTAAGTAGAAGAATAAGGTGCTGTAACCTGCAGTACAATGCCCTAATTACGAGCCTAGCTTAATAGCTAATTTCCGCCGTATTTACCCCCTCTATCGAGGCGGTAGATTAGGATCGAATAGCTAGTTTGTATACGGACGTATATACGATAATCCTTAATAGCTACTGCAGCCCCTAACTTTAGTAAGCTAGTATATTCGTGTCGATAGCCTAACTTGGCGTATATAAACAGTGTGAAATAGCGCTCCTACAATAGACTAGGGTTAGTAATAGTAACTACATCTATACAGACAATGTGATAGATAGTAGATAGTCGTACGCGTAGCAGTCGATTGTATTCCTTATATAATATAGCTATTCGACAGGCAATGCAGTTGCGGAAGTCGGTCTTGCTTCTAGTAATAACAATTTAACCCTTAGCTTCCATTCGTAACAGCTTGCGGTAATGGATATAACTATATCGTAGATGCTACTCTTCTATCGTACCTATTAGTACCCCCTTCTTCGATAGAAGCGCAACAACCTAGCTATCCGGACTAGAGGTTAGTATATGCAGATAGGGGAGACTATTCTTGCGGTATGTCTAAGCAATAGTAACCTTAGAGCCGTCAACAATAGTGAATAGTACTCGCTTGTTATTCCGATAGAAACAGCCCTTATCGGCAAGCTTCTTAGTAGATAGAAGGTTGGCTACTAGACCTAGAACATACAGTATATTAGACAGCTTTATGCTGCTTATACTACGCTTATTAACAACCTTAGTCTAAGCTATACCAACTATCGTAGCGTACTTCGTGTTGCTACCAAACCGGACAGGAATGTAATAGCCTTCGTATTTAATAAGCAATAAAGGGTTATTAACTATGTATATGCTAGTACCTAAGTCGACAACCTAATTAGTAGTGCGAGTCGCTGCAGTAAGTGCTATAGAAGCTGCGTTACTAACAGTAATCGCATTAAAGGCGTAGTTGCTGCTTAGGTCTAATAACACCCCTAGGGTAGCATTAGCCGCATACAGCCCCTAAGCACCGTTCTAACTAGATAGCGGCTACTACTAAGCAGTTAGTCTACGCTGCTGCTGTTGTTGCACCCCCTTCTTCTTAGCCTTCTACTATTTACGACGTAGTCGGTCTTCCTCCTTTAAGTAAGGGTACTTAGTATAGTAGCGGTTAGAAGGGTATAACCCCTAACAATAGGCGCACTTCTTACGGTTAGACTAATAACTATTCTAGTTGCTTCTACCGCGGCTACGACTATTGTTGCTATTTCCGCGGCTACTACGACCGCTACGGTTCGAGTTACCTCGACCGTTATTATTGCTATTGCTACCTTGCTATTGTAGTTAGCGCTAAAGACTAAAGAAGCTATTGTATTAGGCCTAGTTTAATTAAGCTACATTCTTATTAAGCAACGCGCTAATAATGTTGTTAAGTGTGTTATCGTTAATAGTATATTCGGAGGCGCGCATCTGCTTACGGCGCATCTATACGAATGCCTCGTAGAATAGTGCGATCTGTATAATAAACATATAGACAGCCTAGTATTAGCTAATAGCCAATTTAGTATCCTTTAAGGCACTAAGCTTCTTCTTATACTTATTATAGAACTTCTCAATGTCCTTACTATTATATCGAAGGGTAATATATTCCTAGTAGAGTATAAATTCAGTAGACCTACTTTTACTAGTATATTTCTTCTTAAGGAAGTCCTATACTTCCTAGGATATAGATAGACTAAGCAGTAATTGTTAAATATTACTAATATAATTAGCGAAGATCCAGGTCCGCGCCGTTTGATCTTTAGAGTCCTATTTATCTTAACGGTCCTTAAATTCTTTAGAAGTCTTACTAGAGGCCTTAGAAAGGGGTCGCTAGCGGGTACCTTATATATAGCGCTAGACCGATATACCTTTAAGGGCGCCTTTAGCGGCGTACGACTATAATAGGTAATTCTCCTTGTTCTTTAGCTTAGGAATATTGCTTATATAAGCGCTAGACGTTGTAGGGGGAGCTATTGCGGACAGCGACGGCGATATAGAAACTATAGACTTTATCTTAAGGGGCGGCCGATAGGCGCGCCTGTATTCTAGTATAGCGGACAGCTAATACTAATGTTAGAAACCGGTGTAGCGGACAGCCAACACTAACAGTAGCCGACTCGAGTCTAGCACCTGCTAGAATACTCGAGGGCGGCGAGAGTAGCGGCGACGATAATAGTATCGGCGCAATTTTTAGTAACGAGCGCTATCTACGTAGCAGTCGGAGTGACTATTAGAATACGTAGTAAACGTATTGTACGCGTTGGAAACGCAGGGGGCTCATAACCACTTAATGTAAACTGTGATGTATTCAGAAGAGGGCTAATCTACAGGAAGCCCGAAAGATGAAGTGCGCAGTTTCAGCCTCAGGCATTATGCACGTGATACCACACACACCACACACTTCAAGTGAGATGGACTTGCTGTGTGATTTGTCGGAGTCCATCCTCATTTGATGCACGCCTATGGGGCAGAGATCGAAGAGACCTTTCGGAGTTTTCAGGCTGCATCGCGCATATCGTTGTTTTTCTCGGCATGGGAGGTTTCTAAGATTGGAAATAGATGGAAACCGGCGCTTCAACTGATTGGAGCGATGCATGATTGCTTGTTTGCTTTGGCGTTTTTGTAACCGTGTCTCGTCAGACACATGGAAAGGGAGGGAATATTGGCTGGCAACTGGCTCACCCCCAGTAATAGGCTGCGAGGGCCATGAGAGCCTCCTAGTGCAGAATAGATACCATCAACCTCGTACAACACACTGCCTGTGTCACGCTTAAATAGTGCCTCTGCCTGCTGCCTCTGAGTCTACGGTTCTATCTGCCCATAATGGCTGCCCATACTCAGATGGGTCATGCTACCTGCGGTGGCCAGTAGATGAGGTGTACTCAGTCGCGGATGATGTGGATCTCTCTGCAGTCACCCGTTCCTTCGCCGTCGTGCATAGCATCTACATCGATGTCGCCATTGGCAACTATGGCCATAACATGCCGGCCATGTTCGATGATGGAGCTGAGTCTCTTATCATGAGCCATTATACAGCAAAGATCCTGAAGCTGTAAGCAAGGCACCGGCTTCGTAGACTGTAACAAACATGGCGTTCTTGGCTCGTGTCGGAGATATTAGGCGGGTGTATGATGTTTCCCAGCTGAATATTGAGGTATTGAAGCGCGGTACATACCTCAAACCCAATGGAAATTGGTCGATAGTCGCAGCTTCTTCGTAGAAAGGCCTCGGACAAAGGACGTCGAGCACAAAGCAATCTGCAGCGTAGCAAGCATTGTTTCCCATCCAGACGTATATCCTTCCACGTCGTCTAGTCCCAGATAGATCCCCGTGTGCGTGTCGCCTTATCAATATACGTTCAGAATGAAATGGTATATACCCGCTATTGCGACGACATTGACAGCGAACGCAGTTCCCGTCGGTGCGTGAGATGAATGCAGCGCATATACGACCATCGAATGCTTGTCAACATCTTGATTAAGCATTCTTTCACATGGAAAGGATCTCGGCGTTTATATGCTTGTCTCTCTCACATGGATAGGATCTCGGTGACTCAATCTTGTGACAGCGGCCCGTGCACGCTAGAGCCACTAGCGTGATTAAATCGCGATTGCCGACCACAAAACCCTTTTCTCGACTTCAACTACCTGAACAACTTTAAAAACACCAGCGCTTCCGACTACAAAACCCTTCCCTCAACTTCAACCAACTGAACAACTCCAACAGCACCAGCGCATCATGGCAGCAACTACACAGCCTATATCGGCCGCGACTCGAGTCTTCACAACACCCGAACTCCTCGAAGCCATCCTCCTCGAAGTCCAAGCAATAGAATGCCCCCGATCGTGGGAATCTCTCAAAGACTGGTTCACCCCGACGTGGCAAGCAAGAGATGTCCTTCTGTCTCAGCGAGTCAGCAGAGCCTTCCGATCCTGCATTTCGGGCTCACCGGAGATCCAGCGCCGTCTCGGTTTCAGACCGGAAAGAATTCAAGATGATAAGCGCGGAGAAACGAAGCAGAACGGCCGAGTTTGGGCATTTGATCGATTCGTATGGCAGTTTGAAGGGAATGCAAGAGTACATCTCTGCAAGAAGAGTTTCTCCGACGAAGTTCCATACCCAATGATCTGGTTCGAGAGGCCACGCTACCCACACGTCCTCGAAGGTGCACCAAAAGACAGCCCGGCTTCGTTTCTCAAGATGTACCCTCAGCGCCCGGCACGAGAATGCATTGTTGTTCGAATTTCGAAGTGGGACATGTGGATGATTAGGCGAGCGGGGATTGAGTTGTTCTGTTGGAGTGCCCAAGTCACTGTCAAGTTGCAGCCACTCGGAGGGTTATTCGATCTGGCAGCGAGCTTACAGAAAGCCGCTGATGGGATTGAGCGGGTTGAGGAGGCAGGAAATTGGTGGCAGCGGAATGAGGAGGTTGCTAGAGACTTTGGCATGCCGGAGCCGAGCGAGGTGTTCGATTGGAGGGAATTCTTCACGACGGCGCAGATGGAGTTGATGGTTGGCGAGCCGCGATTTGACGTTCATTGAGTCGAGCTGCGAGGCGAAGGGCCGTGCGTGATCTGGAGGGCGAGAGATGTTGCAAGGAGAGATTTGGGATCGACGACGAGACTGTTTTGGATGCCAAATGAGGTCGGTGGTCGATGGTACCCAGGATATCAGAACTCGGGAAATCTTCAAGCCGGTCGCAGTCTCGAATAGATACTCAGCCTTCGGGGAGGGATGCCAGAAGAGGCCTGCTGTGGTGATCATTACATTACGTCGTTACATTCATGCTAATGCAATGCTGATGCTGAAACCCAAAATTATGTCTTCATGTTCAACGCTCCTTTCTCTACCCCCTTCATACCCGCCACATTGACTGTACAAGACTTATCCAGACTTGCAGAAGAACGCAGCGTCTGCACGTTGTTCCGGCTTGGCAATGATGCCGTGAGCCACATCGGTACCCTCGGCAGTACAGTTCTCCTAGATGTACTGCGGGAGCAAGTCGATATCTGCACAGCTGGCGGGAGCGGGATAGGCGGACGTTGGATAGTACTTGAAGCGGAAGAAAAGTTGCGGGACACCGTGCCACCAGTCGCAGACTATATCCGTGTATTAGTGTTTGTTTGCTACAATGAAACTTCGAAGAAGCACTCACCCAGCCATCCACCAAAGGCATCGCTGGAGCTCCCGGGACTCTTCGGGTCACTGGTCCATTGCAGGCCGGTGCTGTTGATGAAGAAGCCGGAAACGACGGTGTCAGAGCCCTGAACGCCAGCATTCATCTCGACTGGTTGCCAAGCAGCGTAGAAACTCTCACTCTCAACGATCACGAGGCCCCAGGCAAAGGTCGTGCCCAGGTCGAAAAGTTGGTTGTAATACGTGCGATCGCCACTTGTCACATTTGTGGCGTTCAGGAAGCCTTTGCTTGCCGCAGCTCGTGTTTCGTCGAAGACGACATCGTTGAGACCGGCACCGGTGTGGTATGATGACAGCCAGAGATTGTCGTAGCGTGACTTTCCAGACTGGCCTGATTTGAGACAAGTCTTGAGCTGGTATTCTCGGGTTGTGTTCAGAGCGGCAGTGGCAAGGCCTGCAAGTGCCAGAAGGGAAGTGAAGAGCTTCATGGTGGTTCCTGTATTTTGGGTCTGATGCCGCGGTGCGGTCTGGATCCGCAATGTCTTGAGTGAGGTACCTGTTTGCGAGATGCAAGATCTGAGGTGTGAATATGCTGCAGCAAGGCGCTTTCTCGGGCACTATATACTGGTTCTCTGCGGATGGAAACAGCAATCCGGTGCCGTCATCCGGTTACACCTACCACTACGCTGGAATGTGTCTTCTTTGCGCTGAGCCGTAAACTCGGTACGTTGCACGATCTAGCAGGTAGCTCGAACTTATAGGCTAATAATGAGGCAAGCAATGTTCCATCAAAAGACCGAGTCTGGGCTTGGTTGGAGGTGAAGCTGTGCGATGGCGTACATGTGCAAGGGCAAATGCTTGACGCAGCTTGAGGAAGAGCAATCTTCCACCTCTTTCCAGCTTAGCCCGGCTCGTATTCCCACTGCGCGTGATCCTTTAGTCTTGCCCATTCGTGCGAAACTTCAATGAATCCTTTGAGAAAATACGAAGCGCTGTATACCTCAGCTGCAGATCGTTCGTTCAAAGGTCTCTTCATCAGATCAGAAGTGGTAAGCAGATGAGGTCAGAAAGTGGAGTCAGAGGAGTAGTTCTAGCAGGGACCCTTGGAGCCTTTGCCGCGCATGGACTGCAGTGGGAGCCTTGCTCAATTGCACTCTGCAGTCGGCCAGGATTTCCGAACTACGGAGTGCAGTGTCAATACCTTTCGTGCTTCACCATTATTGACACCCCAAAAAGACAGCAGACACGAGGGACCAGCTATGACGGCTCACGACTTTGGACAGATCGGCGACCGGATGACTTTGAGTTGACGCTTCGAGATCAGGAACAGGAAAGCCGAAGATGTATTTGGTTCATGATGTCTTTGGACTGCTGCACGCCTGAAGACCGTTATCAAACCCATTCTTACCACAGCTGCATTTGAGTCTTCTCCTTCTTCGGACACGCCAAAGAACTCAGCATTCAATTCTCAAATTCTTAAACTCCACAGTGAGGTTCTGAGCGGGCTTCCCATTTGTGTAGGTTGGCTTCGCTACATAGACTCCAACCCACATATTGGCATTCTTCTTGCCTCGATCTTCTAAGAAGGCCTGTCGGGAAGATCACTCGTTAGCAAGTGCAGCGGAAAGCCAATGAATTTCTGATTCGGTGACCTACCCAAGTCACTTCCCGCAATGGATACCTCTCGTTTTTAACAACGTTATACGCCCACATCTCTGTAGTATTTCGCTCTACCAGAAAACTCGAAGTCGTCGTCTTCTTGGGTACAACAGGACTCAAGCTCCAGTCCGAGAAAGCATAAGTAGCCACGGTGCCGAGCTGAGGAGCTCCATTCTCGAACTCGATCCCAGTCTTGAGCCATTTCCAAGGCTTCTTACCAGGCCAGACGATGGCAATGCCGCCTTGATCGTATCGAGTCTTCCAGTTGGCACTGATTGTGACAGAAATCCGCCGGAATTCCGACGTCTTGCACACGCGGTAGACGTAGGGTGCTGTGAAGTTGTCTGCGGTCACGTTCGGTCTCCAGATATCTGTGGCTGGCGGTGCTGTCACGGTGAAGGACTTCTCGCCGGTGTGTTTGATTGTTGGGTTGTTTAGTCGTTTCCAGGGGGAGGTTTGCGCGGCAGATGCAGGGAGAGAGAAAGCGGCTGTTGTCAGGAGAATGGAATACAGGAGATGCAACATACTTGCTTCGTCTACCAGGGACTTCGATATCCTGCTTCGTTTCTCGAGACAATTGATTGTATGTGAAGGAGTAAGCAAGGAAAGCGGTGTGGTGGTACGAAGCGGAGAGGCCAAGGATACCTGTTCTACATACCGTACTTGTTGCCGACGGGACGACTCTTGCCGCCGACAGTAGTCGCTTGCCATGCAAAAAGGCGACGCAGCCATCCTGATGATTCTACCGATGAAATACATGCAAAAGGAGATGGTGTCGGACGATCGAAAGGAGTGAGAGGATAGGTCTGATGACGTATTGCTTAGTCACCCTTAAAATCCCGTTTGCACTTTGATGGATCATCGCCAAAGTTTTGTTGGACTGCTTCAATTCTTTCTTTCCCCTACACAACACCTCCTTTCGATATGGGCAGACTGCAGCAGGAGCTGGATGTAGCATGTGCTGCGGTCCAGCACTGTGCAGGCTTGACCAAGGACATCCAGAAGAATACCGTCGGACAGCATGGTCAAATCGCAAAGTCCGACTTCTCACCCGTGACTGTAGGCGACTTCGCCAGCCAAGCCTTGCTCACAGCCGCCATACATGGAGTATTCAAGGACGACAAGTTCCTTGGAGAAGAGTCTGCGGATCAACTACGCCAAAGCCCCCAACTCTTGGAGCAAATATGGCAATTGTGCGAGAAGGCTAAGCCGGCCTTCTCTGCCAGCGATCTTGCTACTCCCGTTTCAAAAGAAGAACTACTTGACTTGATTGACTTGGGCGGTAAGAATGAGAGCAGTAGCAATGGACGAACGTGGGTCTTCGATCCTATCGATGGCACAGCTACCTTCCTCAAAGGACAGCAGTATGCCATCAATTGTGCATTTCTCATCGATGGCAAAGAAGAAATCGGCATTATCGGCTGCCCGAATGTTATTGCCAGCTCCGACACCATCACGGAAACCGAGATCGACAAAGATGGTCTTGGTGTCATGATTTATGCAATCAGAGGCGAAGGAGCATGGGTACGACCGATGCGAAGCGATGGGCAGCTGGCGCCGGCTACCAAGCTTGAACGCCACGGAGACACTGCAAAGTCTGACAGCCTGATCTGGTCTGACTGCAGTACATACACATCTACCATTTCGCTTCTACATCAAAAGCTTGCCGATGAGATCAATACATCATGGCCTGGTACTGACCTGTTTTCGTCTCTGATGAAGTATGCTGCGCTAGGGCTTGGTCGAAGCCATGTTGTGATCAGGATCTTTCGATACGGTAGCTGGAGAAGCAATATGTGGGACCACGCTGGAGGTGTCTTGATCTTTGAAGAGGTGGGCGGGAAGGTCACAGATCTGGAAGGAAAGCCAATCGATTTCACTACCGGTAGAAAGATGGCAAAGAGTGAGCATTGCTAGACAAATCGACTCGTGTGCAGAGACTGACAACTTGCAGATCATGGTCTGGTCTGTGCTCCCTCGAGTGTGCATGCTGATCTGCTGAAGCTGGTACAACGGATAATCAAGGACTACGAGCAATCCAATGGTCCTATTCCGTGGGCAAAATGATAGAGCTCCATGCTACCGCCCACCATTCACGATACGACAGTCTCCGAGAGCTAAGACGAAAGCTTCGCCGATTTCACAAATGATAGATCGTACGCAATCTGACCGATGATAAATTGTACGCAACCTGGATCGTTGGCCGACACCATGAATATGTGGCGGACGATATTGTCCTACAAACCATTACTGTCTACAAGGCAAGGAAGAAGCTGTATACCCACGATTCAGCAGCAATTCTATGTTGATGAGACTCCCGTGCGAGGCGTTCAGATACACTTCATTGACTTGGACAAGCGTCAAGTCACTAAAATAATCTGGGAATTTAATAACGCTGCTGCTTGTTATGCCATTTGCAAAGCCGGCAGTCCAGCTTGTCCTCTGCAATTCAACTTTACCACCGGCAACGATGGGCCCGCTCACGAGACTGCGAACCGTCAGGGACTCAAACGCATCGAGTGAAGCCTACCCTGATACAATTAAAAGAGAAAGAAGAGCGGAACCAGATGCACCATGCACTGCTCTCGAAGGTAGTCTTGTACAATATAGCCGGTTAATTCCTGGCCTTTCTAATTCATCAACTGGTCATTCCCTAAACTCCACAGAAACCCGCCCACCACACATCAACTGTTCTTCTCAATGAACTCAGCATATTCAGGATCCTGAATCTCTACATCCAAATCGCCTTCGCCTTGCGGTTGTTCATACAGCTTCCATGCCTCTTCCGCGATATGCCGAGCTGTAGTAACCTTCGCATCATCTTTGACTTCACCCTCAACAACGATCGCCGCAACATGGACATTCTTCGGCTTGTACTCCTTGTATAACGAATGAACAAGGTTATACTGCGCGGCCTTGACATTGGCCAGACTGAAAAACGCCGGAAAAGGATCTTTGTGTAGTCCACCACTCGTCACCAAAAGTGTAGGTTTCGACTCCGGATCTTTCGCAGCAATCTTCTCAAGCTGTGGCAATGCCCATCCGGCGACCATATACAAGCTCACAACAGCAATCTAACCCGTGAAATGTCAGCCCAATGCAACGAACACATCTTTCGAATCATCTCCCATCTCACCCGATAATCCGTCTCCATATCCACGGCGGAAAACTCAAAAACTTGACTCTTCCCCACCCTCGCCGCATTGTACAACACAGCCTCCAATCTATACCTCGCCAACAACATATCCAAATTCGTCAACGTCTCCCTCACTTTCCCCATATCCGCAAGATCAATCGGTAATCCATCGACACTAGGTTTCACCTCCTTCGCCTCAGCCGCTGCTTGCACGAACTTCACATCTTCGGATAAGCGCGCTTTGTCGCGAGATAACAGGATGATCTTGGAGAAGCCGCCTTCGGCGAAGACGGCGGCGACGTTGCGGCCGATTCCTGGGCCCGAGCCGAAGACCACGAGGGCTTTTTTCACTTCGGCCATGTTGGGAGGGATGGGGGAGATTGGAGTTGTGATATTATGCAAAGGGGACAAGGAATGGAGGGTGGGTGGTACTGTAGTAGCAGTGTGGTTGTTCTGGGACCTGCATAGAATATGTGTGGGGGACCGCGGTGACGTAGTGAGGATTGAGTTTGAGACGAGTCAGAGGTATACCATGAGTCGAGTCGTGGTCTAGATGCCCGATGGAGTGACGATGGCATTGTACGTTGAGGGAGTGAGAGGGTGGAATAATGAGACTGAACTCGCCGGAGTGCATTCAGTTCACGGAGTCTACGTACGACTCATACTGGCACACAGAGATTCAGTCGACGTCCTGTCCTACCACAACACCTGCTTGGGTGCTCTCTTGCTCTGGCCTGTTGCTATTTCCTGGCTCTGACTTCCAGGTACAATGATGCAGCCTGCGCATCGCTACACCACACGCACGAGAGTGGCATTGATCTGAAGTACAGCTCCAAGAGTTTCGTGCCGCCATGCTCTTTTCATGAACTCTCAGGCGCATACCTCCACCCAGTACTTTCATGCTCTTTCTCCCAGGCCTACTGACTCGAAATCCAACGCACAGGCTCGGTGCGCTGCTCAAAGATGCTGCTCGTGAACGCAATTGGCGGCTGGCAGGAATGGTCTCGCGCAATACGCCTTGGGAAGTCGTCCTCGAGGATTCGTCCGGTGTGACATATGGTGGGATGATCCCTGAGCAGTGGGCATGGCGCATTCCATGCGATATCTGGAAGATACAGCATCGTTGTTGTTGTTGTCAACACGCATGGATCAGAAACTGGTCTCCGTGCTTCGGCATTGCCCTATCCAGCATACCGACATCATCAATGCTAGACACTGTCTTCATTCCCCGATCTTCTAAAAGTCATCTCAAAGTTTCTCGAACGTCGGCTTAGTCTTCCTGATCCCACTCATCATCGCTTTCTTCACATCCTCCGACTGCACCATAGCAGCATTCCAAGCCGCAGTATATTTAAGCCCATCCTCAACCGGTCTATCCCGACTAAAGTCCAACAAAGCCTTGGAGCTCTGAACAGCAACAGGACTCTTCGTCGCAATGAAGTGAGCAAGCTCCAGACCCTTCTCCAAAAGCTGTTCTTTGCTCTCGACAACCCGCGACACCAACCCGACCTTTTCAGCCTCTTCAGCGCCGAACTCTCGAGCCGTGTAGACGACCTCTTTCGCCCAGGAATACGAAACCCCGATTTTCGGCAGTCTTGAAAGAGTGCCGACATCTGCTGCTAACCCGACGTCGACTTCTTTGATTGAGAATCGCACGCCTTGGGCGCAGTATCGAATATCAGCGGCGACAGCGAGATCGATGGCGGCGCCAAAGGTCACTCCGTGGGCGAGAAATATGACCGCTTGACACACACTGTCAGTGCATGCTCGTTCATTTCGGAGGCGTAGACGTACGCTTTTCGCATCGCTCGATCGCATTCATGCCATTCTGATAATCATACATATGTCTTCGGACTTTCCATGTCCGGCGAGCGATGTCACTCGTCTTTGATGATTGCGATACTGGGCCGCCAGATGATGCTGTTTTGACCTAGAGGATAAATCAGCATCACATGTATTACTATTCTTATGTTTTACGTGAGATCTTACATCCAGTCCTGCCGAGAAATGCGGACCAACGCCAGATATCAAGATCACTCGGACATTCTCGTCGATACTGAGCTTATCGAATACTAATGCTAAACTATGGAAGACGCTGTACACAACAGTCAGGAGAGGATGTATATCGACTTCAAACCTCCGTGCACTTACTCTGGGCTGAAGGAATTGTATTGCTTGGGTCTATTGAGTTGGACGTGCGCTACGAATGCGGACGGAAATGTTGTGAGAAGGTCTGGAAATTGGTAGTCTTGCTCACGAGACATCTTGTGGTGATGATTGTCTTTCGATGATCAGAGGTGTTGCTGGTGAGTACAAAGGGTGGTGGCACTCCGCTCGGTTGCGACCTCCATTAATATTACCGAGGCGAAGATCGTTCACTCCACTTTGATTACGGCCCTTCAATATGCAAGCAAATCTATGCTTCATGTCGAGTTGCCCGAGTCGCTTCTTGTCGAGCATTGTTCGTCAACAACTAGGATTCTTTCCACCTAGTCAAGCGAATGGACCGCGGCTTGCAGGGCTCCGTATTCTGCTGTTTGCTAGCAGCTTCCCACTCGATTTGAATCGTTGCCACTCCTCTATCCTGAGGCGCCAGATCACCATTTTGGGCACAATCCTACTCTTCGTTAACCTTCTCTTCGGCCTTCTTCACAAGAGCTGTCACATAGTCTGCGACGACCAGCGTGATCATAGTGTGTGGAGCAATTCGGACGAAATACGTGCCAAACCCGCGGTAAAAGCGCAACAGACCTTCCGTCTGTGCAACCTTGACCGCACAATCGAAGACACCTTTGTAAGCAGATCCGCCCCTCTGTAACCGTGTCTTGACAAAATCGAAAGGGAGACTGAAAAACGCTGTAAAGAATCCGGCGATGGCTGATGCGCCGAGGCTGACCTTTCGATCAGAGAGCGATGTCCGCTTTTTCAGCTGCGCCTTCGATTCCGAAAAGAATGCCAGTTGACCAAAGTTCGTCGACATAGCTCTGATGGTTGTGGGATAGGATCCCTGCCATAAAGCGAAGACACCTTCATTCCTAGCAATCCGAACAAGCGCATCAACTACCGACTTGTAGTTGGCCCGTTCTGCTTTCGGCTTCATGCCATCGCTCTGGAGTCGAATGAGAGCTACCTCAGCTGGGTTGGCGATGGCAGCGGCGAGACCTCCAGCACTCAAAGAGGCAGCTGCTCGTTCACGGAAGCCGATTGTAGTCCCCTTCGCTTCGGCTCTGACGACAAAGAAGGTTTGGAATCGATCGAAGAATCCAAGTCGCATGGTAGCATAAGTCGCCTGTCGCAAGAGGCCTGCGGATAATCCATCGTACAGGTCGAGAAATCTTCCATCGCGAATGATTTGCCTCGCCACTGCGAACGGTGTTTGGCCTTTCCCTGCACTGCCCTCCCCAAGCAGTTGTAATCGTACCTGATGCCGGAGATGAGTATGGACTTCAATCAGGACGGGGGTCGTTTTCTATGATACCGACCTTGACCATATCAGCTGGCTGAATGCAACATGTAGCTATCATTCCTGAGCCTCCGCCAATTACGAATGGCTGTAGTTGAGTCCATATTTTCCCCAATGTAGACTTTGGGGCTTCCTGAGCTTTTACGACCTGCGTCCCTGAGGACTCAGCCTCGTTTGAGCCTGCTTTTGACATTGAAGGGTAGACATCCTGCAGCTGCCATTTTGCCTATATCAGACAGGCACTGACAAAGGATTGAGTTCGATGTGTAGCCGAGGGATGAGAGTCCAGAGTGAAGTTGGCGGCATCGGCGCAGTAGCGGGGTGCAGGGCAGAATGGAGGAGGCTGGGTAGAAACCGGGGTAGTAGATCCTTTATAACCGATTGTTTCCGGGTCGTCCTTTCTCCTACACCATCAATGTTCATTGTCAAGCAACGACACAATTATTACTTGGCTTGATCGCAAGACGTGAAAGGCGGAATCCAATCACTGCCGATGTGAGGTCAGCTAGTTGCACATTTATCGATATCATTAA
This sequence comes from Pseudocercospora fijiensis CIRAD86, assembly GCF_000340215.1. Taxonomy (NCBI): domain Eukaryota; kingdom Fungi; phylum Ascomycota; class Dothideomycetes; order Mycosphaerellales; family Mycosphaerellaceae; genus Pseudocercospora; species Pseudocercospora fijiensis. The sequence continues at coordinate 3,077,990 of NW_006921540.1, read as the reverse complement.
TTTGTCGACCATTACATTCCCAGCAGCAAATGATTGATCGCCATAGATCTCAATTGGCGACTGTGATACCTCGTGAAACATCGTGATCGAAGTCATTCCTTAGTCACTGCTCTAGAGCTGCAGAGGCTCCGTGAGTGTTACATCCAGTCTCTCCCATCATGGCTTCGGTGATAAAAAATCTCGTAAGTCAACTGTACGCAATGAGAACGAAGCTCATTTATCGCAGAGACGAGCTCCTCGTAGCGGCATCGGATTCTCGACATCAAGGCAATCCAACATTTCATCAAGTCGGCCAGCCTTCTCAGGAACACGAAGATCCATCCACGCCCCAGCCACCGAATTCCTCCAATCCTACAACGTAGACTGGACAGAATCCCAACAAACAGTGCGCTCAGCAATCTCCAAAATCGCATCAAAATACGACGACGAATACTGGAAAGATCTGGACATCAACCACAAATTCTCTTTAGACCTCCACAGCGACCTGGCGCGGAACGGATGGCTAGGAATCTGCATGCCGGAAGAGTACGGCGGCTCGGCATTGGGAATCTCAGAGGCAGCGGTAATGATGCAAACGCTTTCCGAATCCGGAGGAGGTATGGCGGCGGCGTCGTCGGTCCATATGAATATATTCGGTCTGGAACCGGTGGTGAAGTTTGCGACCGAGGAGCAGAAGAAGAGGTGGTTAATCCCACTGATCGCGGGAGAGGAGAGGGCGTGTTTTGGCGTCACGGAACCGAACACGGGACTGGATACGCTGAAGCTGCAATCTCTCGCGATCAAGAATTCCGAGGGGAAGTTTTATTCCGTGAGTGGATCGAAGATTTGGACGTCGACGGCGCAGACTGCGCAGAAGATTTTGCTTCTGGTACGGACGACTCCGCTCGAGGAAGTTAAGAAGCCGACGCAAGGGCTTTCGCTGTTTTATACGGATTTGGATCGTTCGGTGGTTCAGGTGACGGAGATTGAAAAGATGGGACGAGCTGCGGTGGATAGTAATGTGATTTTCTTCGAAGACTGGCAGGTGCCGGCTGAAGATCTGATCGGTGAAGAGGGGGAAGGGTTCAAGTTGATTATGCACGGGATGAATGCCGAACGGATCCTGATCGGAGCAGAAGCGCTGGGTCTGGGATTCGTGGCTCTTCGAAAGGCTGCTTTGTACGCCAAGGATCGCGTAGTATTTGGTCGTCCGATAGGGAAGAACCAGGGGATACAACATCCTTTGGCCGATTCGTGGATGAAGGTTGAAGCTGCCAGATTGATGGTCTACCAAGCGGCGCGGATGTATGATGCTGGACATAGTACTGGGGAATATGCCAATGCATGCAAGTATTTGGCAGCCGATGCTTCATACGAAGCTGCAGAGAGAGCGGTCTTGACACATGGAGGAATGGGATATGCTAAGGAGTATCATGTCGAAAGGTACTTTAGAGAGGCAATGCTACCCAGACTAGCACCTGTCAGCAGGGAGATGATACTGAATTACATCGGCGAAAGAGTGCTGGGTCTGCCCAGGTCGTATTAAGCAGAAGCAGTCATCTGATACAGTATCTAGCTTGCATTGACAGCACTTAAAGACCAATCGAATCATCTGTTTTACGAGTCTTGCTTGTGTTGTGCACTTCGCATACGGACGCGAAGAGCTTCAAGCGTTCATGCTGCTTGTGCGTCAGTCTCGATCTTTTGCAAAGGGAAGTGAGTCAAGGACTCACTTTATCAAGATCGTCTTGGGCTCAGTGTAGGCCCGCAATGCGTATTCGCCAAACTCTCTGCCGATGCCGCTCTGTTTGCGGCCTCCAAAGGGTACTTGCATATTCATCTGTAGTCTGTCAGCACGAAAGAACACAGTTCAAGATCATCGATATGCTCACATAGCTGACACAATTGACGCCCACCACGCCACTGTCCAAACCTTTAGCCATGCGCAGCGCACGACCGATATCCTTCGTAAAAACGCCAGACATCAGCCCATACTCGGTGTCGTTAGCCATCTTGAGCACCTCCTCTTCCGTCTCGAAAGTCTTGATGACAGCCACGGGCCCAAAGATCTCGTTCTTGTAAATGTCGGCGTCAGCCCTGGGGTTCAAGAAGAGAGTAGGTTCCATGTAGCAGCCGGTATCGCCATGCTGAACCCCTCCGACTACAAGCTAAGCTTCCTCTTTGCCTCTCTCAACTATAGCCTTCACCTTCTCGAATTGACTCTAATCGACAAGAGGGCCAATTTTGATCGTGTTGTCCTAATAATCGCCGAGATCACTGACAGCGGCTTTCATCTTTTCGCTGTACTTGTCGACGAAAGCTTGCGCGATCGACGACTGTACGTAGACTCGAGTAGCAGCTACACAGACCTGGCCTGATCTTGCCAAGATCGCATTGACAGTCCAAGTCAAAGCATTGTCTAGATTTGCATCATCGAAGACCACCGCCGGCGACTTGCCTCCGAGCTCGAGCGTCACACGTTTGAGATTGCTTTTGGCCGCCGCCTCTTGGATCTTTTTCCCCGTTGGTACGCTGCCAGTGAAACTGATCTTCCGAATCCTCATGTGGCTAGCTAGGAGGGCGCCTGTCTCTCCTGCTCCAGTGATGACTTGTACGACTCCTTTGGGAATTCCTGCTTTCTCAAATAAGGGAGCAAGTGCCAGACTGCCAAGTGGAGTTTTCTCCGAGGGTTTGACGATAATCACGTTGCCGGTTGCGAGGGCTGGAATGCATTTCAAGATCATAGTGGGCACCGGAGCGTTGAATGGATTGACGGCGGCACAGACACCTAGTGGCACTTGAAGAGTGTGTATGGTGTGGTATCACGTGCATGATGCCTCAGGCTGCAACTGCCGCACTTCTTCTTCCGACTTTCTCGTAGATAGTCTCTCTCGAACTAGTGTTTATGTGGCTCGAAGAGCCACAAGTGAAGGCCGAAGAGCTATAAGTAAAGGCTAAGGCGACGAGCGGGGTAGGGTAAGCTAGATTCTGGAAGATTCTACGGTAGCTATTGCCGTACTGCGCTAAGCAACAAGGCGGAAATCGTTACAAATCGCACTTTTTAAATCGCGCGCCTTTCTAACAACAACTTCAGGTATTAGAAAACACTATTTAGAAACGCTTATAGTAAGTACTATTAGAAACGCTTATAGTAAGATAGTCTAAAATATCTAAAGTAACTACTTCCGGAATACGCCTATAGTAATTACTATCCGGAATACCTATAGCGAGTACTATTCGAAATATCTATAGTAGATAGTTCTTTCTAAGTAGGAACGCTTATAGTAAGTACTATCTATAAGGCGTATAGTAAGTCTAATCTAAAACGCCTAAAGTAATTTTAATCTGAAATACTTATAGGAATTCTAATTTAGAATACTTATAATACTAAGTACTATTTAGAACGCGTATAGTAACTCTAATCGGGAGCGCTAATAGTTAGTACTACTATCTATAACGCTTATACTAAGTTTTATTTAGAACACGCTATATAGTAATTCTAATCCGAAACGTATATACTAAGTCCTATCCGGAACGCGTATAGTAAGTACTATCCGGAACGCGTATAGTAAGTACTATCCGGAACGCGTATAGAAAGTCTAATTCGGAACGCTAATAGTAAGTACTATTAAGAACGCTTATAGTAAGTAGTACTATCTAAAATACCTATAGTAAGTACTATTTAGAATACTTATAGCAAGTTATATCCGAAACGGTTATAGTAAATACTACTAAAAACGTTTATAGCGAGTACCCTATATAACGCCTACTACGAGTACCCTATAAAATGCCTATAGCGAGTACTCTATAGAATATCTATAGCGAGTAGTACTATCCGGAACGCGTAGGATAAGCCTTATTTTAAACGCTTAGTATAGTTAGTTCTATATAGACCGGAACGTTTCGAACTGTTTATAGTAAGTACCTTATATAACGCCTACTACGAGTACCTTATAAAACGCCTATAGTAAGCACTCTATAGAATATCTATAGCGAGTAGTACTATCCGGAACGCGTAGGATAAGCCTTATTTTAAACGCTTAGTATAGTTAGTCCTATATAAACCGGAACGCGTATACTAAGTCTAATCTAAAACGCTTATAGAAAATCTTATCCGGAATATATAAAGTAAGTCTAAGTCTAATCTAAAACTAAATACTTATATTAACTACTACGAACTATTTATAGCGAGTACCCTGTATAGCGCCTACTACGAGTACCCTATAAAACGCCTATAGCGAGTACTCTATAGAATATCTATAGCGTACTACTATCTAAAATACCTATAGTAAGTACTATTTAGAGTACTTATAGCAAGTTATATCCGAAACGCTTATAGTAAATACTACTAAAAACGGTTATAGCGAGTAGTAGTATTCGAAACGCTTATAGCGGTTACTATCCGAGATATCTATAGCGAGTAGTACTATCCGGAACGCTTTAGAACGCGCTATATAGCAATTCTAATCCGAAATGCTTATACTAAGTCCTATCTAAAACGCGTATAGTAAGTACTATCCGGAACGCGTATAGTAAGTCTAATTTAGAACGCTAATAGTAAGTACTATCAAGAACGCTTAGGCTTATAGCAAGTAGTACTATCTAAAATACCTATAGTAAGTACTATTTAAAATACTTATAGCAAGTTGTATCCGAAACGCTTATAGTAGATACTACTAAAAATGCTTATAGCGAGTAGCAATATTTGAAACGCTTATAGCGGTAACTATCCGAGATATCTATAGCAAATAGTACTATCCAGAACGCTTATAGCAAGTCTAATCTAAAACGCTTATAGAAAGTCTTATCTTAAATATATAAAGTAAGTCTAAGTGTAATCCGGAACTAAATACTTATATTAAGTACTATCCGGATTCCGGAAGGCTTATAGCGAGTAGTACTATCTGGAACGCTTATAGTAAATACTATCTAAAGTGCCTATAGTAAATAGTATTCGAACTGTTTATAGCGATTACCCTATAAAACGCCTATAGCGAGTACTCTATAGAATATCTATAGCGTACTGCTGTCTACAACGCCTATACTAAGTTTTATTTAGAACGCGCTATATAGTAATTCTAATCTAAAACGCTTATAGAAACTCTTTCCCGGAATATATAAAGTAAGTCTAAGTCTAATCCGAAACTAAATGCTTTTATTAAGTACTATCCGGAAGGCTTATAGCGAGTAGTACTATCCGGAACGCTTATAGTAAATACTATCTAAAACGCCTATAGTTAAATAGTATTCGCACTATTTATAGCAAGTACCTTATATAACGCCTCCTACGAGTACCCTATTAAACGCCTATAGCGAGTACCCTATAGAATATCTATAGCGAGTAGTACTATCCGGAACGCTTATAGTAAATACTATCGAAAACGCCTATATTCGAACTACCTATAGCGAGTAACCTATATAACCTCTACTACGAGTATCTTATAAAACGCCTATAGTAAGCACTCTATAGAATATCTATAGCGAGTAGTACTATCCGGAACGTATAGGACCCTATAAAACGCCTATAGCGTACTACTATTTATAGCCTATACTAATTTTTTAATTTTATTTAGAACGCGCTATATAGTAATTCTAATCCGAAACGCTTGTACTAAGTCTTATCCGAAACGCGTATAGTAAGTCTAATTCGGAACGCTAATAGTAAGTACTATTAAGAACGCTTATAGCAAGTATGTACTAAGTCTTATCCGGAACGCGTATAGTAAGTCTAACTCGGAACGCTAATAGTAAGTACTATTAAGAACGCTTATAGCAAGTAGTACTATCTAAAATACTAATAGTAAGCACTATTTAGAATACTTATAGCAAGTTATATCCGAAACGCTTATAGTAAATACTACTAAAAACGCTTATAGCGAGTAGCAATATTTGAAACGCTTATAGCGGTAACTATCCGAGGTATCTATAGCAAATAGTACTATCCGGAACGCTTATAGTAAACACTATCTAAAACGCCTATATTCGAACTACTTATAGCGAGTACCCTATATAACGCCTACTACGAGTACCTTATAAAACGCCTATAGCGAGTACTCTATAGAATACCTATAGCGAGCAGTACTACCCGGAACGCGTAGGATAAGCCTTATTTTAAACGCTTAGTATAGTTAGTCCTATATAAACCGGAACGTATATAGCAAGTCTTATCCGAAACTAAATACCTATATTAAGTACTATCCGGAAGGCTTATAGCGAGTAGTACTATCCGGAACGCTTATAGTAAATACTATCTAAAACGCCTATAGTAAATAGTATTCGAACTACCTATAGCGAGTACCCTATATAACGCCTACTACGAGTATCCTATAGGACGCCTATAGCGAGTACTCTATAGAATATCTATAATACTAAGAATAAGTCTAATTTAGAACGCTTACAATACTAAGTACTATTCGGAACGTATATAGTAAGTCTAATCCGGAGCGCTAATAGTTAGTACTACTATCTATAACGCTTATACTAAGTTTTATTTAAAACGCGCTATATAGTAATTCTAATCTAAACGCTTATACTAAGTCTTATCCGGAACGCGTATAGTAAGTCTAACTCGGAACGCTAACAGTAAGTACTATTAAGAACGCTTATAGTAAGTAGTACTATCTAAAATACCTATAATAAGTACTATTTAGAACACTTATAGTAAGCTATATCCGATACGCTTAGCCTTACGAGTATACCGCCTCGAGTAAATATCCCCGGATTAGGCGTAAACGACTATATAGCCTCGAGTAAATACTACCGGATCGGGCGTAAAAGATATATATAGTATCGGAAATACTACTACTATAGCGGCGAAGCCTTACGATACGTACTACGACTACTATATCCTCCGAACCGGTCGCGAACTAAGGAGTTTTAACGTTCCTCGGATATAGCTAATTAGAGGCGGCTTTTAGATCGTTTTAAGCCGTACTAAGCCTAAAGTAGACCTACGGTTTGTTAAGTTATTATTATATTAGAGATAGCGTAACCGCGCAATACCGCCGCGAGCAAATACCGCCGGATTAGGCCTAAAAGTTAGATATACCCTTCCGGAATACTACTATCGCGGCGGCAACGCGTTATAATATAGACTCTGCGCAATACCGCCGCGAGCAAACACCGCCGGATAAGGTATATACGACGAAGACGCCCTTTTCGAGACTGCTATCGAAGTTATAGCTCGTCGCGGTATATACTACGACGTCTACGCCTTTCCGGATCGTAGAGGTATTAACGTTCCTTACGTCTACTAATTAGAGGCCGCGGTTAGCCCATTTTGAGCCGCACTAAGCCTAAAGGGGCCCCAACTTTTGTTAAGTTGTTATATTTTAGACTATCTAAAACGCCTATAGTTACTAAACAGTATTCGAACTACTTATAGCGAGTACCTTATATAACGCCTACTGCGAGTACCTTATAAAACGCCTATAGCGAGTACTCTATAGAATATCTATAGCGAGTAGTACTATCCGAAACGCGTAGGCTAAGCCTTTCGAGCATACCGCCTCGAGTAAATACCGCCGGATTAGGTATAAACGACCGATATAGCATCGGAAATAATACTATCGTAGCCTTACGATATATACTATAACTCCTACAATCTCCGAACCGCTTACGAACTATATACTACGACTCCTATAATCTCCGAACCGCTCGTAAACTAAGAAATTTTAAAGTTCCTCGGCTATAGCTAAGTAGAGTCGGCTTTTAGCTTATTTTAAGCCGTAGTAAGCCTAAAGGGGCCGTAAGTACCCTATAAAACGCCTATAGCGAGTACTCTATAGAATACCTATAGCGAGTAGTACTATCCGGAACGCGTAGGACAAGCTAACTACTATCTATAACGCCTATAGAAAGTCTGATTTAGAACGTTTATAATAGTAACTTAGTAAGTACTATTCGGAACGCGTATAGCAAGTCTAATCCGGAGCGCTAATAGTTAGTACTACTATCTATAACGCTTATACCAAGTTCTATTTAGAACGCGCTATATAGCAATTCTAATCCGAAACGCCTATACTAAGTCTTATCCGAAACGCGTAGAGTAAGTACTATCCGGAACGCGTATAGTAGGTCTAATTTAGAACGGTAATAGTAAGTACTATTACGAACGCTTATAGTAAGTAGTACTTTCTAAAATACGGTATACCTATAGTAAGTACTATTTAGAATACTTATAGCAAGTTATATCCGAAACGCTTATAGTGAATACTACTAAAAACGCCTATAGCGAGTAGTAATATTCGAAACGCCTATAGCGGTAACTATCTAAGATATCTATAGCGAGTAGTACTATCCGGAACGCGTAGGACAAGCCTTATTTTAAACGCTTAGTATAGTTCGTCCTATATAAACCGGAACGCATATAGCAAGTCTAATAATCTAATCCGAAACGCCTACAGAAAGTCTTGTCCGGAATGTATAAAGTAAGTCTAAGTCTAATCCGAAACTAAATACTTATACGAAGTACTATCCGGAAGGCCTATAGCGAGTAGTACTATCCGGAACGCTTATAGCAAATACTATCTAAAACGCCTATAGTTAAATAGCATTCGAACTATCTATAGCGAGTACCCTATATAACGCCTATAGCGAGTACTCTATAGAATATCTATAGCGAGTAGTACTATCCGGAACGCGTAGGATAAGCTAACTATTATCTATAACGCCTATAATAGGTCTAATTCAGAACGCTTATAATACTAAGTACTATTCAGAACGCGTATAGTAAGTCTAATAACTCTAATCCGGAGCGCTAACAGTTAGTACTACTGTCTATAACGCCTATACTAAGTTTTATTTAGAACGCGCTATATAGCAATTCTAATCCGAAACGCTTATACTAAGTCTTATCCGGAACGCGTATAGTAAGTCTAATTCGGAACGCAAATAGCAAGTACTATTAAGAACGCTTATAGCAAGTAGTACTATCTAAAATACCTATAGTAAGTCCTATTTAGAATACTTATAGCAAGTCTAATCCGAAACGCTTATAGTAAATACTACTAAAAACGCTTATAGCGAGTAGTAATATTCGAAACGCTTATAGCGGTAACTGTCCGAGATAGCTATAGCGAATAGTCCTATCCGAAACGCTTATAGCAAATACTATCTAAAACGCCTATAGTTAAATAGGATTCGAACTATTTATAGCGAGTACCTTATCTAACGCCTACTATAAGTACCCTATAAAACGCCTATAGCGAGTAGTACTATCCGGAACGCGTAGGATAAGCCTTTCGAGCCTACCGCTCCGAGCAAATACCGCCGGATTAGGCGTAAACGATACCGCCTCGAGCAAAAAACGCCGCCGGATTAGGCGTAAACGACGGAGACGGCCTCGGAAACACTACTATCGCGGCGCCGGAGCGTTATAGTCGATACCGCGACTCCTACGCCCTCCGGACCGCTCGAGAATCGAGAAATTTTAAAGTTCCTCGCCGCCGACTAATTAGAGTCGGCTTTTCGGTCGTTTTGAGCCGCACTAAGCCTAAAGGGGCCCCAACTTTTGTTAAGTTGTTATATTATAGATATATTAGTTACATTCAAGTGGTTATAAGCCCTCTGCGTTTCTAACACGCATTCTACGTTCTAATTACAACTCTACCGACTACTACGTAGCTAGTATTGTTACTAGAAAAAATTCGCGCGCCGCCGCTAACACCTTATTATCGCCGCCGTCGCTACTACTCGAGGGTTCTAGCATATACTAGACTCGAGCTTCTTATAATAGTGTTAGCTGTCCGCTATACGAATACAACTTAGGCGCGCCTATCGGCGGCCTCTTAAGACAAGTCTATAGTCTCTTTCTATATTAACATCGCCGTCGCTATCTATAATAGCTCCCTCTACAACTTCTAACGCTTATATAAGCAATATCCCTAAGCTAAAGAATAAGGAGAATTATCTAGCATAGGCCTATGCCGCTAAGGGTGCCCTTAAAGGCATATAGGTATAGCGCTATATCTAAGGGATCCGCCTAAAGCCTAAGTTTAAGTTGTTATCTACTAAAACATAGGAAGAATTTAAAGACCGCTAAGATAAATAGGAGGCAAAGGACTAGTTAGCGCGTACCTAGATCTTTGCTAATTGTGTTAGTAATATTTAACAATTACTACTTAGCCTGTCTATATCCTAGGAAGTATAGGACTTCCTTAAGAAGAAGTATACTAGTAATAGTAGGTCTACTAAGTTTATATTATTCTAGGAATATTCTACCCTCCGGTACGAGGGCAAGGACGTTAAGAAGTTCTACAACGATTATAAGAAGAAGTTAGGTACGTTAAGCAATACTAAATTAAAGATTAGCGACTATTAAGCTATCTACTTCTTTATTATACTAATTAGCCTGTTCTACGAGGCGTTTACGCAGATGCGACGTAAACAAATGCGAGCCGCTAACTTTACGGTTAACGGCAACATACTAGACAATATTATTAGCGCGTTGCTTAACGAGAATGTCGCATAAGTTAACTAGGCTTAGTATAGTAGATACTATAGTCTATAGAAGCCGCAGCAATCGTTGCCTGCTAGCGGTAACAATAGTAGCAATACGCCTCGAAGCGACTTAAACCGTAGCGGCCGTAGTGGCCGTAGAAACAATAACAACGGTCGAGGTCGCGGTAGAAGCAACTAAAACTAATCTAACCGTAGGAAGTGCGCTTGCTATTAAGGCTCGCATCCTTCCGACCGCTATTATAACAAGTACCCTTATCTGGAGGAGGAAGACCGACTGCGCCGTAAGCAGCAAAAGGCTAAGAAGAAGGGAGTATAGTAGCAGTAGCGTAGACTAACTGCTTGGCAACAATTGCTACCTCCGGCAACTCTATAAGGCCTGTTTGCCTATAACAATCCTCGTACGGATACCTCTGTTAGATTAGCGACACTACTTATTCAATGCTGTTACTATTAGTAATATAGCTACAACTGCGCTTACAGCTGCTACTCGTACTACTAATTAGGTCGTAGACTTAGGTACTAGTATATATATAGTTAACGATCTAGCACTTCTTATCGAATACGAAGGTTGTAACGTGCCGGTACGCTTTAGTAGCAATACTAAGCATACTACGTTAATTAGTATAGCCTATACTAAGGTTGTTAATAAGCTTAGTATAAGCACACTGCGGTTGTTAGAGACACTCTATATGCCTAGTCTAGTAGCTAATTTGCTGTCTACTAAGAAGCTTGCCGACAAGGGCTGTTTTTACCGCAATAACAAGCGAGTGTTATTTACATACGATGCTAGAGGCAATAAGATTACTATCGCTTAGACCTACCGTAAGGATAGCCTTCCTTTCCTTTACATACCTACCTCTAGTCCTAATAGCTAGGTTATTGCGTTTCTATTAAAGAAGGGGGTGCTAACAGGCACTATAGAAGAGTAGCATCTACGTCTTAGCTATATCTACTATACTAAGCTGTTACGTCTAGAGGCTAAAGGCTATATTATTATTACTAGCGACAAGAAAGCATTCTATAACTACATTGCCTACCGCATAGCAATAGCTTATAAGGAGTATAGCCGACTGCCTCGAATACGGCTATCTACGATCTACTACATTGTCTATATTGACGTAGTCTGTATTACTAACCCTAGTCTTTGCAAGGAACGCTACTTTACGCTGTTTATATGCGCTAAGTTAGCTTATCGCTACGAATACTCAAGCAGCTTAAAGTTAGGAGCTGTAGTAGCTATTAAGGATTATCGTGTATACGTCCGTATACAGACTAGCTATTTAATCCCTATTTACCGCCTCGATAGAGAGGGTAAGTACGGCGGAAATTAGCTATTAAGCTAGGCTCGCGATTATAGTATTGTACTGCAGGTTACGGCGCCTTATTCTTCGACTTAAAATAGCCTAGCTAAGGTTAGCAATTATATCGTTTGTACTACGGCTCGAAAGATAATATTGCATACTAACCTTCTAAAGGCTCTGTAGCCGTAGGCTGTTACTACCGCTATACAGGTTATTAATATCACACTAAGCTAGGCCCTCGATAGAGATAGCCCTTATATAGTAGTTGCTAAGGAACTCGGCTAGTTACGTAAGCAGCTACATATTCGATACCTGCGCGCCTATAGCTATATAGCTATTGTCTACGACTATAGTATAGCTCGTAGCAAGAAGTTTAACGCTCGCGGCAAGCTCGGCAAGCTAGTTAGCTATGCGAAGGACTCCGTAGACTTAGGTAAACACACAATCTACTTGCCTAACGAGCACAAGGTTGTTACCTCGAAGGATGTCTAATTTATTAAGTTAGGAGACGACAAGTTGTCGCTTCCGGAGGGCGTTAAGCTATATACCAATCCTAACAACCCGTCTAAGAGCCGGTTTATAACTATTAAGTTAGTTATGCTAGCCTTGTTTAATACGACAACGAGTAAGGCACCGAAGGCTACAGAAGTAGCTAGTGTTATTTAGCAACTTCTAGCTTAATAAGAGGTCCCTATAGAGCAACTTAATATACCGCTAGTAGATAAGGTAGTTAACCTACTACTAACGGAAGACGATATGCCTAACATTCAACTATTAAGCGAGGAAGATAGCTTCCAATCTGCTAAGGAAGAGACACTATTTAATCTAAATGCTAAGAAGGGCGAGCCTAGCTAGTTGCTAGAGTTTGAGCGACTAAATACCGCAGGCGCTCGTTTAATACGTACTACTCGAAGCAACAAGTTAGCACGAGAGCTATTGCGTAGCTATCTAGCCGATGCTAGCGTTAATCGATTAACGCGCCGTAACCTAGCTAATATACTAATAGCCTATGTAAAGGGCTTTATAGCTGCCTATTATATCGCTAAACAGGCCGATAATCCTGCTAACGATATTCCTATTCTAAAGAGCTTTAAGGCTACTAAGGAATTACTATACTAGCTACAATAGAAAGAGGCCTATAAGGCTAAATACAAGTCACTTATCGACAACGCAACCTAGGTCTACGTTGCTAAGCAAGAAGTACCTGTAGGCCGCAAGGTTGTCCGTAGTAGATAGGTGTTTACTATTAAGCGTAATGCTAATAGCAAGATTAGCCGTTTTAAGGCCCGTTAGGTTGTAAAGGGCTTTACTTAAGTTAAGGGTAAGGATTATAATAAGACTTATACCGCTATTGCTGAGCTACTAACTCTTCGAGCCCTGTTCGCCCTTATTGCTTATTATAACCTAGAAGCTTAGCAGTTTAATATTCTTACTGCCTTCTTAAACGCTATAATTAGCGACAAGCACAAGATCTACGTTAAACAACTATACGGCTTTGAAGACTGTAGTAGCAAGGGCATGGTTTGCCTATTACTAAAGGCTCTATATAGCTTAAAGCAGTTGCCTATACTACAGCACGAAGAGCTCCGTAAGTACTTGAAGAGCCTTAATTTTATCCCTATAATAAGCGACGTACATGTGTTTAAACACACGCTTAGCAACTCAATTATCGTCATTTACGTAGATAATATAATTATTATTGCACACTTAATAGCTGCTTTATAGGCAGTCGCTTAACTGCTAAAGGATCGCTTTAATATGCGAGAACTTAGTAACCTTTACTACTATCTCGGTATGCGCATTATTCGCAATCGCAAGGACCGTACTATCTATATAGTATAGGACGCCTATCTAAACCGGCTTAGTAAGAAGTACGGTATATAGGGCCGTATAGCTCCTACTACTCTAATAGCTCTACGCTATATCAAGTCGGCTATTTAGCGTACGCCTAAGACCTATATAGCTAGTGCTACCTTCAAGACTAAGTACTAAGAGGGCATTAGCGAGGCTCTATAGCCGGCAATAATTACTCGACCGGACGCTTATTATACCGCCGGTTTGTTATTACGCTTTGTCGCTAATCTAACTAAGGAACACTATTACGCGCTCCTATAGCTTATTAAGTACCTAGTTAGCACTCTTAGCCGCGGCATGCGCTTCTAAGGCACGTAGAGCGATAATAAGCTTAATCTCGCTAGTTACTACGATGCCTTATAGGCTAATAACCCGGTTACTCGCCGCTCTACTAGCGGCTTCTACTTTACTCTAGCTAGCGGGCTGTTATTACACAAGTTAGGTCGCTAGACGCTAGTTACTCTGTCTTCTATAGAAGCTAAGTATATTCAATTAATAACCGGCGCTAAGGAAGCCGTTACTCTAGCTCGGTTGTTAGAGGAGATTGGTTATAAGGGCACTATTAAGCCTATTACGCTATACGAGGACAATTAGTCCGCTATTGCTATTACTTAGTCGACGAGTATTAATAGCCGCACTAAACATATAGATACTCGAGTATACTATATCCGTAAGAAGATCGCTAACGGTACTATAACCGTTACCTAGATTAGCACTTACGATTAGATTGCTAATAGCTTTACTAAGCCGCTTAATAAGCTTAAGCACGCTCGCTTCGTTAAATAGTTAAACTTAGTAGATTATAAGGCCGCTATTAAAGGCGCCGCTTAGCCTGCTACTAAGTATTAAATAGATAGAAGACATGCTTATTGTCTAGTTTAACTACTGTCTATTTAAACCCCTTGTTTGCTTTGTTTGGCTGTATGCACGCGATAAGGGGGTGACTTGAAGAGTGTGTATAGTATAGTATTACGTGCATAATGCCTCAGGCTGCAACTGCCGCACTTCTTCTTCCGACTTTCTCGTAGATAGTCTCTCTCGAATACATCAGTTACATTCAAGTGTGGCTCGTGTGTCACAATCTTGGTGAAGCCATCGTCGTCCGGGAAGAAATCGCCTGCTTGCTTGTCTGTCCAGCCACTGAAGTACAAGATACAATTTTTGATATACGTCTTCTCCCGAGTGGGAATGATGCTGGTGGGGTTGCCACTTGTCAAGCTGTCGAGGCTGAGGATGGGCACGATCTCCTCTTCCATAAGCGCAGCCAACCTATGAAGGCACTCTGTTCGGTGTAAGGCTGTGAATTTGCTCCATTCTCCTTTGAAAGCAGCCTCAGCAGCAATCACAGCTCGTTCGACATCTTCGTCGTTGGCAATCGGCACTGCATTGCAGACCTCGGAATTGTTCTTTGGGTTCTTCAAAGCATACGTCTTTCCCGATGACGAATTGACATATTCGCCATTGATGTATAGCTTTGTGAAGTCCGCTGGATTGTACTTGGCCATGATAGAACTCTCTCCGGAACGCGCTACACAAGGGTCGATTGTAGAGCAGTGATTGTAGTGTAGACTATACGGCACTGCAACCCTTAGGCCTCCAGGTATTGATTGATGGCGGGGTTGAGGAACGGTTGGCTCTAGCGCAGGTACCTATTGAGCTCTAGAATATGCCACCGACCACTTCTGATGCGGAGTTGCTTGGTATGCTTCCCAGTGAAAGACCTTGTTACGGTCCACGGAACAAGGAGGAAGCAGTCAAGGGGCTAGCTAACTAATGGAGGAACGGCTACCTCTGCAATTAACCTTCCTCCTCTATATAATCATCTACAATCAGAACTTCATAACAGACCTAGTGCTTCACGATGCAGCCGTTTTGATGCTCTTCATCGCATGAAATTGGCCCCAATCGACACTCTTGATCTTCTGCCGAAACTGTGCAAGACCATGCTCACCCTCCGAGCCCGGCTGCATCATGCCTGCAAACACTTTGGTCACGAAGTGTTGCTGCTCTGCTCCGCCAGGATCTCTCCATCCCAGTCTGACAAGCTGCTTACACGCTGCTGCAGACCGAGGCGCACATTTCCTCAAATCCCGAAGATATCGGGAGGTCAATTCCTGCAGGTCTTGCGAGCTCGAGGCCGTGCCATGAACGACTCCAATTCTGTGCAGTTCGTCGGGCTTGACTTCTCGCCCAGCCAGCATTGCTTCGCGCAGGAATGGGATGCCCCATTCCCGAATCATGTATTTCGAGATGATTGCGGGAGACAGACCGAGTTGGATTTCGGTCATCGTAAAGCGGGCATTCGAGGAGAGGAGACGGACATCGCAGACAAAGGCTAAGCCAACACCTCCCCCATACGATGGACCATCCACCACAGCAATCGTGGTTTGTGGTGCATGGTCGATTGCCTCGTACAGTGCTTCGACTTTGCCGTAGTATTCTGACTTCTCAGCGGGATCATTTGAAGCACTTGCTCCACCGCCACTCAGGTCCATGCCTGTGCAGAAGTATTTGCCCTCGGCATCCAAAATGATGTGGAAAACTGTCGGGTCGCTGGCGAGATCCTTGAATGTTCTTGTGATTCCTTCCACCATGTCGTTCGTCAGAGCAGTACCATTCTTCGCCCTGGTCAACGTGATTCTGACAGCATGGTCGGCCCTTTGCACCTTGTAGTCCCCGGCGTCCCGGAGCAAGGACCACTCGGGACTCTTGACGACGTGGTTTTCCTGTTTGGAAACGGCAGTGTTTTCCTTGGATTGGCTCTTTGCGACCACAGCCGATCCTGCCCTGCTATTGTTGGGGATGCCGATTTCTTTCGAGATCCAGTCGCCGATTTCTGACAATTGCTGCAAGTCGATTCCTGTGGGGATTCCAGCTTTCTCGAAGGTGTATACCATGTCTTCTGTCGACAGATTTCCCTTCGCACCTTTCGCGTAGGGGCATCCTCCAAGTCCGGCGACGCTGCTGTCGAATGCTCGAAGTCCCATTTCGTACGACTTGACCACGTTGGCGATGGCTTGGCCATACGTGTCGTGATAGTGACCAGCAAGCTTTTCTGCTGGGATCTCAGCGAGCAGCACACGAAGCAGCTCCTCGATATCATGCGGCGTGGCCACGCCAATCGTTTCGCCAAGGCCAACCTCATAGCAGCCCATCTCTAGGAAACGCTTTGCGACATCCAGGACTTGCTTCGGATCTGTGGGACCATCATAAGGGCAAGCAACGACGCAAGATACCACGCCACGTGCTCGAATGCCATGAGCTTTCGCCGCCTTTACGATTTCTTCGGCCCTTTGGAGAGCATCTTCAATTGAGCAGTTGGTGTTCTTCCAGCTGAAGCCTTCTGACGCCGATGCGAAGACAACCACCTCCCTTGCCTGGTTCTGTACTGCTCGTTCCAGACCTTTCATGTTGGGAGTCAGCACAGGTAGCCAGACCCCCAGGGGCTCTCCGATCGCTTGGGCCGCTTGGAGGACTTCCTGGCTGTCAGCTAATTGTGGGATCCATTTGGGTGACACAAAGGAAGTGGCTTCGATATTTCGAAGCCCAGTATGTGCAAGGCGACGGATCAGCTCAACTTTCGTTTGCGTAGGGACTTGTGCTTTGATGTTCTGTAAACCATCGCGTGGCCCAACTTCCAGTATTCGCACAGCAGACGCCTTGTTTACTGCCGCAGCATTCACGGAGTGGTGACGGAACGAAACGGAAGCGCTTCCTCGTCTTACACTGCGTGTTTGACGGAGCACGCTACATCTCAGACTGGCCGCCATACTGTCCAGGAAGTCGAGGTCCTGCTCGCCCCTGGAAAGCCAAAGGTCCCATCTCGAAGACGAGAGCGAGGTCGACGATGGGGGTTGGTTCTGATTGTCCGCATTCATGCCAGGAACTTCTTTGGCATGGGTCAGCTTCGGTTCACTCGGCAAAGTCTGTCTCCTTTCAGAAGCTCCGTGGATGCCTCAGGTTCTGCCAAGGAACCGGCTCCAGCGGAGCGTCTGACGACAAACAGTAGGAAGCGACTATATACACTATAACCTGCCATTCTATTAGATAGCATTTAATATATAACTTTATATATACACAAGTTCTCGCAAATGTCTCTTTAGCGGGTTATACATTTTACGATAGTATATAGATAGATAGATATTTCATTCGCCTATTATAGTGCCTTTCGGCCTATATAGGTCTATTTCTATGTATTGTTTTAGGTAGGAAACCAACTTAGTTAGTAAAAACCTCCCTCCTGTCCTATTTATAAGTATTAATCTTCCTTGTTTTCTTGTTCTCCTTCCTTTAGGGTGCACTAGTATTATAGTTGTTACTCTCTAACTACCTTGCCTACTACCTTGCCCTTCTTTCCCCCTCTTCTTCCCTCCTTCTTATCTACTCCTTAGTTTCCCTTACTAGTGCGAATTGTTATATAAATCCCTATTTAATAATCCACTTTACTATCCTCTTTAGGTCTTCTTTGCTCTAGATTAGCTTATCGTATTCCCTTTCTATTGCTTTTAGTCTCTAATTACTTCTGCCTTCTAACTATTAAGGGTAGACTAGCAGTATATACTTAGGGTTCTAAGATTAGTAGCTATATTAGCAAGCCCTGCTTTTAATTCCTAGGACGTTTCTTCTAAATAGGTAAGATCTAAATCTAATATATTTAGATCTGATTTGGATAGCTAGGCTTACCTCGGCCCTGTTTAGGTCCTTATAGAGCTAGTAGTTGTATTAACCAAATTTGATTAGTGCCTTTAGGGTTCCTAGTCTAACTTGTGTTTTGTTCTATTCCTGCTCCTATAGGTATCTAGTAATTGATTCTGCTAAGCTTTGTTTCTCTCCCTTTGGTTTGTCTTCCTTTAGCCTTATATTTGGTCCCTAAAGCTCTTTCTCTAGTATTTCTCTTATTAAGACTCTATATTGCTCTAGGTCTTTGACTTTTTAGGGAGTTATTTATAGTCTGTCTCGCCTCCTAGTCCTAATGCACTAGGCTTTTATCTTGTCTAGTGCCTTTTAGATAGTCTATTAGGCTAGGTATTCTATTATCTTTGCTGCATATTAGTGTCTTAGTCCCTTAAAGTATTGTTTAACTAGTAGGATCCCTAATTCTATTTCTACTACCCTTATTAGTATAGTTTTGTATACTCCTAGGATTTTCTTTAGGCTTTAGGTTTAGGACCTGCTAACTGGTTGTTTAATCCTCTTTAGTGTTTTCTCCTAGGCTGTCTATATCTGTGCTCTATATAGCATTGCTAGTTTGACAATTGCTTTGTATATAACTTTAGCTTTCTCGAATGTAGCCCCCTATATAGAGGCTATAAGCCTATTAATAGACTGTATATTAGCATCTGCCCTCTGCTTTGCCTTCTTTACTTGTAGTCCCTAATTCAGTTTTAGATCTAGCTAGATCCCTAGTACCCTAAGCTCTGCTAATAATTAGGTTTCAAAGCCTTAGATAGTAATTGATTGCTTTATATTGTAGGTTGATTTAGCCTTACTAAAGTAGATAAGTTAGTACTTTTCTAGGGCGAATTTTGCTCTATACCTCCTTACCTATTTTTTATACTCCTAGTGCTTCTCTTCTAGGATCTTGTAGTTAGTTTCTGTTGTCTTAGACTAGGCTAGGATATTCGTATTATCTACAAACCCTAATGCTAATATATTTTTTAATTCTAGGAGTAGGAGTAGGTCTACTATAAAGATAAGGAAGAGGATTAGGGAGAGTGTTGATCCTTAGGGGATTCCCTTTTTAGTTAGCATTAGGTCTGATTTGAATTTGCCTAGAATAAGCTGTATTAATCTTTCCTATAGGAAGGACTAGATGAATTGGACTATCCAGTTTAGTATAGCTTTCTGTTTAAGTATATATAGGAGCCTTTTATAGGAGACATTGTTAAAGGCTCCTAAGATATTAAGGGAGAGGAGGGTTACTACCTAGTTTTAACTATAGTACTAGATATGCTTGATCTATTCTATAATTAGTTCTATAGCTATTAGTATTAACCTCTTCTTTCTTCCTCCTATCTAGCCTTTAGGAAGGATGTTCCTTTCCTCGGCAAAGGTTATTAGCCTTTTAGCGACAATTTTTTCTAGCACCTTGCCTATTATATTAAGTAGGGCTATTAGTCTGTAGGCCTTAAGCTGTATATAGTCTTCCTTCTAGGGCTTCCTTAGCACTACTGTTAGGGACTTCCTAAATGGTCTTAGATAGTGTCCTAGTGCTAGGCTTTATAAAAAGATATTAGCTAGTACTAGGGCTAGCCCCTTCCTATATGCTTTTAGAAGTTTATTATAGATCTTGTCTTCTCCTAGTGCCTTATTGCCTAGAATTTTCTTTAGGATCTTTTCAATAGTTTCGGGTTTAACCTAGGTGTCTCTTAGTGTGCCTAGTAGTAGAGTCTCTTATTCTATCTCCCTTATATCTGATAGGTCTGCTTATACTTTTCTATAGAAGAAGTGTTGGCCTAGGGCTCTTACTTTCCCTTCTATTGTAGTCTATATTTGTCCTTATTAGTCTATAATGTCCGGGAATTGTAGTAGTATATCCTTATCCTATTTAGGTCTCCTTACCTATTTAGCTATCCTCTATATCTCTTCTAGTTTCTTTATAATTATTCCTATTATAGATCTCTATTCTTATATCTTGTCTTTCTTAATCTGGATCTTCTTTTCCTAGTAGGCTTTGTTATAGTTGTCCTATGCTTCCTAGGTATAGGTTTGTATCTACTGCCTCCTAGCCTTCCTTGCTACTTTAACCTTCCTTATATATTTACTAGTCTAGTATAGTTGCTAGTATAGTGAATGTTTCTTTGCTAGGGTATGCTTTCTAGCTACCTGTTTTAGGATTCCTGTTAGTTCTTCTACTGCTTTGTTAATGTCCTCTAGCCTTAGTAGGTACTTTGTTAAAAGTTCCTCTAGTTTTAGGTCCCTTTCTAGTTCCTCCTTAATCCTGCCCTATTAGGTACCCTTCTAGTTGAGCTTCTCCTCTAGTTCCCTTTCCTAATTGGCTTAGACATTTAGTTCAATCTATACCGGGAAGTAGTCTAATAATTCTTCTAGTTCCTAGTTGATCCTATATCTTGTAATCCTATTCCTAATCTAATGTAATATAAAGCATAGGTCTAGTGTGCTGCTACTTCCTCTTGCCTCCTAAGTAATTAGTCCCTTTAGGGTAACAATTTCTATTTCTTCCCTCTCTAATATATTAATTAGTCTTCCTACTAGGAAGTAGTAAGCTAGGGTAAAGTCTAAGCCCTAGAGGGGATAGTAGAGGTTGAAATCCCTAAGTAGGATTTAGTAGGTGTTCCCCTAGATAACTCTAGGTAGTCTTTCTAGGGTTTTTAGTTAGGTACTGCTTCTTAAGTCTAGTAGTGGGTTATATATATAGTAGACTTAGAGTGTACCTTAGGATGTCTCTACTTAAACTAATATTAGGTCCCTATCCTCCTATAGTATAGCCTGCTAGGTTTCTGTATCTATCTCCTTACTAATATATATATATGTCCTTAGGGCTCCCTAGTTGTGGATAATTAGGTAGTATCTTAGGTCTTTAACTATTGCTAGTCTCTTTATATATAGGTTGAGCTAGGGCTCTTAGATTGTAATAATGTAATGTTCTTTTAGGTTTAGTGCTTAAAGGAAGCTCCTTTGTACCTTGTCTTTGCTCTTATTAACATTATACTATATAATGTTTAGTAATGTTGCAATATTCATTAGGTTTTATCTATATTATTTCCCTATAAGTTTTCCTTTAGTCTTCCCTTACTTTAGACTAACATTTGACTAAGCTTTGTCTACCCTGCTTCCTTTCCTATAATATTAAGGTATCTTAGTCTCCCTAGTTGTTAGTAATTCTCTTATACTAGTAAGGCCCTAAATGTGAACCTATTATCTTGTCTAGACCTCTTTTATAGTACTTAGCTAGGTTGCTTCTGTACCTAGCTGCCCTAGCTTATTGTATATCTTTTTAGTGTATTAATTCTAGCTTCCTTTGCCTTCCTCGCTGCCTATATTCTTACTAGGCATTCCTTCGCCTAAGAGGGGTGTCTTTTAGTGCAGTATATACATCTTACTTCTCCCTTGTATGCCTTGTATTCTTTAACCTAGTAATCCCCTATATAATAGGAGCAGGTATTGGTTGTCTTTATACACTTAGCTACTAAGTGTCTATAGTATTAACATTTGAAGCACTGCATTATCCTATAGTTGCTTCTATATATCTCTGTTTCTAATCTCTTATAGTCCTAGAACAACCCCTAGTCTAGTACTATATTAGCTTGCTCTATACTCCCTACCTAGATAATTAGGGAAGACTGCTTCTTAGTCTCTTCGATTTTCCTTTTAATCTATGCTACTTTTGTAATCTTTAGGCCTAGGTATATAGCTTAGTTTTGTCTCTATAGGCTCCTAATATCCTGTTCTTCCTTAAAGCTTCTTGTTATACTATAGGCTATAATTATAAATTGTTGTTAGGAGACCTTTGCTGTTTTCCCTATCTTAGTTGTCTATTCTTTTTGTGTTTCTAGCTTCTTTTTGTCCTGCTCTTGTACTATAAATAGCTTGATTACCCCTTTTCCTTCGTTCCTAGCCCTAATTACCTCTTTAACTGCAATTCTTTCTACAATCTCTTTCCCTATAAGTCCTTAGATTTCCTTTTGCTCTTATAGGTCCGTAATATAGACTCTAACTACTGTCCTCGGGGGTTTTAGCGCCTCCTAACTAGCTACTACTACCTAGGTGCGGTAGTTTAGGCTTGTTTCCTATTGTTTCTTCGTAATCTTTGCTGCGACTATATTAGCTACCTTTATAATTACGTAGCTTGCCTAGTTGTAGATTGCTTTTAGTCCTCTAAGGAGTTCTAAGATTATTATCCTATATGCCCTTTTAGGGGTTCTTCTATCTTCCGCCTTTAGCACCTCCTCTACCCTAGTATATAGTGCTTTCTATTCGTCCTCCCTTCCTTCTTAACTGTCTTCCCTTCGTTTCTGATTGTTCGCTGCCATTTTTCAGCTCCCGTCCTTCTAAACTTACTATATTTATAGATTTACGACAGTATATATAGTAATTAGAAAGTATTCGTAAGAAGCGTAAAACTGTATTATATATAGACCTTCTTCTATAGAAATTAAACTAGCTTAACTTATGTTTGTAACAAACGACTATATAGAACAATAACTACGCTACCGAGCAACCTTAAACTTAGCAAACATTAGTATCGATATTCGTAGATTCTATTACTATTACCCGCTTAGTTATATAGTATCGCGTTATTAATTGCTGCATTACCTCCGCTTACTATTCTAAATTCCGAGTCGTAGCGACTATATTCGTACCCCTTCGATTTCTACTATTCTAACGATATAGATCGACTCGGTATATCTTAGAGGGTCGGTTGCTTTAGCTAAAGTTATTAGAAGTGCCCTTTCGCTCGAGGAACTAGCGATATTCTACTATCTTATAGAAGTATCGATATCTTTAGTATCGGTCGATCGATTTCCGCCCTTCTAACTATACTAACCTTCTTAATATACCTTAGCGACTCTAGCGCATACGTTTAGAGGTCTAGAATAGGCCTAGTTACTTCTCGCTTCGTCTAGATCTATAGCGGCGGTATTCGAGTCTAGCGATAGTAAAAGTAAAAGGTATAGGCTCTACTTTTCCGGCATTATTGCAAATACGTAACGCGTATATCTAACTCTTTCTCTTTCTTCCGCGCTTTAATAACTCTAGCCTTAAACACCCTTTAACCCTCTAACCTATTAACCTATCTCTACAATTCGACGATACTATAGCTCCTCCTAGTCGAGGTAGAGGCGGCGGTAGTAGTAGCAGCAAGACTAGCAAGTACTCGCACTTAGGCACTAAGGATCGCTATAGGGCGGTAAAGGCGGATAGAGAGGCGCGAAAGAAGCAAGTATAATAAGAAGAATAAGCTACGAAGCAGGCCGCTAAGGTCTAGCGACGTAAGAAGGATCTAAAGCGCCTACTACTAGGAGGTCGACGCGCTATTAATCGCTATAACCCGCAATTCGATATCGTCGCCCGCCTACTACTTCCTCCGGACAACTTACTACCTTATATATAGCATGCCTACTTCGAGGCGCGTATAGAGTATATACGCGACGATAAGTACCTCCTTAAAGAGATCTAGCTCCTAATATAGGATATAGCGCAGTATTACGATAAGTCTAAGCATCTATAGGAAGAAATAGTACGCCTTAGTCTCTTAGTAGTGTTATTAATACTATATCTGCATCGCATCCTAGAACCCGAACCTTTATAGTAGCAAATCGATATATTCTAGTCGCTCTTCTTTAGCTAGCAGGATGTTATATATCCGGCTGCTACTAGCTCTAGAAAATTATTAATCTACTAGGCTTTCGCTCTCCTAACCGGTATAGCTATATAGCAAGTAGCAGTCTTAACTCGGATCGCGGACGAGTAAGGCGGTAATATCGAAGAAGCTATACGCTAGTTGTCGCTATAGGAGTAAGGACTACTTAATGTCTGTATCCTTATAGTAGATAGTAAGCGGCGCGATCTATATATGCTCGCAGACCTAAAGGCAGGCCGGTACTACTACGTCCTCTATAGCCCTAAGCAAGGCATTACTCCGGAATTTTAAGAGGTCCTACGCTCTATAGCTCTATCCTTAGGGTTAATCGCATACGATAAGGTATATCTTCTTTATCGGTAGCTAAACTTCCGAGTTGCCTTTAGAAAGATCGCCTTCCTTCGCGACCTCTACGATATATATATGCCTACTATCGCAGCCTCTACTACTATGCCGAAAGATGTAATCGATTACCTAGTTAAGAGTCGTGCTATTCGTCTAATTAGAGACAAGCCTCTTTAGAGCATTGTCTAGCGCGGTAGTATTAATCGCCTAGATACGATATATATTATTAAGCCTCTGCCGAAGAACAAGTTAACATCCTTTAAGTTCTAGTACTTCGTACTAAAGTATGCGATTAACGAGGAAGGCTACGGCACATCCGACCTAATCTAGAAGACTCTTATCTTTGTCGACGGCCGCGTAAGCATTAATCGTACCTATCTCCTAATGCGATCTTAGTTAGTAGATCTAACTAAGGACATCGACCTAGAGCTAGCAGAGTATAAGTATACATAGACTAGTACACTACTTATGCTAAGAGGAAAGCTAACTATTAATATTCGAAAGGTAATCTCTTTCTATACGGCTTATATCGCGCCGCTAGATAAGGACCTCCGATACTAGGAATTTAAGAAGCTAGACTTACATATCCGTATTATATAGGGCACGCTAGCTACTACGATAGGTACTAACATTCCGGATATCGAGATCGTTAGACAATAGGGTATTCCTATTACAAACGATATTCTCGATCTAATATAGAAGCTCGGTCGCGGTACGCGTCTGCTAAATATTAAGGCTCTCGCGGTGTTTATATTGCCGTATTAGTACAATAATAGATAGGGCCGTGTTCTACTAGAGAAGCGCAGCTATGTCTCTATAATCAATCCTTATAACAAGGACTAGGCTATTCTATACTAAGAGCAGGCATATCTTCTATCGAATCCTAGTAGCCTCCGCAATACGGTAGTCTCGGATAAGATTGAATAGGTTCTAGGCGAGGAATTCGACGACTTCTCCGAGGATATCTTTAACATTATAAACTAGCTAGATAGTCTAGATAAGCACGATAATAGAGAAGGCATTACGGTCCGCGTACGTCGTACTATAGACGAGGCTGCTATATATCCTAGGATAGCCGTATATAGAAGCGGCGCTAGTGCCTTTAACGATGCTATAGATAGTGCAATCGCAGATAACTCTAATATACCGAAATAGACTTCCGATAAGATAAAGAGCCGAGAGAGCGCATCTCCTATATTTATGCGTCTTATTAATATACGCTATCATTCGGTAAAGGGTTAGCGCTAGTGCTTTAGGGCTATTGTTAATAAGTACCTTAGAGAAGGGGAGTATATATACCTAATCCCTAAAGGCAAGGTCGTATAGGGCAAAGATACCTGCTATAGTATATATAACCTAGACTTGCTAAAGAAGCTAGTATAGGATAGTTACGAGCCGCTAGCAGCACCTCTATTACCGTAGAAGCCGAGAAAGAGTAGTCTATCGGGCTATGCTCTAGAGCATATCGAGGAATGGATTTCTAAGTAGGCTAAGCGCGTATTCGATAACACTATCTACGAGAGCCGGAACTGCGACATTCTAGCAAACGTTATAGTGCTAAAGTATAAGCTATAGAACCTTTACGAGGTCTTCAAGCCTACTAAGGACCTATATAGAGACAATATCGACGCGGCTATCCTTAATAAGCGAGTACTAGCGTTTATAAAGTAGTATAAGAAGGATTCGGACAATGCGAAGGACATGCCGCTTAACGATATACTTAGTATACTAAACAGCATTATCGATGATATATATAAGAAGCGTAAGAAGTACTTAGAGCGCGTAGCTGCGAATCGCGAATAGCTAAAGCGCTAGAGAAAGGAGGCAGAAGAGGCGGCGGCGGCTGCAGCGGCTGTAATAGGAGATACTAAGCTACTAGCCGGTCTAGCTAAAGAAGAAGAGACCGCTCTAGTTAAAGAGACTGCTAGGGACTAGCGTGCATCAAATAAGTAGCAGTAGCGTAAGTCCGGTACGGCTGCTAGTGCCTTTCGTAAAGACCTAGCTAAGAAGCGTACTACGGCTGCTAGTCCTATACTAACACCGATACTAACGCTATTGCTATTGCTAGCACCTAGAGCTCCGCCTATAGCATTTGTAGCTAGTCCGTCTCGACCTCGTTTAGAAACAGGAGATAAGCGCAGTGCTAGCAGAGTTACCGATACTTAGAGACAGATACTAAGCGCTCGTACTACTCCTCGGCGTCGGACCGGACAGAATAGAACACTAATACTAGCATCTCGTCGTCGTCCTAGTACTACTAAACATCTAAGTACCTTTAGGCCGATTCGTATAACTACTACAGAGGCTTAAGTAGCTTATACTAAAGCAGCCTTATCGTCTCTACTATGCTTATCTAGCTAGACCCGCATACCAACCTAGCGTGCTTTAGATATAGCAGAGCCTAGTATATATATTAACCGTATAGTACGTAACACGGACGAGGAGTACTTTAATAAAGACTTTAGTAATAGGGAAATTGTCTTCGATATCCCTAGTAAGCGTCGTAGAGGCCGTAGTCGTTAAAGGATTTACTGTATTAGAGGGGAGCAGGTAGTAGTATCGTCGGTATTAAGAAGACTAAGATAGAGAGAGCAGATTCTTAGTAACTAAGAGTGCCTACTTCGTACGTTCTTTGCCCTTCCCTTGCTGCTACTAAAGCATTATATACTATAGGATGTCTATAGCTCTCTATACCGTCGCGGTAAATTCTTCTATAGCATCCTGAATTTCCTATTACTTGCTACTAGTCCTTTTATCTATAGTATCCTGCTTAACCTTAATCTAAATGCTCGTTGCCGGCCCGGCCTCTTTATCTTCCTCTTCTCCTATTACCGTCTCTATATACTTTATTACGAGCCGACGAATGTATTATACTATACTATACTAGCTCTTAGCTAGCTAACTAGGTCCCCTCCGCGGCCTAGTGTTATATAGATCCGCAATCTACTGCTATATTATACTAGTACTACGCTTTAGACTAAGAATAACAATAGCTAGTATCTTATCGCTAATCTTATCGTCCTCGGATCTAGTTGCTATCGTCGGTATGCTATATATAACTTAAATCGTTGCTATATAGAAGCGTAAAAGGGCGCGTCGTAAAAGATATAGATATGTATATAGTCGTAAGAGTAGTATATAATCGAGGAAAGTATAAGGATATCGAGTCCTGCTAAGACCCCGGATTTACTATAGTAGAGAGCCCGATTAGCGGGAATAGCCCGGCTCTAAGATCGCGACTCCTTTCGAGAGCGCATCGCAATACCCGCTTTAGCTTTCAACTTTTATAATAGCACGATAGTACGATACGAATACGGCGAGATACGTCGATTAAGCGTATTTCTAGCAAACTGCGCTAGCAAAAGTGTCTAATACGATAACGATAGCCGCCTTCTGCCTCCGAAGCCCGAGAAGTTAATACTACTAATACTAGCACTACTAATACTAGCGACGCTAATACTAGCGACGCTAACACTAGCGACTATACTTATTGCACCGTAGCTATTAGCACTATAACATATACGGCAAGGATAGATACGCGAGGCGATAATATATATCGAGCGTAAGTACTTTTCGAGAAGCTACGATAGCCCTCTTACGTTAACGCCCTCCTTTGCTTAAATCCTATAGTTACGATCTATTAGAAGGACTAGCTGCTATGCAAGACAGTACGGATAAGTGCAGTTGCGTCTAGGGATCTGTTTAACTAGCGGTACTAAGCGGCTATAGAAGCACACGCCCCGAAGTATACTAGAATTACATATAGCCTATATGCTATAGGTACGCGTAACAAGTACAAGTACGAGTACGCGCATACGTAGCAATTAGCGCATTCTATTACTAACTATAGCACGTATAACCGAAGGACAAGGTATATAGGACGGTATTACGATATAATACTATTATATGTACGATAGTAGGCAGCGGTTACTATCGACCGCTACGGTCGCTATTGCTACTAATAGTAGGACTATTATATAGATAGCTTGCCTCGCGGCACCTTAGAGAATGTATTAACTTTTTGCACCGTATAACCGTTACAATACCTTCGTACTATAACCGTGTGCCTAGCAACTTAGTAGCTTCGCTTAATACTTAGTTGGCTTCTATACTAACTACTAGTCCTCTACCCGAATCGACCCCGGTCGTTACGGCTACGACGAGAATCGACGCGATTAGCTACGGGTCCTACCGATCTTCCGCCGATTACTACGATTCAACTCCTACCCGTTACGACGGTACCTATTCGATTTACTACCCTTCCGTACTATACCCTACCGACGCGCGAGCGCCTTATCGGCGATCCTATTAGTACCCCGAGGAGACAGTAGTAGTAGTTTCTACCTTTAGTAGCAATTGCCTACTATACCTAGGTCTAGGGGCAGCCGCTTTCCCTAGGGGGACCTGCCCGATAAGCTACGCTTCTCTACCTTTAGTCGGTTCTCTATTATTGTCCTCCGTTTAGAGACTATCTCGCCTCTACCCTCTTACTAATAGTTCACCCGCTTGCCGTAGCTCCTTCGGACTCGCTTCTAACTCCGGTAGAAGCCTCGAAATTAGCTAAGCTAGCGGTTTAACCGCTGCCCTAGTACTACAATCTCGGATTGCTAGATATAGAGCCCTATATCCTACGTATCTGTTCCTATATTTAGAACTACGTCGATTATAGCGAGAACTTCGCGACCTAGCTTAGGGCAAAGCACGGCCGAATCGACTTGCTTGCCTTATACGTTCTATATTATTACCCGCTCGTAGGAAATCCGCCGCCTCTATAGGCTAAAATCGAGGAACTCTACCTAGACGCCCTTAACGGTTATAACTTCCTAGGATAGTAGGTAGTAGATAAAGGAATCCTAACTAGATCGGTTAAGGAGCTTAAAACCGCGCTCCTAACGGTGCGCGATTTACGCTATTACCGTTAATTCTACCCGGAGATCTATCTACTACCTATAGTAGAGCAGCGCCTACTAGCCCGACCGCCTTAAGTCCTACCGCGGCCTACGGTTTCGCCTATTACTACGGTAGAAACAACCGTGCCGCCGGAATAGCGTCCCGGTTCGCCTAATAGCTCGCTTAAATCGGTTTTCTTACGGAGGCTACTTAAGCTACGATACCCGGCGGACGAGAATCCTTAGAAGCTAAGGGGGCCTCTACCTAAGACTTCCTCTAAGGAACCGTTAACCGGGCCTTCTAATCTGTCGACGTCGCCGTTCTAGGACATCGGTCGCGGCTAATTGCCTCTAATAAACGACGGCCTCGCCGACCCGTAGGCTAACGAGCCGCGTAGTCGTTTCTAATATCGTACCCCGGTAGATGCCTCGTAGATAACCGAGGAGATCGATAGGGCGAACATCGCCGCATAGCAAAACCGTTAGCGTCGTAATTATCTTCGCGAATTAGCTAGACGGAGAGGAGTCTATCTTAACGAAGTCGTATTAGACTTTCTAATAGAACAGGCGATTTTACTGCTATCGGCTACATATAAGCTAAGTCCGCCCTAGCCGAACCCGGGTTAATACGATTACTAGTAGAGGGTAGACGTATATATAAATGCCTATAGGCATAGCCGCTTGCGTTAGGGCGGGTTTGCGCTAGGCGATCCGCCTAGCAATCCGCCTAGTAATCCTCTTAGCAATCTACTTAGAAATCCTCCTAACGATCCTCTGCTACCGCTACCTAGTAACTTCGATCCGAGTAATTTCCTCTCGTAACCCGACGTAGGGTTAGCCTTTGCCCTTTCCGCTATTAGACTTGTAGGGTCTACTATAGGAAGGTAAGAAGTAACGCCGGAAACACTGTCGCTATAGAGATAATCCGAGTAAGGATAGATCTTTATCTAATAGTAAGGATTCGGACGACTCCGATTAATCCTCGTTAGATAACGACAGCTCCTTAGATGCTAGTTATTATAGATACGCCCGCCGTCGTAGACACCGTTAGCATTATTAGGACTACGTCGCGGAAGCGCTAGTTTCTAAAGCGAGTTATATCTAGGGGCACTATGCCCGCCCCTAGCGGCTACGGTTCGATCTAGCGCATCTTAGGTTCTTCGATCCTCTACTTAGCGTTACGGATTACGGCGAGGGAGACTACGCCTTAGTCGGGAACAAGATAATATACCGTTCGGTATATGCTTTTATCGAAGCGGCTAAGGATTATACTTATATTATAGGGCGAGAGACAGTTCGTCTTAACCTCTCCCTTTACTTTCGAGGGGTAGCGCTTAGTTAGTATTATAGTTACCTTTCTAGCCGCAACCGAGCAAAGCTCTACGGCGGATACAGTCTAAAGCGCTAGGAACGTTGTCTTAGCAAGAAATAGAAGGTCCCTCTAATAAAGGCGATAGATCTCCTTAATAAGCAACGCTACGACCGGTAGGATATCGCTTTAGGGCGTTTAGTAACGGACTTTATTATTAAGACAGTGCGACTCGCTAAGGATACTAGCGTACGGAAATCGAACCGGCTCTTAGAAGCTTACCGTCGAATGGACCCGCGCCTCTAATTAAATATAGACGAGCTAAATCGTCGTATAAAGGTCGATAAGTAGGTTACGTACTACGAGAAGCAGGCATTAATCTAGGAGTATATACTTTCGTCCTCGTCTAATCGTCGCCTAGACGCTACGACTAAGAACAATAGCCGCGCTAGTAAGGCTGCCTAGTAGAACCGATACGAAGAAAACGCCTCTTATACCCTAGCGAGCTTCGCTCTAGTAAGAGCGTCCCCTAACTACTAGAACCGCGATATCGACCGACCGAACCTACTACGCCTTACTAACGCCTATTAGCAGAATCGCCTACCTAACGCCCCTTAGCAGAATCGCCTACCGCCGGTAGGAAATAGTAAAGGACCGCCGAAGGGTAGCAGCCCTACCTTCCTCCCGAAAGACCTAAAGCGAGTCGATTCGCGCCTATTTAATCGATAGGATAGAAAGCGTAACGATTAAGCTCGTAAGTAGGCTAACTTCGCCGATAATAGTAAGAGAGTAGGCGATACTATAAATAATACTAACTAAGCCGACGACGGCTATTAGGAGGATAGTTAGGAGGATAATAGGAGGACCGACGCGGATAATTATAGCTATTTTAGTAACGCCGGAGAAGACGCCGACTACTTTACCGACCCTTACGACTCCGATCCGGGCTTAGGAGCTTACTTTGCGGACGTAGGCGATCGCTCGCTATTAGCGTTAAACTCGGTGCTATAGGCTAAAGCGTCCCTACTAGCGGCGATCTAACTATTTGCCTCTACGAAGCACGCTTATAAGGTCTGTAGGCGGCGATTCAAGTTAGGCAACCTTCTATACTAGTATGTTCGTAAGGAGTACGTAGGGGCGACGACGCCTTCTACTATTATCGAACGCGTATTAGCAAACCCGGAAGTAATTCAGTCGAAGGCGCCTCCGTTAGCTTAGTAAGGTTACGCGTTCCGGAATTAGCAATATATAACTTTCCCCCTTCGGTTGTTACTATCTAGTATATCTATATAGGTCTGCCTAGATACCGGCTATACGCTTACTATTACGGAAAAAGACTTCGTTTTAAGCTATCGCCCGGACGTAGAGGTACGTAAGCTACGCGAACCGATCGAAATTAGCGGTATCGCCGGCGCGTATCGCTCCGGGGAATACGTCGTATTAGATATGTTTGTCCCGGTAGCGAAGACGGACGGTACAGTCTCCCTAGTACGAATAACTCGTAAGGTTTACCTAGTTCCTAAACTGAAGGCAAAAATCCTAGTCGGTATAGATACGATTGCTCTAGAGGGAATAAAGATCGATGTTCCCGTACGGACGGTTACTATAGCTAGTTAGGACAACGCCCGCTTTAAAGTAGCTATTAAGCGCAAGAAAGGGAAGTCGGTTTAGCGCCCCGTAAGGCTAGCGGAGGATGTAATATTAGCGCCGCGCACGGTCGCCCTCGCGCTAGTTAAGTACGGCGGTAACCTCCCTAAGGGCCGGGATTTTATTCTTAACGCCGGTTTCTTAGTCTAGCTAACTAGCAATATATAGGGATTATCGTTACAAGCTCCGCCTTTAGTAACGGCGTACAATTAGGTCGTAGACGCTAATTTTTCTTATATATATATTCGTAACGATGCGACTACTCTAGTAACGATTCGAGCCGGACAGCTACTCGGTTTGTTAAGTAATAGGACTATTACTAGGGCCTACTATATCGACGTAGCCGACTACGGACTAGCAGGATTGAGTCCTAACGCTTTTACGGCTACGCGGGATATACTAAATACATAGCGGGAATACCGGCACGCGTTAGGCGTAACGATCTACGGTAACGATAACTAAGTAGACTAAATTGCTACTACAGTCGAGCGGTACCCGGAGCTCTTTACTAATCGCTAGACAGTCGTTAATATTCCCGAGCACGATTACATACCTATCCTAACTGTGCTAAATTACCTAGATCTGCTGCCGCCCCCCCGTATAATTAACCTAGGCAAGAGGGATCGTAAAGTAGTAAACAAGATATATAACGACCTGTACCGCTAAGGGAAGATGCAGTATATAACCGAGCCTACGCCTTTCGGCTTCCTAGTGTTTGTCGTATAGAAGCGCGTTACTAACGGTAAAGGTAGTATAATTAATAAGCCGCGGGCGGTAGTCGATATACGCGCCTTAAATAAGGTAACGATCCCCGATAGCTATTAGATACCGCTCTAAGCGGACCTCTTCGTATAGTTAGTAGGGTGCTAGTATATTAGCACTATAGACTGCCTAACCTTCTTCTACTAATAGGGCGTAAAGCCGGAGGATCGTTACAAATTGACGATTAATACTTATCGTAGCTAGGAACAGTATAAGGTCGCTATTATAAGATATTCGAATAGTGTCTAATTCGTATAGCGGAAGCTAGATTAGATCCTTCGCGACTGTCGCAGCTTTACGCGGGCTTATATCGACGATATCGTAGTATTTTCGAGGACGTTGCCTAAGCATCTCGATTATCTAGAAGCGGTCTTCTAGAGATTAGACGCCGTAAGGATTAGCATTAGTCCGAAGAAGACTTTCTTAGGCTTCCCCTCTACGACCCTTTTAGGTTAGTACGTTAGCGGCCTCGGTCTAGCTACGAGTAAGGAGAAAATCGTAGCGATTACCTTACTTTAGTTCCCGGAGAACGTATAGAAGCTAGAGCATTATCTCGGTCTAACTAATTAGTTGCGGTAACACATCCTATACTACGCGTAGATAGCGGCGCCTCTATAGGCGGAGAAAACACGCTTACTAAAAGGGGCGCTAGTTACCGGCAATAGTCGTCGCCGGCACGTCGCCGTTACGACGCTAGGTAAGAACGATTAGCACCGTAACGAGCTAGTAAAAGCGTTTCGCTTATTGCAATCGATGTTCTACGAGCCCTCCTTCCTATACTATTTCGACCCTAACCGTCGCTTATACGCTAATATAGATTCCTTAAAAGAGTTTGGCTATAGCGCGGTGCTCTACTATATCGATAGGGACCTAGACCCTATTCTGTCTAAGGGAAAGGCGCAGTTGTTTCCTTACTACAAGGTTTAGCCTATTTTGTTCTTAAGCCGAGGCCTAACTTAGGCAGAGACACGATATTAGCCGATAGAGCTCGAGTACTCGGGAATTGTATAGATAGTAAAGAAGGTAGGCTATTTAATATATGCTTTATCGAGGCCGACAACTATCTTTATAGACTACTATACCGCGGTCGGTCTTACTAACTCGGTATCGATAACTACGACTACCGATATAGGTAAGTAGAACCTAAAATTAGTAAGAGTATCGATGTTCCTTTCCTAATATCGAGTTAATATAGTTTACCGTCTAGGGCGGATATACCTAGTTCTAGACGCCCTTAGTCGACTTCTAAAGGATACGGAGTCGCCTAAGCTAACGCTAGACGAGGAGAACTTAGACCCGCTCTCTTACTATACCGACGCTACGCCCTCCTCGGCCGATCTAGAGGAAGTGGCCTACTTCTATACGATATTAGTAGAGCTAGATCCGGATTTCCGACGTCGGTTAAACCGAGCGTACGATAACGACGAACATTAGTCTAGGGTTTTGCGACTAGTTTGATAAGCGTAGACGCGGAATGCTTTAGAGCGTCTCTATTCGGAGGGAGCTAATATACCTTTAGTAACGAAAACGCTAGTTCGGTATAAGGGTAGCAAAAATCCGGACCTATTCGTAGGTAATAAGTTTAATAGTCCGCTAGGCATTCGATTCTTCGAGAGGGACGGCCTCTTATATTTCCATAACTAATCTTTAGGGCGCGAGCGACTCTATATCCCTCGAGCCTTAATAGGCGAGATCTTTAAGTAGGCTTACGATAACCGTTGCTACTAAGGCTTTTAGCGCGTCTTCGACCGCATTTAAGCTTCCTTCTTTATATATCGACTCGCTCGCTACCTTCGCCTCTATTTAAATTATTATTACTAGTGTCTCCTTTTGCATACCCCCCGATACGCTCCTTACGGCGAACTTTACCTGATCTAGAATGCGGAGGGCCTATACTATACTATAACGATAGATCTCGTAACCGCCTTGCCGGTTATAACCGATAGATTTAATGCACTATATACGATTACTTATAAGATATCTAAGCGGGTAGCCGTCGTCCTAGGCAAAGAGGACTAGAAGGCCTACGACTAGGGCATCGCTCTAATCGATAGGCTTTACTTAATAGATATAAGTATGCCGGCAGTGCTTATCGCTAATCGTAACCCCCGCTAGCTAAGCGACTTCTTTAAGGGCGTTTTCTCGCGCCTACGTACGAAGCTAGCTACGTCTACGGCCTATTATCCTTAAACCGATAGTTAATCCGAGCGAACTAACTAAACGGTCGAGACGGCAATTCGTTACTAGTTAGCGGATTATCCTAGCGAGGATTAGACGACGTTTATCCTATAGCTATAGGCTACGCTTAACAACTTCCGTAATACGACTACTAGTTAGTCGCCGAACGAGGTTGCTACGGGCGTAAGGACGAATCTCGACTCGCTCGATATACTATACGACTATCCGTATAATAGGGCGGCAGCGCGTAGTCGTATCTAGAAGGAAGTCTAGAACGCGATTACTTAGGCGAACGTAAAAATAAAGGAACGGTATAATAGCAAGCATAAGCCCCTATTCCTTAAGCTAGGCGACCGTATTATACTTCGCCTATACCGTAGTTACGAAGTGCTAGGTTAGTTATACAAGTTTAGCTACCGTTTTAAAGGGCCTTTTACGGTTCTTAAGAAGGTCGGACGACTAGCCTACTATCTCGATTTGCCGCTATTAATACGTATCTATCCGGTAATATCGGTTTCGCAGTTAGAAAAAGCTCCTAGAGACCTAGATCCTTTCGAGAGAACTATTAATTACGAGCCCCCGCCCGTTGTAGCTAAGGACGGTTAGGGTTCTAGCGACGAGGGCGATTCTTACGAAATCGAGCGCTTTCTCGGGCGACGGACCGTCGTCCGAAGAGGCTAGCCCGTTCTCTAATACCTAGTAAAGTAGAAGGGCTATAGGAGCGCCTATAATATATAGTATAATATCGACGACTTAACGGGCGCGGACGATCTACGCAAAATCTACGA
The DNA here is from genome assembly GCF_000340215.1 of Pseudocercospora fijiensis CIRAD86. Lineage (NCBI taxonomy): Eukaryota > Fungi > Ascomycota > Dothideomycetes > Mycosphaerellales > Mycosphaerellaceae > Pseudocercospora > Pseudocercospora fijiensis. Next base: position 3,042,153 of record NW_006921540.1, on the reverse strand, counting down.
TAACGTATACCCTCTAGAGGAGGAACCGCTATCCCGTACCCTCCGTAGGGTAGTAAAGCGGACGAGAGCTCGCTAGCCTTTTTTAGAGGTTGCTAGCTCCGCCGATAAAGGCGAGGCCGGGCAATCCCTCGCGGTTTGTCGCAAGTCGATACGACTCCGTAGCGCGACTCCTCCTTCGGAGTCGTAATCCGCCTAGGCGTACCCTTATATCGTTATCGTAACTACGTTACTTAGGCAACCGTTATACGTAGACGCGGGCTATCCCTTATTTAGTATCGATCTTTCTAGCATCCTACGATAAGAGAGCTTTCTATTAATTACCGACGACGAATAGAAACGGCCCTTAATCGCGATAACCGCGTCCGTCGCGGAGAACGTAAAGTAGCAGCTTTTTAGCAAAAATTTCTATAGCACCGATCGCGATATAAGCCCCTAAACGTTATATTATTCGAGGCGGATTTATAGCGCGCGTCTCGCTTATACCGTAAGGCCGATACGTTCGACCTCCTCTAAGGAACGATAGCTAGGGAATATCGTAGAGGCGAGAATCGAGACCCTTAGGACACCGCGATAGGGAATAGTAAGATTAACGCTCCTTGCGGGGAATCGCTACTATTAGATAGTCTAGGATCGGACGGACAGTCCTTGTTTGTTACCGGCTTAACGCCTACGCCGGAGCTAGAGAATGTAACGGATAAGCAAGATACGGTATTAGACGAAACAGTCGAGAATTATACGGCCGCGCCTAAGCTAGAGGACCTAACGGATAAGGCGGAGGTAGTATTAGACACTACGGTCGAGAGTCGTACGGCCGCGCCGGAGCTAGAGAATGTAACGGATAAGCAAGATGCGGTATTAGACGAAACGGTCGAGAATCGTATAGCCGCGCTAGAGCCTAAGGACGTAACGAGTAGGGAGGATACAGCCTCGGATACCCCGATCGAGATTCTTACGATCGCGGCTAGCCCTAGGGATATAATAAGTAGAGAGGAGGCAGATATAGACCCTTCGTTCGAGGTTCCTACGCTCGCGGCTAAGCTTAAGAATATAGCGAACGGAGAGGATATAGCGCCTAGCGCTACGGTCGAGATACGTACGGCTACGCCTAAGCTAGAGGATATAGAAAACTCGATAAAGGATTCGGTAGGTAAGGAAGATACGATAGCGGATTAGATCGGCGAGTATCGTAGAGAGATAGATAACGCCGCGCTCGACCTATAACAACCGCGGCTAGAGGAAAACGGTGCTAACCTAACGTAGACGATAGAAGGATTTGTAATTCTCGCTATAGTAGAAGGCAACATCCGACAGATCTTTCGTAGGGCGCTATAGCTTATTTCGACCGACGGTAGCTTAAGTACTAGCGACGTTTAGACGGTATTAAGCTATACTGCCGAGGATAGGCATATACGGCCTTTCCTAATATTTACCGAGGACGGATCCGATATAGAGCTATACTACGCGCTAACGGACGCCGGCCGGCAACTGTTATAACGATACGTACCGTTGTTCCTAGGTCGTAGTCGCATTAACGAGACGCTAATAGCAAGCTTAGTACCATTGCCCCCGGCTAATAAGGTAGACGAGTCTAATTAGGAATCGCTCGATATAATAGCTCGGCCGTAATCGTAGGGAACGCCGGGCAGTAAGTTTAGTACGGCGTAGCGTTAGACTATCGCTAACCTGTCGATAGTGCTTCCGAATCTAGACTATCCGCTCTCCGATATTAGACGGTTTTTATTTCTAAAATATTGCGTACTAGCGGTTATCGCGGTAGTTAATCTAGACTACGTTTTCGATAGTAAGTCGTTTATATAGGCGGTTACAGCGCTTACTACGAAGAAGAAATAGTTAACGGAGTTAGCGAAGGTATTATTAGGCAAGGGCCGATAGACAGGTCGGGCACTCTATAAGGCTATAGCCGACTATTTCATTAATAACGGCGACCCGCCGCTGTACTATTTAGGTAAATAGGAGTTTGTTTAGAAGGGCAAAGCGTTAGAGGTTAGGATTCCGGAGGCCGAGAAGCTATAGGACGCTATACCTAGCTTCTTTGCCCTCTACCGTAACGCTACGGCCTACGCGTCTAGTAGCCCGGTTAACGGTACGAAAAGCGGCCCGACTACTCCCGTCGGCGCGTAGCCTCTTTATACGCCTTCGGCTTTAGAATCGGCACTACCCTTAATAACACCCGCAAACCGACTAGCTTCGCTAAAATTGCTATCTTTACTAGCGTATACCCTTCCTAATTTACCGCTATTATAGGCACTAGCCTCCCTAACGTAGGCGCCGAGTAACGGCTCGCTATAAGCGCCCGTACTAGCTCCCTCTAAGCTGCTTGCTACTCCGATCGAGTCGGTATACGAAGAACACCTAGACCCTTCCCCTAAAGAACTCAAGTTCGAGCGACGGCGGCTCTAAGGGTAGCGCTCGCGCTAGACTTTAATTAACAAGCGTTTTCTTCGTACTAACGAGACACCCGAACAAGCGGCAATCCGGTAGTACGTAGAATACGAGGACTATAATAAGAAAGTCGATATACTAATCGCCGCTAATCCTATAGAGCGTAACAAGGCTAAAGATATACGCTTTATCTAGGCCGCGAAACTCGTACGTAACGTATACGCCGAGGACGCAGACGGTCGACTGCCTAACCTCTTTCGCCTACGCCTACGTAAGCGACTCGTCGAATACTATCTAGTAAGGCTTTAGTATTACCTATACTATCTATACCTTACCGCGGGCGATCGGCGCTTCTAGATTCTACGTAAATTGTATTAGTATATAGGCAAGCTAGTTACCGATTTTAAAAGCCTACTCTTTACGCAACCGTACTCCTTCCGAATCTTAAACAACGATTACGCCCGTAAATACTCTATCTTTAGGACCGACCTCTACTCGGACGGTTACGATACGTAGTAGGAGATTTACGCGATACGCTTTAGCGAGTACGTAGCGCTTATAACTACGGGCGAATTGAAGGAGCTCCCTAACCTAGCTGACCTCGATACGAATTTTCTACTAACTATTACTTTCTACTACGCGAAGTTATAGCACCGACTCCTAGCAAACATTACCCGCTTACGCGAGAACTTCCTTAGCTTAAGCACCTATACCGGCGACCTACGATTCTAGCTAGCACCGTCTCTAATCCGTAATAGAGCCGTCGGTCTTATAGTACGCGCTATCTTACACTTCCTATAGACGGTCGACCTTATATAAGAGTAGTTCTACCGCTTCGTCTTAAAAGAACATCGCGATAGTATTATAGTAGGCAGTTACCCGGTCCTATACAAGCGTAGCGAGAACGGTAAGGACGTATCCTACCGTAACTACGGTAAGGAATACTTAAAGACGGGCAAGCGACCTATTAGCGAATACGTCGGAGCGACGAAGCATTATAAGATCGACCTAACTACTTACGGCGAAGTCTAATTCTTATAGATAGTAGCTACCGGACGACTCTCGATAGTGCGCCTACCTCTACTAGACTCCTAGCTTAAGGACTATACAGTTTAGCTACTGCTAATCGGTATAGAACTTAGTGCCTAGTCGGCTATATAGCTCTATAAGTAGTACGAGTCGTCCCTTAATTCTAGTAGTCTGCCCTACCTATACCGTCGCAACCTAGGTTGCCTAGCTATTACCTAGGACGTCGTCGCTTACACCTAGCGGTATGTTACGGTCCGTAACGCCTATACGCTTCGCGGTAAGGGCTATACATCCGCCCTCTATACTAATAAGGCGCTTACGGATACGAAGGCTACTAATACGTCGCGTACGGAATAGTACGCTTAGCTTATAGGTAGCGGTCGATACTAGAACGGTACCTATACCGCTAATAAGGGCAAAGGCATGCCTCTACTGCTTCTTAACCGTTAATGCCCGGTAGACTTTAGCCTAGTCTACTAGCTAACTTAGATCGATCCGGTATACGCCTTATCTACCTTTATCGCCTATATCTAGACGCTTAAGGACGGCGCTATCCCTAATAGACTAGAGCCCGCGCTAACGCTATAGTTCTACAATTTGCCGAAGACGGTCTCTACCGATCTAGTCTTCGATCCTTTAGGCGTCTAGGAGCGTATTATATAGGGCAATACTATTTTCAAGTACGATAAGATAGTAACGAATAAGAATTACTAGTAGTATAATATCGACTATACTTAGGATCCTATAGGCGCATTCCTAGTACCGTTACCCGAATACTCGCTAGACGAGACCGACCTTACTAACGCGTACCTCTTTAGTAAAATCTTCCCTCCTAAGCTCGCGACTCGGGCTAAGCCGCAACCTCCGGCCGTTGCCCCGCTAACTAAGGCGATCTAGCTAAACTCCTCGCGCGTATTACTATCGACTAAGTTAAACACTTGCTAGAAGCTAACCGCTAGCCTGTTCTTAGCGCCTCGTCTATCGTCGAAGATGCCGCTACCGTCTAACCTATTCTCTACGCCTACGAAGGCTCTAGCTGCGGCTTAGCTACTACCGCCTAACAATACGGTTGCGTAGCTATAGTACAAGCTCCTAGCGCTTCCGATACGCTTACTACCCTTACCCGCTCTATAGGAAAACACTATAGGCGCCTACGGACAATACTAATATAATGCGACGGCAATTAGTGTACGTACGCTTAACTTACAAGCTCTCTACTATATACGCTAGTCCGAGTTAGTAGCAACCGAGGTATACTAGCTTTAATAGATGCTAGCTAAGGCACAGATCCGCGAAGCAACTAAGCGCTAGATAGCCTAGCAGTGTCGTCTTTCCGCTACGGTCTTAAAGGAGTCGCTTATACTATCGCTAACCTATCTATACTACGATTTCTTACGCGTCGCGCCGCAATAGGCAATCCCTATACTATACCTAATTAACGAGGACGCTTTTAAGCTACTCGGCGGCGTATAAGGCAATGCTACCGAGGATGAGATCGCTAAGCTTAACGCATAGATAGCCGACTACTTTAAGCTATACGGTACTATACGCGACGCCGATACGCTACTATTGCTAGGTGCCGACTTCCCTAACATCCCTATCGATTAGTTAGACCGCGCTACTACTATAGCGGACGTAGTTAATACCTCGCTATCCGATAACAAGACTATAAAGACCGTTACGCCTTAGCCGCAGCTAAAGGCGGTTTAGACTATATCGACTAGCTTACGCGACGCCCTTCGTAACCGTCGCAATAAGCAAGTATAAAACCGACGCAGTTATTACTAGAGAGACACGATTCTGCACCTAGCATTACCGTTCTAGTATACTGTTTAGGTTTAGCCTTTATACGACGCTATTACGCTCTTTTTGCCTTAAACCTTCCTACGGTACGGCCTACTAAGGACCTTTGTTTTAGGATACTATAGACAGTGCCGACCTTTTTTGTAGGGGGGGAGGCTGTTACGATATAACACTATTGTATATACGATAGCAGGCAGCGGTTACTATCGACCGCTACGGTCGCTATTGCTACTAATAGTAGGACCATTATATAGATAGCTTGCCTCGCGGCACCTTAGAGAATGCATTAACTTTTTGTACTATATAACCGTTACGATACCTTCGTACTGTAACCGTATGCCTAGCAGACGGGGCTTATTAAGCGAAACGACGACAGCTCTTTCGCTAAAGCGACACTTATTAGTACCTAGACAATAATAGAGTGTAACCGCGCCCTTAGTATCTCTAAGAGACACTATAGAAAAGGTTGTCGAGCGCGTTACAGTCGTATAGCAATATTAATACGCTTACTAGAAGAGGAGGCGCACTACAGTCGGATAATAGTCTTAATACGCTCGGTTCGGATCGGTGCGTACTATAGTCGAATAGCAGTCTTAATACGCAAAGGGCTACAGTCGTATAGCAGTAAAGACTAAGACTAAGACTAAGCGCCTTCGGGCTTAAGTATACTAGAGGCCCTTACGTAACGACTAAGGTTATTATAACTAATAGTCCTAACGAAGGCGCTATGCCGACTTAACTAGATACGCGTATGTTATCCTATAAAGAATCCGAACGTAGGAAGCCTATAGCCGCTACTTAAGGTATACCTTACTAAAGAGTTTTTACCGAGTTAGGCCTATAGCAATGCTACGAACCTATCCTATTTACTTAGTAGAAGAGTCGCTATCGAGCCGCTACTTAAGGTATACCTTACTAAAGAGTTTTTACCGAGTTAGACCGTTAGCCGCATTATAGGTATACCTTACTAAAGGACGGAAACCAAAACTACCACTACTACCTATAGTAATAGTATAGGCTACCGAGGGTAATATAACCTATAGCAATATAGGCAGCTATGTTTAGCATAATAGGATAATAAGACGGTTGCTTAGGCTAATAACTAGAGCCCTACAACATAGGCATTATAGAAGTGTAACATAAACAATATACTGTACGAGGTTAGTGCCCTATCTATAATATAGAAGGAGGCCTCTTATATAGGCTCAAAACTCAGCCTAGGTATGTAGGGCCGGTTACTAGCTAATATCCCTCCCTTTCTTCGTATCTAACTAGACACGCTTTATATTGTGCGCTCAAAACAAACAGTTATGCAGTAACCTTAGGCATCTTAGCTAAGGCTATCTTTTAGAGACTCCGTAATAATACCCCCGGGGTAGCATTGTTCCTAGATTCTATTAATATGCAAAAACAACTTCTTAAGCATCTAATCTACTACGCTAACTTACTACTGCTTTAATGTACCGTAATCCTTACTAGTAATAACCTTATCCGCTAGTCGGCTCTCGAAATCTCCTCCGTATACGTTGAAGCTATTAGTACCGAAGTACTGTCCCTTGTAGAAAGCTTAATTAACGAGGAGGTTAATAGCCTTTTCCGTCGCAGTATTCTCCTAATTGTATAGATATTCCTTAAGTCCCTCGTTATTAAGCTAGAGGATCTGTTTAACTTCGTTCTAAACAACGTAACTTAACTAAGGAATCCTACTAACTAGAGCGTCGGAGATATAGCCGAGGCCTTCGACTAAGATCGCCGTAGGGAAAGCGAATAGCACGAAGGAGTTAGAGGCCGGGAGGGCGGTTAGATTGCGGTGCGCTTTAGCAACCTAGGAGACTATTAAGTTCTCGTAACCCTTAACCTTAGTGCTATTAATAACGCGAGAGTAGCCTAGGTTAATTAATATACGGTTGCTCTCGGTCTTTAGATTACTATATAGTAGGTGCGGTATCTAAATAGAGACCTCGCACTCCTTTAAAGGGTTGAGGATCTACTCCGCCTTACGCCCCTTACTATTAGGCTAACTATCGAATATATAGTCGAGGTCGTCGTCGGTAAGGTGCTTATTAGTAAGCTTGCCGATCTTGCTTAGTAGGACTAGGCTACGAGCCTTGAGCTTCTTAACCTAGTTCGTAAAGACCTCGGGCTAATACATGCCTTCGACAATAGTAGAGTAGCTAGTCTTATCCTTAGATATAAGACAGACCTTAATGCGTAGGTAACTAGCACCCTCGCTAGCTGCGAGCTTAACTATATCTTGTCCGAGACGAGTAGACTCCTTAGAAGGACAGTTTTCGTAAGTACCGCCAACCTTGAAGAACTTAGTAGGCTTAGGGACGGAGATAAGCTCGTATACGTAATTAGGTCGAAGGGCGACAGCTAAGAGCTATAGGGCAGGGTACTAGCGGACGATTTAGTTGCTTACACTATAAGTTTGAAGGGCATTACGGCCTTCTTGCTTAGACTTAGGCATGTTACGTATATACTAAAGGTATATCTTAAACTCTTCCTATATTAGGTCGATAAGGAAAGGAAGATATACTCTACGAGGCTCTTATAACTAACCAAAGACTTAAGGGAAGATAGCATTGCTAGTCTAGCGAAAGCGATCGAAGGAGGTGCCTTAGCTAAGAATGCCGGTAACGAACTTGCTCTAGCGATCCGTTAGCGTAAGGGCGCGAGTAACAGTACTAGTAGGGTTAAACGCGTAGAGTCCTAGAGATATCGGGGCGGCAATAGGGCGTCTAGGAAACTAGTTAGTATAGGCCTAATTAGCCTTAAGGGTAGCGAAGGCGTCTTAATTAGGAACCTCGCGACTAATCTTTAATAGGCGACCGACGAGGACACTCGCCTTAGCACTAGTATAGAGACTATAGACCTTAGCGGCCTTCTTAATATAGTTGGCATATATAGAGAACGGCTCTTCTCCTAGCTTACTAAGGTCGTCGAGCTATTAACAAATAGAGAGGGCGGCAGGGGCTTCGCCTATTGCGACTTTAGGAACTATATCGATATCGGTAATAAGGTGCGTAATAGAGTCGCCCTTGCAAGAACCGCAAATATTCTTAGTTAATAGGATCGGCGAGAGGCCTCTATTTCTACGCTCGCTAAAGGAGCCTTCGGAGGAGATATCTTCTAGTAGTGTATCTAGTATATTAACATCCGAGTCACTATAGTTAGTACTATAGTTAGTACTATAGTCGGTACTAGAAGGAGCGCTATATTTCTTAGTAGCCTTACGGAGGGCCTAGCGAGCATACAATGCCTTCTTACGCGCTACTTCGGCCTTAGCGCGCTCGTCTTAAACTTCTTAAGGGACCTTACGGTTACGGGTCGAGCGACGATCTTTAGCCTATATCTCTATAGCGAGCGCAAGACTAGCAGCCGTGTCGGCCTCCGTTTCTAGGCGAAGAGCCTTACGTTTAAGAACATTAACGATAGGCGCCTCTTAACCTTTAATAATAAAGCCTGCACTATTAATGCGATAGCCCTTCTCTTTTAGTAGATCCTTAGTTATCTATACGTTAAGATCGACCTAGACAATCGCATCGTAGTGCTTCTTCTAGTAGGCTGTCGTAAAGTCGTTAAGCGTAAAGGACAAGTTAAGCAACTGCTTGCCTACCTTCTTACTAGCGGTAGATATACGATAGATTATAGTACGGGAAAGATACTCGGCGCCTTAACGACAGACCTTGTACTTATTAACGAACGAAGAAACCTACTTAGTACGCTCTTATCTACCGTAGGCGAAGTTAACAAAGCTCTTAGGAAGACTACTTAGTCCTCCCTAATATTCGAAGGCCTAGTCGAGGGTCTTAAAGCGCAAACGAATCTAGGTGCCGGCAGTCTCGAGGCTATAGACGATAGGAAAGGCTTATTTAATATCTATATCGTTAAGAACCTCGCGCTTAAAGATACGCTTACCGATAGACTAACGCAAGTTGTTTATACCGTACGCAACTAAGACAGCAGCCTTCTTAATATTCCTATTAATAACGCGTAGCAGGGTGCGAGCGTTCTAGATCTTCTCTTAAGGGTCTTTAAGGGCAGTAACGATCTAGAAGCAGTATTCGAGGCTAGTTATAGCAGCTAAGGCGCTATCGGATAGGGCTTCGATCGGAACTAGGGCGGCTAGGCTTAGGTTAATAGGGGCAGGTAGGTCGTTACTACTACTAGCGCCTAGCGGATTCGGGGCGCCGGAAGACATAGTCGACCGAGGCGGTTTAGAAACGAGTTTGCAAAGTGTATTCGTTGCTTAATAATAATAATTAAAGGGTTTAGATAGAAGGGGGGTTTTAGGCGGTAGCGAGTTAGTTAGTAACCGAGTAGAAGAAGGAGCTTAAGAAGCTCGCTTTAAATATAGTGCGAAGGTAACGTAGTCCGTATATTCCGCGCTAGTAAAGCAAACGGATAACGGCTATATATAAAAGTAAAGCTATATGCGAGACTTCTTTATTATTAGGGTAGGCTAAAGTCTAACAATCGATCTAGCTAATTGCTAGTAGCGACTACGCGCCTTTATTAACCTTTAGCTATCGTAGATTCTCGCGCACTCGAAATATAACTAGTTAGTTCGAGTCCTTAGTAGAAATCTATAGTAGTGAAGCTAGCGGGACTAATAACACCCCTAGGGTAGTATTAGCTTTTCTCTAGAGATGCTCGGTAGCGAGAAGCAAGTCGCCTAGGCCTAGTATAGCTAACTCGTCGGTGTATTAGCCTATAGCACTGCCGTTATAGATGCAGCATTACCTTTTATATTAGCAAGTACGTAAGGGTAGTCTATACGTTTACCTTCTTCCTTCTTCTAAATACTAAGCTTAACAGCCTAAGGTCCCTATTCTTAGAGGCTATAGGCCTAGGTTGCTATGTCTATCTAAGAGCTAGAAAGGGAGAGGGATAGGGAACCTCCCTTTCTTAGTGTCCTATATAACTAGTGCTAATTAGGGCAGGAACAGTCTCTAGTAGAGTATCCTACTATCGTTGTTACTTAAGGAAGGTTGCTAGAGTCTAGGAATCTAGAGGGAAGTAGTCCTAGAAGGGTAGAGGGGTTAGGTTCGGCTATCTTCCTAATGCTACCCCCGGGGTGTTATTAGGAAAACACGCCTCGTATAGTTCTATCTAAGGAAAAAACAAGAGCAAAGGAATGAAGTTATAGCAACATCTCGAAGGCAAAAGAGCAACACAATAGACAAAGTAAAAGCAAAAGAGGGTAGCAACTATAAGCATTAATATCCGTAGGAACAAGTAGTAAGGACTAAAGCTATAGGGCGGCACTATATTAATAGCGCGGAGAAGGTAAGGAAAACAACGTAGTAGAGGCAGGGAAAGACAAGCAATTATTCAGTCTCGGGATCTAGCTATAATTCTAGGCGGTCTTCGTCGCTAGACTAGTCGAGCTCCTCCTCGGAGTTAGAGTTAGATAGCTAGAAGTCTAGTTTACTATCGGAATCAATATCGGAAATGCTCTACGCGCAATTAATACGTATATAACCCTCCCTTTATTTATAAGTTATTCCTAATAGCTTACTAAGATGTACCTAGGGATACGTATAGTTGTCGGGCAGAACAGGATCTATAATCGCGGTAGGATCCTCCTCTCGATAGGTATCTAAGGTCGGTAGAGGGTCTATAGAGGCATTAACTTCCTCCTTGGTCGGGGGAGGGCGGGTAGGCTCTCTTAATTCGACGATCTTTTTTAGGTTAGCTCGGGGGTACGAGTGCTTCAAAGTAGTACTATTAAGTTCCTAAAGTCGGTACGTAGAACTATCGTAAAGGACCTCCTACACTCTATAAGGCCCTTTCTATTTAAAGGCTAGCTTATAGGAGTAACTATACTCTAACTCGGACCGGTATACGAGAACTATATCGCTAACCTTTAGAGGCTCCCAATCAATAGTATTATAGTTATCAAAATACTGCTTAGCCTCTTTACGGAGGCGCCGTTGTCGAGTAAGACCCTCTTAAGAAGTAGTAGTTATATCCTTAAGAGCCTTAGCGCGTAGGGCAAGGAGATCTACTCTAGTACGAACAGACCCCTAGTCGTAAACGCTATACGTGCGATAGGACAACTTAATAGGAAGAACGGCGTCCCTCCTAATTATAAGCTCTGCTAGCGTAAGTCTAGTCGTATCGACAATAGTAGTTCGATCCGCCTAGAGAAGGGCCGGAACGCGGGTAGAGATAGGAACGGACCTGTCCCCTCTATTAGTTATCTTAGATAGGGCATCAATTAAAGACCGATAGCTACGTTTAATAATAGCATTCGACTAGGGATAGTACGGGGAGATACGAACGTTTTTCGCCCTATAGGAAACAAGTAGTACTTAAACTTCTTTAGCTATATTATTCGTAGCGTTGTCTAAGATAATCTCGTAAGGTATTCCCTAGCGGCAAAACAGATCTTTAAATAGGAAGGTAGCTATATTACGAGCATTAATAGCGCCGCAGCCCTTATAGAAATAATAGGCCTCTAGCTATCGAGAAAGACCCTCCCGAATAATATACAAGCTATTATTGCGACTAAGATAGACCCTATCGCTATACTATCGTTCTCCGACTAATTAGGCAGTAGGAATACGCAGTTCCCCTAGACGTCGGTAGCTATTCCTAAAATTGCACTTAGGATAGCTCTTATAGTAGCGGGAGACATTAGCCTATACGCTATCCTACTAGTAGCGCCGACGAAGGATATCGAAGGTACCCTCCGCCGCCCGGTAGCCGAGCTTATCGTAAACGGAACGAAGGATCTCTTATCGGGCTACTAGGTCGTTAATAATACGCTAGAGAGGTATATTAACTATCGCTTGTTACTAAAGGATTCGATCTTTAACTAGGAATCGCCGAGAATAGCGAATAACCCGACGGTATTAACTCTTTAATAGGCTAGGCGCTTTCTTCGCATAGGTTAGGAAGTAGGCGATGTAATAGGAGTCGTCGGAGTAGGCCCTATTAAGGATATTATCCCTCTCTAGTTTATCCGCCTTAGCTTTAGTCTAGTCGTTACCGTTAGTAGTAGGGCTCTCGTCGGGCTAGTTACTAGGTTAGTTGCTATATTAGTCGCTAGTAGCAGGCCTAGTAATCGCTAGTATAGCATTAATACAGAAGGTAGCGAAGAAGGTGCGGTTAATTACCGCATCGACATCCTCTTCTTCTATTATCTCGGCGATGTCCTCTTCTATAGCGGGCCTTCTAGAAAGGCTATCCGGTCTAGTGTGCTTCTTACTAGGAACGTAGAAGACGTCGAAGTTAAACAAATAGATCTAGGCAACCTACCGAGCTATCGCAGAGTTTGGTAGGTCGGAGGCTATACGGTTAAGCTAATAGACTAGCGTCTAAGCATCGATTTCTAAGCGAAAGAACATACTAAAGAGCTATAGCCGGAACTTCTTTAGAGCCTTATAGACTCTAAGGCATTCTCGCTTGCTAGCATCGTATCGGGCCTCGATCGGTTTCTATAGTCCGGAGTCGTACCTAATAGGATAACGTAAGGATAGCTCCTTACGGTTATACTGCATTAGTATCTCGCTATAGCCTTCCCCGCTCGAGTCGATAGCAACAACTATTAAACCCGCACCCTCTAAGTAGTTAATAGATGTTAGTATAGGTGCGCTAACGAGCGCCTTAGTTACCGTATCCTTAGCCGCTTAGTAAACGGAGGTCTATTCGAACTTAGCATCCTTCTTAAGCAAGGCGTACAAGGGCTTACATACTAATACAAAGTTCTCGACCTAGATACAGAAGTAGGAGACTACTCTAAGCTAGGTTCGGACATCCTTCTAACAGGTAGGATCCGGCTAGGATACTATCTTTAGGACCCGTACATTATTAGGATAGCGGCCGTTCTTATTAGTTACAAACCCGACAATGTTTATTCGTTTGTATAGGAGCTAAAGCTTCTCCCTATACACCGTTAGGTTGGCTCGCTCTAGGTCGTAGAGGACACTATCGAGGTTCTAAATGTGTTCGAGAAAGAACCTACGGATGCTAGGCTCTACTTCTTTATTATCGTACCTAGTTTTAGGGCCCTTAATGCCGATATCGTCGAGGAAAGGCATCGCTATATAGGAGATATAGGCCGCGAGGACTTAGTTTATAATGCGAACGAACTAGGCTACGGAGTTAGTTGCCCCTTAGGGAAGGGTAGTTTGTCTATATAGCCTAAGAGGTGTCTCGAAACTAGTAAGGTCGCGGCTATTAGGGTAGAGAGGGATCTAGTCGTAGCCCGAGAAAACATTAACTAGTAAGGCTATAACACAGTTAGCAAAAGCTTCCGAGAACCTATTAGTCTCTAGAGGAAGGTTAGCATCTCTAATCGTAACTACGTTAAACTTCTATATAGCGTTAATTAGACGGTACTTCTTTAGTTCCCTAGGAGCTGTTTTCTTTTAAACTAGGAAGTATAGATTACGATACGAGGCATAGGAAGGTTCTAAGGTGCTAGCCTTTATACGCTGTCGTATTATATCCTTAACTATACCTCGTAGGCTTAGGTTTAGCTTGAAACCTAGGTAGGCCTAAGGCTTATATTCGATTGTTCGGATCCTCTACGGAGGGGCAACCTCCGGATTAATTCTGCCTAGGTAAGTAAAGTCATATACTAATACAGCCTCGCGATTGTAGAGAAGCTCGTATAGCAACTCTAGTTTACGATCTAAAAGCTCGATACTAGGTTTGATTTTCGCAAGCCTCTCTTCTATTAGCCTTAACCCCCTAGGGATAGTAGAAAACTTTTTAGTAATGTATTTCTAATTATACGGACTATCCCTAGGTAGTAGTATCGCCTCCTAATTAAGGCACTTTTATCGCTAGTTAGGATTTCCGCTAGGATTAGACCTATCGGTAATATACACGCTACCCTTTACGGGCTTAATCTTGTCGGCTACCCTTTTGTATAGGGTATATATACTAATCGATTGTCGAACCCGAGCTCGCTCTCTTTGCCGCTAGGCTTAGAGATTAGCGTAACAAAACAGCGCGTAAACTTCTTTAGAAGTTTCCTTAAGTCGATAGGTGTGTAGCTAGTAGTCCTAATTTATAACGCCGGCGAAAACGTTAGATTCGTAATAACACCCCCGGGGTAGCATTAGACTCGCGCTCTAATTAGTTAGTTTAAGTAGACCTGCGTCCGGTAGTAATACCTCCGGCGACGATATATAAGATAGCATTATTACCTTAACTTGTATAGCAGGTATAGGTAGTCGTTGTATTATACTCGCTATCGCTTCGAGCACTCGTCTTCTTAGTATAGAACCTAGAAACTTGCCTTAACGTACGGAGCGGCGCACTTCTAGAAATAACCTATTTAAGCTATACTAACTTATAGCGCAGATTGCCGGTCTTACAACCGCGCCGTAGCGTTTCCCGAAGACCGTCTAGAAGCAGCAAGGATATCCTCGTAGGACTTGTAGCTAGTGTTGCCGACATAACTAGTAAATACGACTCGGTTGCCCTTCTAGTTAGCAATAGTTCCCTCCTAGGAGCTATCGTCGTAGTTGCGCTAGATACCTCGGGTTATGCGAGACTATAGTCGACCTAGAATGATTAGCGTATTTAGGTCGGCGGCAATCTAGAAGGTAAAGGAAAAGCATATACCGAAGGCGTCTACTATAATATTATAGCAAGCACCTACTAGCGCAACCTCCCTATTCACTCCCTATATACCGAGGGAAATGTCTCTATTTATCGGCAGCCTAAGTTGTTTAGCCTAACGCTTACTTATAATAAGTGACTCCGAACTATTATTAAGCATTGCTAGTATCTATTAACTATAGCTCTCGATAGTAACCTAAATGTAGATAGTAGGGACGACGGCGAAGGAACGGGTAACTACGGAAAGGTCTATATTATTAGGGATAGAGTAAAGTTCCTTAGGTCGAGGAGGTCCTACTCGACCGATTTGTTAGCTAGTAAATCGGATAGCTTTAATAGAAACTAAAACTAGAGTAGGGTCGGGATTATTACTATCCCCTCGGCCTATCTCCTTAACTCCCTCTTCGTTAGCATTATCGATAGTCTCTTAGTTCTCGTAGGTTACCGATTCGCCTTCTACTAACTCTTAGGCACCTAAAAATTCAGGAAGGAACTATAGGGAAGAGACGTCGATATAGTCTTCTCGTCCCTATTTTCGTCGGAGGGCAGCGAGGTCTTTTATAAAGGTAGTATCGTTAGGGATTCGGCTCTAGAACAGGTTAGTAGGCAAACCGTATGCTAGTAGCTTACCTATAGACACGTTAGACTTGAGGTCTAGAAACTATAAAGCCTAGAAGAGAGCGTTTGCCTTTATGTCTAAGGAGTTAGCTAGGCTAGTACTATACTTCTTTATATACCTATTAAAGCGAAAGCTCTTTAGGTCGGATAACTTCCGCTTGTAGGCAGGTAGGTTAGCTAGCCCTAGGGTACCGCTAATGTCGGTAGTAATATCCTCTATATCGACCTCTAGAGTCTCTAGGACGACTAGGCTTTCTATAGGTAGGGTACTAGGTACGGTACTAGGTGCGGTACTAGATCGGGTAGCACGGTCTGTAGCTATCTAGAGAGTCTTAGTTTTAGCGGTTGACTCTCGCTATTGCTTAGCCTTATCGGCCGCCTTATTCTTTAGTACCCTAGTAGGGGCTGCCGCACTAGGGCGAGTAGGGTTCTAAGGGCTCTTGCCTTTGTTTTAGGACTAGGTCTAAGACCGTATAGCAGCGTAGACATCTATACTGTTCTTAGTAACCGCGTAAACATTAGTAACTGCGTCCGGATCCTAAGAAACAAAGTTGACTTTAATAGGCTTAGTAGTACCGTTACTACTTCGCTCCTCAACCTATTTTGCCCTAACCTTCTAAGTTTCTCGTTTAGCAATAGCGGCGAGGGTACTATTCCTAGTGTCCTTAAACTCGATCTTGCCGCTATACTTCTTTTCTAGAAGGGTCTTTAGCTAAGGCAGCTTCGGGGCTCTCCGATCCTATTCGAAATCAATCTTATCGCCGGTGTCTATATAGTAGAATCGGCTATTTACTTGCATAATAAGCTTCCTTTTAAGAAGCTCTTTCTAGATAGGGTAGGACGATTAGACATGTTTAAACCCGCTATATATCTAGCACTTGCTATCTAAGTTAGAATAGATCTTCCGTATAGCGTAGACATCTACTAAAGGGGCTTTAGGGTAGTTGGGATCTGAAACCTAGTAGACTAGTAGTATATCGCCTAGTATAGTAGCATTAATAACCTCCCTAACTCGCTATAATGCTTTCGCATTTAGGTTTAGCTAGGCTAGGGATTTAGCTAAGTCCGCGATATCCTAAGAGTACTTAGTAACAGTAGGAGTTACGGTCTTAGGACTACTTTGCGATTTAGGAAGGAACTTAGGTCCCTTGCTTACTAAGGCTTCTTTCCTAACCTGCGCTAGGTTATTCCGGTCTTCGCCGTAGATAAACTTCCTCGTATCGGCTATGCTGTTAATGTCGGCTTTAATATATACTAGGACCTCTTTGTATTTCCTAAAGCTCTTAGGATCGGCCTCGCTAAGCTTATAGCGACGGAAGATACGCTAAGCTATAGGCTACGGCAACCCCTAGAGGAGTAGCCTTATTCTCTAAGAGTTTTCGAGGTTACTCTGTTCGATGCTATCCGCTAACTCGACAAACTCGCGGACATACCCCTTTAGGTCGTTATCCTTAGTACGCCTTACTAAGCAAAGGGACTCGAGCTACGTACGACTGCCTTTAATGCGACGGCTATCGCGCTCCCGATACTCCCTTATAAAGGCTATCTTAAAGGTCTCCTAGTTAGCATTAGACTTGTCGTCCTTTTCTAGGTAGCTAACTAGGGTTTTAAGGGTTCGGTAAAGCTTAGAGGAGGTAGTCCTCGTAAAGGACCGAATCTTGTACTAGTCGGATTCTCTATCGAGCTCGTAATTAACTAAGCCTTCCTTAAAGCGCTCAATATATACTATAGCGTTCTACCCTTCGAATAGGGGATTTGCCCTGCTCCCTAGCTCTAGCGGGCGACGCTTGTTTTAACGGAGAAGCTTAGTTTGCTTCTCTATTATTTTTATAAGGACAGTATAGAGCGCCTCTAGCGTAGAGGGCGTAGGAGGCTTACTTATATTAACTAGTCGCCGCCTAATTTCTTCGTTGATAGGATTAGGGGCGTTTTCGGATTCAGAGGATTCCGCTAATTCTTAATATTCGTTTTCGCTAGAGCTAGAGCTTATTCGATTGTTGTAAAATAGTTGAAATAGTTAAAATAGAATACTATATAAAGTTGAAATGGAATACTGTATAAATGTGTTTTTAGTAACTTTAGTCTATTTGGTTTATTATAATGTTGCTATACGAGAGAGTAGTGTATTAGGCTATTTCTCCTAGTATTACCCCCGGGGTAGCATTAGGATTTAGCCTCCTAGGGGTCGCCTAACTACCTCTAGGAGCTGAGTTTAGTAGATTTTAGACAAAAGCCGCTCGGAGGGAGAGACTGCAATCTCTATTTACACCTAGATCCTAGAAACTAGCTCGTATCTCCTTTAGCTAGGCGGGGGGGCGGTAGCCTTCTTTTTCTAGTAGAAGGCTAAGCACTGTCTAAGCGAGGCTACGAATCTAGGAACGCCCTACCCGATTAATAGGGGACTCCCCGGCTATCCGACCTGCAATCCGTATTTGCTATCAATTAATAGTCTTAGCAAACTAAGCAAGGCCGATAGGTAATTAGTCTATCTCCTCCTTAGGCGGGGCTTATCTCGAGTAAGCGGTACTAAATAGGTCTTCGACCCGGAGCCGAGTCCTTAGAAGCTAGCTATAGCTATAGACTAGGCCCTAAGCTGTAATAGTCCTAAGGGTTTGCAGCTTTTCGGGGTCAAGCGATGCCCTCGTTAAGAGGTTTCTCTGCTTGTCGTAATAGCCCCTTAAGATACTTCGGTATCGTCCGTATCGTAGGCTCTTATCGTGCCCTCGCTTTAGTTATAGCTATTCGTGCCTAGAGACTACCTTCAATATACCCGAACCTATTAGATATAAAGAGATAGCCCTACCTTCGGCTCTAATAAAGGACGGAAACTAAAACTACTACTACTACCTATAGTAATAGTATAGGCTACCGAGGGTAACATAACCTATAGCAATATAGGCAGCTATGTTTAGCATAATAGGATAACAAGACGGTTGCTTAGGCTAATAACTAGAGCCCTGCAACATAGGCATTGTAGAAGTGTAACATAAACAATGTGCTATACGAGGTTAGTGCCCTATCTATAATACAGAAGGAGGCCTCTTATATAGGCTCAAAACTCAGCCTAGGTGTATAGGGCCGGTTACTAGCTAATATTACTAAAGAGTTTTTACCTCCGCTAATCTATCTAAGACCTCTACAGTTTGCACTAAGACTGCGATGTTCTAATAACAACTATACTCTTTCGGTTAAATACGCAGTCGGCGCCCGCTAAAGCTATAGAAAACAACCTACTCGCTAGGAGAGTCGCCTTCGTAATGTCTTGCTCGGCAAAGCCTATCGGAGACCTTAAAAGAAGGACTAAACAAACTACCTACCGAGGAACCTTAACTATTAGACAAGCGGCTCTATCGGTAGCAAGCCGTAGAACTAGTAAGGAATAGTGTTAATCGCTATAGAGCTACCTATATACGATAAAGAGGTATCGACACTGTTATATACGCCGATAGCTAGTATGTTGCTAGGGGTGTTAGTGTATTAGTGTATGTGTATAGAAGAAGAAGAAGAAGTTAAGGTTAGAAAGCGGAGATATATACTCGCGTAGGTAAGGTTTTATATATAGCAGCTCGGCTAATAGTAATACGATATCGTTAATATTAAGGCAACAATAACGGCTATACATTACTTGCACTACGCTCTCGAGGCAAGAGCGGTCGTTAATAGTGCCTAAGGCTGTAAATTAGAGCATCGGAGCATAGTGTTATTCTAAGGCTAGTCTTCGGCATCCCTCGTAGTCCTTCCCTATCTTATCGGTAGGAGTATATACTCGTACGTAGTATTCCTTTCTATCCTTAACCTCCTATAATATTATATAGGCTACGGCGAAGAGACTGCTAGCTAACCCGAGCGATAGCTATCTCCTTATTAAGCGCCGTTATATTAGGGTCCTAAAACTGCGAGAAGTCGTCCCGATTGCTACCTATACTACCTATACTACTAGTATTAGATCTAGGCGCTAGCAAAGCACCGGTTATTATCGCTAGGTCTTTAGTACCGCTAGCAGCAGCACTACTAGTTAAGTCTATTACTTCTAGCTATAGCTAATCGATATAAGCCTAGCCCTCGGTATCTACTAACGGCTTAAAGGCTTCGCCTCGATTAGCTCCTCTATTGAAACGCTCTCTCGCATTAGCTCTATTAATACCGTCTACGCTAGTAACAGCTATATTATTCTCTCCGCTACGAGTTACGCTACTAACTAGCAACTAGTTAGATCGATTAAGGGCCTCGACGATCTTTACTACTTGCTCTTTACCTAGAGACTATATATTATTAGAGAGGCCTATCTTTGTTAATCCCTCGACTCGAGATAGGTTGTATTTAGCAATGCCCTAATCTACTAGCCTAGTAGCATAGGATAGGATCTAAATCGGCATCTTCTTATCGGTATAGTACGTAGTCTTTTCTAGGCCTATAGATTCGACTATCTCCTATACGATATAGGAAGCAGTTCGGTTCTACGATACTAACTCTATAGTAGTAGCTAGATTATGTGTCGAGTTAGCATAAGCCTTAATGTCTATCTATAGGGCCCTATTTAGTTCCTCCTATATCTTATTAGCACCGAGACCTCGACTATTACCTAGATCGACGACTATCGAAACCTTAAGAGCATCTTATAGAGGCTTCTTCGCAGCCTTGCTAAAGAGCTAGGCTATATAGATCATCTTACGACTATAGTTCTACTATCGCGCTCTAAGGAAGATAATAGCTAGGTAAGGAATTATTCGACGGAGGTTGCTAGTGTCTATCTTCTAGATAGAGTTATATATAATTAAGTGCGGCTTAATAGTCTAAACAAGGCGGCACATAGTAGTAAAGGCTAGATCCTTAATAGTACTATTAACATTAGTACCGTCCTATATAGATTTAGTATAGACCGACTTATAGATAGAGAGGACAATGTCGATATATTTAGTATACCGCATATGCTTAATAATAGCCTTATATACCTCCTTCCGAGTTCCGGAGATAGTCGCAGTACCTTTACTAGCTATATTATCTCCGCCGCGACCGCCGAGCTCCTTAATAATAGCCGCCTCGAGTAGCTTGCTAGTAGTATTAATCTTTCTACGCTTTCGCAACTCGTGAATCTAGCGGGTAGCAATCCG
The DNA here is from genome assembly GCF_000340215.1 of Pseudocercospora fijiensis CIRAD86. Classification (NCBI taxonomy): domain Eukaryota; kingdom Fungi; phylum Ascomycota; class Dothideomycetes; order Mycosphaerellales; family Mycosphaerellaceae; genus Pseudocercospora; species Pseudocercospora fijiensis. Next base: position 3,021,604 of record NW_006921540.1, on the reverse strand, counting down.
GATTCTATACGAAGCCTTTATAACGAGATCGTTTAGATAGTACTTCGCCTTCTCCTTAACAATGCCTAGAATATCGAGATTAGATATATCCGACTAAATGTTATACGTAAGCGGCTCATCTGCCTAGTTCTTATCCTAGTAGGTCTTAAGAGGCATATAGCTGCTATTTATATCGGTATAGAACATAGCAGGCACGACAACAAGCTACTCCTTGCGGTTATACGGGCGAGTGCTCTCTACGCTCTCTATCTTAACTATACAATTACGAGCAGCAGTTATCTAGTCTCCGATAATCAGAATTAGAACCTTGTCCTAGAACTCGTTATTATCTAGATCTAGCTATATAAACTGCTCGAATTTATCGTTATATACCTTATATGTCTCCTAGATTGATGCTTTATCGTAGTACGAGGCTAGTATAGGGATAATTAGAGTTCTACCCTTGTTCTTAATCTTAACTAATAGCTATAGAAAGCGCTCCTATAGTATACTACCCTTAACAAGGACAAAGAGATACTCTAGTACGCGATCGACTTTAGCTTCGGCATACTAGGCATCCTATATCTCGGTGTCTTTACTAGTATTATAAGCACTCTTGGCCTTCTTCTTAGCCTTCTTCTTTAGTTGCTTCTTAAAGTCGAAGCCCTTAAAGCGCTACTAAATTGACTTAAAGAGATATCTAAGCGCCTAATCGATCTGGTATAAGGACATCTTCTTCTTCTTGTTGTTACTAGTTACGCCGCGGAAGATCGTTCGAGGGTTAAGCTCTTTGCTATAGTCTAGTATATCTCTCGTTAGGCCGCCTTTTAGGAATTCTAGGTAGATAGCTATATGCGTAGTAGTCTAATTATCTTAGTATATAGCACTACTAATTATCTAGGTACCTCTACGGTTAGATAAACGGTAGAAGTTGTCGTATACGAGCACCTAACGACGAGATATACGAGCTGTCTTTGCGATAAAGGCACGATAGGCCTTTACTATCTTACGTACGAGACGCTAAATAGTGCGAAAAGATCGACTAACGCCTATAGCACTAAAGAGATTAATAACTCGCGACTTAATACTACTAGTATAGAGGTATAGGCTAATCTGCTTGCTAAACTAGGAAGACTTCTTTAGCGCGATCGAGCTAGTAACGATCTAGGTTATTAGTATAGTACGCTTCTGTATACGGCGGTGCTTGTCGCTAATAATATCTTCCTATTTATTATCGTCGTCGTCGCCGTTATTACTAGCTATATCCTTCTTCTCCTAGGCGTCTATACTCTTTATAATCTTTATACGGCTATACTTCTTGTTAGGTAGTACGGATTGTAAGAGTCGGTACTAGCTAGGAGCTATAGTTCTAATAACCTAGTCAATCTGTACGAGGAGATCGGACTTACCCTCCTTCTAGTACTCGTTAATAGCAGCTTCTAGATCGTATTCGTTAAAGAATCGCTTACCGATAAGACGCTTCAACTCCGTACGTAGGACCCTAGTGCTAACTAAACCTTCGCTCTTCGGGAAAGACTTCTTAATAATCTTGTTAGCCTTCTTCCGGTAATCGCGTATGCTAGCGATACCTATATATATACTAACGAGCTTTGCGTACGTAAGGTACTAGTCGTCTAGGATGCGAGAGATGTACTTAAACTTCTATTTATCGGTTATGCGAGTCTTGCGCTTCTTACGCTTCTTCTAACTCGACTAACTAGGTCTGCTAGGCGTCTAACCTAGAGTTACCGGAGCCTTGCCTTTAGCTCTACTACCCTTGCCCTTCGTAGTTAGGCGAGCGTCCGTCTCTTCCTTTTTAGACTCGTCTACCGACACTTTATCTTCCTAATTACGGTCTAGCTCGGGATCGTAACCTAGAGTATTGCCTGCCCGCTATTCGGCCTCTAACTTATTAGCGCTTAGTCTATCTTCCTAATTAGCAATGTCTAGGTCGCCTTTATCCTTATTAGTGTCCTTATATACTTCTAGAACTTCTAGCTAATTGCGGCGGATAATAATAGGCTTATTTCGACGAGCTCGTAATAAGCGCGGCTATTAGCGACGCGCATATTCGGCGGCACGCTAACGAGCGCGCTACTCCTAGCGTAGTCGAGCTCTACGGTCGGCTAGGTCTTAGGCATATCCTTATAGCAAAGCTTTAAGCATGTCGCTCGTATTAAATATATCGCGATTGTTATTATTAGCGGCGGCGGCGGCGGCGGCGGCATTACTATCGCTATCGCCTAGTAGCAAGTCGGCTATTTCTATATCGCCTATAGCAGAGCGCTATCGAGTTAGATTAGTACGTATATGTATATAATAGTATATATAAAATATAGACTATTAGTTATAAGTCGAGTCGAAGCGGAAGTAGATTATAAGAAGCTAAGAGTGTTTAAGCCTTAGGCGTAGACTAGAAGCGCAGAGACCTACTTTTATTTTATAAAAGTAAAGTGTCTAGAAGCATTACTTATTTCTTCTAGGTATTTACGATTTACGACAAGATAGTACTAGACTAGACAAAGTAATATATCGCATAGCTCTACGATACCTTTTAACGTAGTTAGCAACGCGTACGATATACGACAAGCCGGATACCTACATTACGCTACGGCGGAGCAATCTACGCGTTTAATTATAACCGCGATAGTCGACTAAATAGTAATAGATTCTTTAAACTATACGGCGACTATTGCTTAGGCTAATAGTAGTAATCGCAGTGTTAAGAGAATAGATAGCAAGAATATAGCTTTAGCTTATAGCTAGTCTAAGTAGCTCTAGCGCATCTAATATTACTTAATACTACAATATCGGAGAGCATCGAGACCTATATAAAAGGTACTTAGAAATAGACGCGCTATACGATAATGCATATCTTATATATATATTGTTAAAAGCGACACTCGGCCTTTTTAGCCTGCTTGAACTAGCTTCGGCGTATTCGCAATATTGCAATACTACTACTTTAGACACTTCTATACCTTATATATTATATACTTAAAATTGTACGCTCTATACGATAATATAGGTTTCATTATTATAGCATTAAAAGCGACATGCGACATTTTCGCAGGTTGGTCTCTAGTCGCTAGATTTAGTCGAATTTAGGATAGTAGCTTAATTATAGGCTTTATAACTTAATAACCTAACGTCGCATATATATAATTTTTATATAGGATGTCTTCCCTTTGCCTGCGCTATCGAATGCACCAATAATATTTATGTATTTCGCGTTGTGTAGAATGCTAGAAAAATGATATATGCTATATAGTCCCTCTCTACCCTTTGTCCTCAGACCCTCGCAAGCGAGGGCGGCAAGCCGGAAGCCGAGGGTCTGATTGGAGACAGGGCAAAGTCTGACTTCGTTCTAGGCGGGGACGCATCATTCCTGCCACCATCTGCTCCATCTAATGGCCGAGGCGTTTGGAGGTAACAAAATGCGACCTCCCGACAGGCATATATTAGAAATTCAGCTTCTCCCAGTAACGGTCTCTCGGATGCCAAGTTCTAGTGATGAAGTCATTGCGAGCAGGCTGGAGGCTCACAGCCCGGCCAGGATCCCGACCTGAATCAGCCTTCGGAGTTCTTCTGTCAGCGGCCCCGCGGACACCGAGGATAGCAACATGGCGGAGGATGTACTCATCTGCACCAAGCGCAGCGGACGGTCCTCTAGCTGGGGTCAAGATACTGGATCTCTCCCGAGTCTTGGCCGTAAGCTGGTCTCGGTCGCATCAACATCATCAGTCGGGACTGACAGTCCTAGGCACCGTACTGTACACAAATCCTAGCGGACTATGGCGCAGAAGTCGTCAAGATTGAAGATGTCGACCGTGGTGTAAGTCTGGCTGGCCCTCTGGGATTTCTTCGGCCTCGTCAAGACGTCTTGTATGGTTTAGACCCTTCGACAGCAAGCTGAAGCATTGTTTCACAGGATGATACCAGGTACTGGACGATCAAAGGCGAAGAAAAGATGTGGAAGCCTGGAATCGGGCCCATGTCGAATTACTTCAGTGCGGTCAACAGGAACAAAAAGTCGATATGTCTGAACTTGAAGCACCCCAAAGGAAGAGAAATCTTCATGGATATGGTCAAGGATTCTGACGTGGTGTATGCACCCCTAGTAAGTATGACGACGGAGCTTCAGGCTGAGAAAGGCATAGTGTTGAAAACCTCCGACCTGGCAATATGGAACGACTGCAGCTTGGCTACCAAGACCTTCGAAAGGTCAACAAGCGAATCATTCTCGCAAGCACGTCCGGCTATGGAGCGGGCGGACCATTCGAGAAGCGTGCTGGTTATGACATGATCGCCGCCGCTGAAGCTGGAATGTTGCATCTGACAGGTGAGCGAGGCGGAGGCCCTGTCCGCCCTGGTCTAGGTATGACAGACATGTCGACCGGACTGTATATGCACGGCGCTATCATGGCTGCTTTGTTCGCTAGAGAACGAACAGGCGAAGGTCAGAAGATCGACGGCTCTCTCTTCGAAACTCAAGTGGCACTCCTCACCAACGTCGCTCTTTCTTGGCTGAATGTTGGCGTAGAAGCTGAGCGGTGGGGTGCTCAACACCCAAGCGTGGTTCCATATGACGCCTTCAAGACGAGGGATTTGTACTTCGTCTGCGGCGCCACTAACGATAAGCAATTCGCCAATCTTGTCAAGATCCTGGGCAGACCAGAGCTGGCCGAAGACCGTAGATTCAAGACCAATGGCGATCGAGTCACCAATCGACATGATCTCTATACCATGCTCAGGGAGCTGTTTGTTGCTAAGAGTACTGACGAATGGCTAGAGGCATTTGACGGCTCAGGGATGCCGTATGCGCCTATCAACAATATGGAGAGGGTCTTCGATCATCCTCAAACCAAGGCAAGAGATATGGTTGCTGAGGTTGACCTGCCTGCGGCGAAGAAAGGCAAAATCAAAGTGCTTGGCCCGGCCATCAAGTTCAGCCACACCAAAGCTACCATACGCAGCGTCCCTCCATTACATGGCGAGCATACCAAAGAGGTTCTTGATGCCTTGGGCGTGAAAGACGTGGCGCAATTGGAGAAGGATGGGGTTATAAAGACTAGACAGCCTGCCTCATAAACGTCTTCTTGACCATGAATCATCTCGTCTTATCTCTCACGCTTAAAGCTTCGCTCGCGAGCCGTCTGTGACCTCATTTGCAGCCCATTCTCTCAAAGTCCTCTCCAGCTTTTTGCCCGATGCCGTCTTCGGCAGCTCTTGGAGAAATACAACACCTCCGTCCAACCTCTTATGCTTGGCCAACCTCTCAGCAACACAAGCCTTCACATCTTCTTTTGTCAAGTCTTCGCATCCTGCCTTCAGAACCACATATGCTCTTGGTAGCTCTCCATCAACGCCTTCGACAGGAATCCCAATGATTCCGACATCGGAAATTTTGGGATGCTCGTACAACACCGCTTCCAATTCCGCCGGAGCCACCTGAAATCCACGGACTTTGATCAGCTCTTTCTTGCGGTCTACGATATACCATCGTGTCGTCTTGCCGTCTCGATCTATGTATGCGCTGTCAGTCGAAAATCTCCCCAAAGCCAACGGAAAAGCTTACAAGCGATGTCACCAGTATGAAAGTATCCATCCGTGTCCCAATCTCTGGCGTTCGCTTGAGGGTTCTCAAAGTATCCTTGAATGACGATGGGTCCTCTGACACACAGCTCTCCCCTCACATCAAAGGCCGTAATATCATTGCCGTCATCATCGACCAATTTGGCATCCATGTTTGGTAGCAGCTGGCCCACTGAGCCTGTTGGCTCATCGTGCGGCCAAGGTGTCATTGAAGCGGTACAGCACGTTTCCGTCATACCTTGGAGTACGTCAGCAACGATTTCAAGGCAAATGCAAACAAAAGTCCGCCAACGTGAGAGATACCCCAAACCTGAGTGAAAGGACAGTCGGGATGAAGCAGTTCTTTCGGCCGTGCTTGTTGCCAGGCGTCCAGTGGTGCCGCGCCCCCATGCGCAAGTCGAATCGACTTCAAGCTATATTTCTTGGATAAAGGAGAATTTATAATGGCGGTGACCATGGGTGGAACGAAAGCTCCCTCGGTTATCTGATGTCTTTCGACAAGTCGCAGATACGTTTCAAGATCGAAACGTTTTGCAACGAACGTTTCTTCGCCTGATCGCAGCGGAGTATCATGACATAGCGGTGCAGTAGCGACATGGAACATGGGGGGAGAATCGCAAGGCGTTTGGATTGCCACGGTGTTGGGTTCCATTCGCAGAAGAGACGGTGCTGAGCGTGATGAGAAAGCACTGCCGCTTTGGGCAAACCTGTGGTTCCACTGCTGAAGAGTCGTGCTAGTGTTGTGTTCTTGGCGGTTTCGAGGTCGTCGAATCGTGGCCAGTCGCTTTCACCATGGTTGAAGAGTCTCTCCCAGGACTGGTAGGCTTTTTGACCTCGTTTGTCGAAGACAAATATGCGCTCGGTTGGGATGCCGGTCTGTTTTGCAGCTGCGGCTACGTGCAAAAGCAGATCAGGTTCTGCTATCACTGCCTGTACCTTCGCTGCTCGAAAATGATGTGCCAGCTCAAATGGCCTGAGATCAATCATCAGTCCCCATGCATGGCTTTATCTACAGGTCGTCAACCTACTGGTATGCTGGATTTGAACCAGTGTATACTCCGCCGAAGCCGGCTATGCCATTGACAAGAACTGGATAGTCCAAGTTGTTGAAACTGTGTACGCATACACAGTCACCCTCGACTAGTCCAATGGCCTTGAAGCCAGCAGCTAGCTGTCGGATTGCTTTCTTGCATTGTCTACCGGTGTAATATCGCTCTGGCTCTTCGGCATCGATGTACAAGGGGTTGTCGAGGTCGTATTGCGGATCGTCGAAGTAGTAGGACAGGATGTCTTTTGTAGGTATGCTGCAACGACATCAGTATCCGGTTCTTGTCTCCAACGACTTGCATCACTCAGCTCACGGGAAGTGCTCTTCAGCTAGGAAAGGCGTTTGTCTGACTTCTCAGCAACAGTATGCTCGCATTGTTTGCAGCATATTGACATCGCGGCTGCACACGTACAAGACCCCATTTGAGGCGTTGTGATCTGCATGACGAATTGCTTCCGAGGGATCAAGGTTGGTTGGTTGGTTGGTATGTTATTTGAAGCCTATTTGAAGACCTTTGATCTACGCGGCTTATGGATACGTGGCCTAATGCCCCCGTATTGGCTACAATTTGACCCGCTCCGTGCTAATCCTTCGCCTTACTGTCGTTATAATTCTATAGACATTCCCGTTAACATTTGATTAGTGCGCCTTTTAATGTCCCTTAGATTAATATATACCTCTTAACAAGTCTTAATAAATAAGCTAATGCCTCCTTATATAACTAAGGGGTTACTCGCTCGGTTAGGAGTATAGTATATATATGTTAGCTTGCTAGCAGTAGGATTAAGCTACCTAGTTGCCGGCGTACTATAGATAATTGTCTGTTCTACTACTACCTTAAGCGATAGGTATACTACCTACTCTAATTAGTAGTTCAAATGCGGAGTCTAAGGGTAGTAGTAGTATTATAGGGCGGCTCGGCTTCGATAAGTCGTACGCCCGGTAGTAATAGGCTTTAAAGAGGTTAGTATTAATGTCCGGGCTATTCTAGTCGATAGCCGCCCGATAGTAGTTTTATTAGTATACTTACTAGCTAGCGAGACGTTCGGTTAAGTAGCCGTATAAGTAGATGCGGCGCGTAGCATTAATTTACGCTAATAGGGGTACGCGCGGCATTTAACTATCGTTGCGGTATATACGTAGTTGCCCTTAGGTACCTACTAGGTTCGTTAGTATATAGTGCGTATTAGAAGGCGTATATAGCGCTATCGGGGGATCGACTCGATAAACTAGTCCGCCTGTTTGAAAATAGTAGGCGTCTAGAGCGGTGCGAGGCAATAAAGCTAGGCGCGTTAAGTCGTATTATAGTAAGTCGTTCGTTACCTAGGATTCGTGTCCTTCTACCGCAGTCCGTAAGCCCTTCTGCGACCTATAATAGTAGGTAGTCTCTCTAGCAGCTTCGTTATACTTAATCGCTTAGTTATAACCCTTCGTCCCTTTTTTATAGTATGCTTTAGTAAAGATTAGTAGTAGCTTAACGGTCTAGGCAGATGTCTCTCGTATAGCCGCTTTAGCGGTACTAAATTAGAACGGTAGTACGTTCTTTATATGTAAGTACTATATACTGCTTAACTTAGACCTAGTAATGCTTAAGCAATTGCTTGCTTAGTAGCCTCCGCGTATCTTCGTTTTATCTAAGCCTAGCGTGCCTGTTTCGCGGCTTTCTTCGCGGCTTTAGCTTCTCTCTTAGAGTTTAATGCCTCGCTTTGCTTTTAAATTAGGTCGCTATACTTAGATTCTACGAGTTCCGGATCGACTGCCCTAAACTACTATAAGACTTTCGCCTTTAGTAGTAATAGGGCTGCCTATTATGCTATCGCTAGGTTACTAAGAAGGAGGTTAAGGTCAGTAATTCGTTTACCGAGGGCTGCCTATATATTGTCTCTATCTTTGGTTAGTCGTAGGCATTCGAGCAGTATATATGCAGGCGTTTAGCGTTGTAGCTCGTAATTATCCTCGTTAATACATAGGCCGCAGAATAGGCTACCTACTGCTCCGATTCTATAGAGGTATTAGTTAAGGGCTATCTTTCCTATCCGTATTTAGGTAATAATGCTTCCTATCGGCCGGCTAGCTTGTTAGTATCTCTAAAGGACGTCTTTAGTTATATACGGCTATAGTCGGTAGACACTCCGTCCTATATCGCCGTCTGCCTATTTAAGTTGCTATTTACCTTTAAGGAAGGTGTCGATTTGTCCCTTTGCCTATTTATAATTATAGGTTAGGGATAAATAAATTAGTCGCGCTCTGTCGGCGGCTTCTATTGCTAGTTTGTCCGCTAATTTATTGCCTAGTATGCCCGAATAGCCGGGTATCTATTAGATTGCGATAGGGCATAGTATATATAGCCGTAGCTCGTAAAATTGTCGGATAGCGTCCTATGCTATATTAGCGTTAGCATCGGTAATTCTTTGTACGAGTCCCCGATTGTCGGTATAGATGTAAACCGGTTTAACTAGACTATAGTAAATAATCGATTAGAGTGCTAATAAAAGCCCGTATGCTTCTACGTAGAAAGATAATAAGAAAGGGGCTGTACCGAGTAGTCTCGATTCGAAGACTCTCCCGTCTAGTAATACCGCTAAGTAGCCGAGTTTGCTGTTACCCTTTTTGTCTTCCTTAAGTAATCCGTCGGTATAGATATAAATGCCGGGCAGCCGAGAGGTCTCGTCGTGCCTTCGAATAGCTTCGTCGGTATTATCTAGTATTGCTATATTCGGGTACTCTCCCTATAGCGTATTAACAAAGACTTGTTAAACTTAGAGCGGTAGCGTGCCGCCTGCTACTAGGTACGCTTGTTTGTAGTAAGCGAGTAGTATAGTCTATCTCCGGTGTGCGTCTGTGTCCGCACGTTTAATAAGTGTAGTACTATATAGTCGACTAGCTATTCTAATAAAAGTACGGAGATATACTAATTAGAGGTATACCTTAGCTAGTTTAATATATAGCTTAGTATGTAGTGCTGCTTGTAAGGTCGTTTTAAAGGCGCCGGCGATCTAATAGGCTACTAGGTACTAAATAGAATTAATAAGCTTTGCTGCTTTCTTTACGTTCGCTATACTAGGTCGGTACTAGACTAAAGCACTATATATAAGAAGGGGTCGGATAGTCGCTAGGTAGGCTCGCCGTACTGCTATTAGCGAGGCTCCCTATAAGGATTTGTTTAGCATAGCGATAACGTTAGTTTTCTTTATAGCTTTAGCTTCGATATCCTTCCGGTATGCCGCGAATGTTAGCCGTAAGTCTAGCGTAACTCCGAGTATTTTAACCGCTGCCGCAGGTTAGATAATTGTCCCTTAAAATTCGATAGTAAAGGCAGAGTCTCTTGTCGTTTAGTAGCGGGTACCCGGGGCGTAGAAGTAGATAAGTTAGAACTTAGCCGGTGCAAAGATAGCTGCGTGTTGCGCTAACTATCTCTCGTAGATAGCAACTAACTCTTTTATTACCCTCTTAACTGCCTCTACTATTAGGCTAGTAACTAGTATAGTTACGTCGTTAATCTAGGCTACTAATATATTATTCTTAACTATACTCGTTTGCTTAACTAGATCTGCGTTAAAGATTACGAAAAGTAGTAGTAAAAGCGGCGAGCCCTATAGTATCCCGACGGTAACCTCTGCTTCCGGTGCTATAATGTCCGGTAATCGTAGGCGTGTTCTCCGGCCTATAAGGAAGCTCTGTATCTATTTAGCTAGCTCGCCGCCTAGGCGGCGTCTGCGCATATTATAAAGTAGCCTTTAATGCGAAACGTAGTTAAAAGCGCCGGAGATGTCGAGTGCTAGTGCGGAGGCTTTACCGCCTTGTTGCTATAAGTCGGCTATCGGTTCGATTAGGGAGTAAAGGGCCTTATCTGTTGCGTAGCCCTTTCTGCCTCTAAAGTAGCTAGTCGGGAGGATTTGCTAGGTTTCGAATACCTAGTACATTCTCTCTATAATAATGCTTTCTAAGCATTTGCCGATTATATTAAGTAATGCAATCGGTCGGTATCCCTTCGGTATTGCCGGGTCTTTACCTAGCTTTCGAAGGGCGACCGTCGTAGATGTTCGTAGCGCTTATAGGTAGTAGCCGAGCTTTAGAGATGCATTAAAGAGGGCCGTTAAGTATGCGTAGAACGGTATTAGTCTAATGTTCTCCTTATCCCTTAGTTAGCGGGCGCTCGCCGTAGTGTTAGCGGTATAGTTAGAGCTGCTACTACTAGATAGGGGAGTGTCTTCGTTATCTAATTCGGACTTATAGTCGGGATCGGATAGGTCTTTATTAGATAGCGGTAGGTATAGTAAGGCTTTTTTAATTATCTCCGCTAGGATTCCGTCGGGTCCTAGTGCTTTGCCGGTAGCTATCTTCTTTACCGCTAACTCTACCTCGTAGAGGGTAATCGGCAGGTAGGGGATTAGCTTAGGGTAGGTAAAATCCGGCGTAATATCGGCTAGGTCTGCCTGCCTCTATATCGGAAAGAAGGCGGCCTCGAGGAGTTTAGCTTTATCGTAACTAGAGGTAACTAATTAGCCTTTATGCTACATTGTCGGAAAGTGTAAGGTTCGCGGGTACCCCTAGTTAGACTTCTATTTAATTACCTTCTATAGGCGTAGCAGGTTATTGTCGTATACTGCTATGTCTTGCCTAAAGCTCTTACGCTTCTAGGCTCGGATTTTCTGCTTGTATTCTTTATATAGCTGCCGGTATTCTTCGTACTTAGGTCCCTCGGTAATTTGATAGCGTCGGAGGTGTCGTTTTAGTCGTCTTATCTCCTAGCGGAGCTAGGTAAAGCCTAATTTCTATCTAGTCCTAGTCCTGCCTTCGGTATAGCGAACCGTCGGTACTACTTCCTCTATAGCTTAGTAAAGGATAGCTTAAAGTCTGATTACACATTTATCTAGCCTCTCTAGAGTGTCTAGTTCTTGCATTATTAGTACCTAGAGTTAGCGGAGGCAAGCGGATAGGGCGTAAATGTCGGTATCCTTCTATTTCTTTCGGGGTTCTTCCTTCTAATTTAATAGGAGATCGGCGAAGAGGAAGGTCGATTCGATTAGGAGATAGTCTAAATCCTAGTCGTGTTTAGTACTAACCGAGAGGTTGCGGTATATTACCGTTAGCGAGTAAAAGACTAAATCGAGGGTAGATATGCCCCTGTCTCGCGGGTTAATTTATATAGTTTAGCCGCGGGGGACTACCTAAACTAAGTAGTAGTCCTAAGTTAGTTAGGCAAGGTGCCTACCCCTAGCGTTATTTAGTCGGTCTAGTATCTAGTCTTAATAGTAAGCGTTGAAATCCCTAACTATTATCGTATACCTTGTAATATACCGGTAGAGGTATTAAATTACCGTAGAATTATTGTCAATCGGCGGTTAGTAGGCATTAATTACTATTACCGTTTGTAGCCCCGACCGGATAGTTATTTTATAAACGTATTCCTTAGTAAGATAAGTTATCTATTCGCTCGTGTCCTAATACTTAGTTACGAAAGTTGCTACTTATATATCCGGCTTTCCTAAGAAGAGTAGCTAGAAGAGGTCCTTCTATAGGTAGTAGGTTATTACGTAACCTTCGTTTTGTCGATTTAGATAGGGCTCCTAAATAGCGATAATATCGTATTTATAAATTTAATTACTATCGAAGAGCGCGGCTATCCGGTAAAGGCTACTAGCTACATTATACTAAAGTATTCGTAGCGTCTTCGAGGGTAGCCGCCCTACCGGTCTATTACGTCGTCGTAACTGTCCGGTTAATTCGGTAAGTCCGTCGACTTGTTACTACTACTACTATTGTCGCTAGAGCTGCTATCGCTATCGTCCCCTAGTAGGGGGTCTCCCTATACTAGTTTAAGCATCTATTCTTCGTCTTCTATAAGGACTTTCTTCGGTAAGGTATAGACGGGCGCTTTAGTTAACTACCGGGTAATTCTAGCGACTTTCTTCGTTAGTAGTTCGTTCTCTTTGTTCGAAGAGGAGGTAGCTGCTTTCTTGCGTTTTAGGCTGTTAGCTTTCTTTTTAGCGATAAGCGCCGCTACCTGTTAGCTACTTAGTATAAGGGTCTTAGTTCTTTTGCCTCTGCCGCCCTCTAGTAATTTAAGTATATTAATATCGCCGATAGAGTCGCCCGAGTCCGCGCTAGATTGCTAGCCGTTAGTATACTACTAAAGGGGGTCCTCGTCGAATAGTTGCTTTCTCTTTCGTAATTTAGCGCGTTCCCGGACCTACTCGGCTTAAATGAGGTCTTTAAACGCTTTAGCTTTAGCCCGAAGGTCCCGGATGCGGGTCTTTAAGTAGGAGAGCGGTAAAAGCGGTGCGTTACCTTTCTTTAGTGTTCCTACTGCAGTCGTTAACGGGCGCTCCTAGTAGTAGTCTTTAGGATCGGTAAAAACAGGTATAGCTTCTAGCTAGGTTTCCCTCTACGTCTGCGTTAGGTAGGGTATTAGTACGACTAGGGTTAGCGATAAAAACGTCAAATTTGCTTTAGTGCTTAGTGCGGGAGCTGTTGCTTTTGCTATACTACCGCTAGGGTCCGAGACGCGTTAGACGCGTTGTTTATCTATATCCGAATGTAGCCTCTCTAGTAGGTCCTAGTTACTTTGTAGGTCCGAGTCGGGTAGTATAATATAGCCGGTCTGTTTTGATTATACCCCTAGCGTCTTAGCTTAGCTACTTTCCGGGTCTCGCTAGTCGCCTACTTCTACTGCTCGAATGCCCTACTTTCCTATTAGTTGTTCCTTAGTAGGAACGTTAAACCTTATACGGTATTTACGGCTCTTCGCCGCCTTTGCTTTAGCCTTCCTCCTCTCGGGGCAGCCCTCGCTAAATGCTATATATAGCCTAGCATATAGTACGTAGTATAGTAGTGTGCCTAGCGGGCAAGCCTCCTTCTTATATAGCCTAGCATATAGTAGACATCGATCTAGCGTGCGGTACCGGGTTCCGTTATAACCGTATATTTAGCATTTAAAGTACTACTAGATTCTCGCGCCTAGCTTATAGATTTCGGCTACATATAGGCTACTATACTATCGTAGGCCTTGTCCGAGTACCTTGTTAGCGTCTAAAGCGCGGGTAAAGTATAGAACGATTAATAAGGTCGGTTTGCTATTCGCCCTAGTTTTAACTAGCTAGCCGATATAGGTAATCGCTCCGTTTAGTATAGCTATACTATTCTATAGGAGGATTTCCTTAATAGCCTTTTGCTTGCCTGCCGCATATATACTAATTGTGCGTATCGGTATTCCGTAGACGACTAGTAGGTAGATATAGGTAATAATAGTAGTTCCTAAGCCTAGTCTATTTAAAAACGGTGCCGATTATCGTATAAATTACTCTCTCTCCGCGTAGCTGTCGAAGTATAGTTCTAGGTCGCCTAATAGTAGTTGTTTAGCTACTACTACCTGTACTTAGACTCCCTAATTTCGGGCGTTCTTATTAATTAGGGAGAGTATCTTGTATAGTTCTTAGTCGGCTATCCGGAGGGCTTTCTATATTGCTAGGTCGGGTATTCGAATTTGTAGGGAGTATACTAATAATTATTCGTTCGTTCTTCCCCCTTAGCCGAGGTATAAGCTCCGTAAAGAGAGGACTGCCTTCTATACGGCTTAAGTAGATTTACGGACTACGAGGGCATTACCGCGAGGGCTAGTCTATACGTAGTAGAGAGTCTCCTTCCCTATCGCTACCGAAGCAATTATTCTCGCTTGAATGTTATATAGCATTTTGCTAATATCGTTCGTCGCGTAGTTGTTTACTTAGGACGCGTAGTTTAGGCAGAGCTCTACTAGTTTATCTAGTATTCGAAGCGCGTCTTATTTAGTCGGTCTGTTCTTTCTAGGCTCGCCTTTTAACTATACTCCGAGGTCGTAGCAGTGCTTCGTAATAATAGTTGTGTTATCTAATAATGGGTCGGTATAGTATAGTTTTAGTGTTGTTAGTCGCTAGTTTGTTTTAATCGGACGCGTCGCGGGACTTATTTTAGCGATAGCGAGGTAGCGCCTCGTCGTATCACGAAAATATTAGTACTAGCGGAATCGTCACGTCGCAGCGGTTCAACTGATGTGTGTTTCTGTGTGGTATAGAATATATTGTTGCGGAAGTTTTTTTTTTCGTGTCTCCGAGGGATCAAGAAGTGCTCCTTTGCTCCTCACTGCATTGTTGAACTTTGTGGCTGCTACCCTGATGGCTTTCGCGGCATTCTCTGTTTGGGCATGCCGGCGCCAAGAATGTTGTACAGTCGAAGTTTCCAACAATCTAGACTATGATACGCAATCACCACAACATTACACTTGGATCTCTTGATATATGCGTATGCAAGTCATGATGCTAGATATTGCATGATGCGGGCTGAGGAGCAAGATCTTCCAAGTCCCGAGGAATATGCCTTCAGCTTCACGAAGAAAGCGTTAAGACCAGCTATGGACTACCATCTCATCATCCACACGTTCCGGCCCGCAAGCACGTTGCATTGAGAAGCTTGCCCGTAATGGGGTCTTTCAGCTCATACACATCTCTCAGAGTGCCCGCTCCCAATGACAACCCTTCCGGCAGAACCTCGGGATTCGCGGCCTCGATCTGTAGCACCATAGCACCAAGGCTCATCAGGTTTGTCTCCTGGTCAGGCTTGGTCCATCCCAGCTCGTATGGAAGTCTTTCCTTTTCTGAGCGCCATCGTCAGTCGACGCACGTCTACATGGATTCTACCCCCTGAACTCACCGAACAAAGATTTGACATAACTGACAGGAGCATCTCCCGTGCTCGGATTCCCCATTGTCGACAAGTAAAGGGCCGTCTCGCCAGTACTGAGCACCAACTGACGAGCTCCGTAAATGAACTTGTCCGGATTCAACGCCCTCTGGACCTTGATCCTGTTATAGCGTGCCAAAGACGCATTTTGGATAGTCGCTACAGTCTGCCCTTGAAAGTACGCCAGAACCTGGTTCCACTTGTCTTGCTGGAAAGAATGGTCGTTACCAGTCTCATAGATGTCTTGACGAGACAAGCTGCCGTCGTGCTCGATAGGAAAATTATGCTGGTCAAGCTGGTCTAGGTCGAAACTCGTGGCGAGAGGATTCGGGTTGGCTTGGATTCCTAATCCTCCAATGGCGATGGTGAAATCTGTTCCGACGTTCAAGCCGTCTTTCAGTCCTTGGTTCAGGATCTCAAGAGACATGCCTTTGCCATCACGAGGGAGAAATCCTGCCTGCTGTTAGAAAGTGTTCAATTTGCCTCGAGTGGACACTTGCCATGATTTGCAAGGGAATTGAGACCAGGGCATGGTGACCGGACTGTTCAAGGTCAGTTACTTGTTGAGACTACAAGTGACGATGTTGGAGTTACCATCGTTTGAACCTGGTGCTTGGTATGCATGGCCTGCAGGCACCGCTGCTGCCCATGCCAGCGGAGCAAACAGGAGGACTTGGACGGATATCATACTGATGACTGACTGGGCAAAACAGCACGTGAAGATGATCCAAAGGACTAATACACCGCATCTCAATGGTTGCGAACATTTTGCAAACACATATACTGTGGCTTCGAGACCTGTTTGGGATTTTGCCGCGGCTGTCTAGAGCATTTCAAGCCACTGACCACATCTTGGTCGAGACAAGCTTGCTAAAGACAGCAGGTGAGAAGAGTGGATACGCAGCGACACTCAAATCACAGATGAAGTGGCTTCTCGCTACTGCATACGCCAGCGACTAGACTGTCGATCACACTGCTAAAACTTTAGAAGCAAAAGGGCGATCGCACTGATAGTGCTTCTACAGTACACCCGCAAGCCTGCTGGTCACAGCCCGTGTACCGCATCAACTCACACACCTCCCTCCATCGACCTACGTTAAATTCGCATCGATCGTGGTTTGGGTGACCCGGACACGTCCTTTTAACACTGGCCACTATCACGCACAGCGCAGTGGATTACTTACGTAATACTGCCTTGCCAGCTGTTCAATATGGCTTCGTTGATTGCCTATGTTCTGCTATTCTATGGTCTAAAATACAGTGTGAAGATCCTTCTCCTGCCAAGACGTTACGTGCTATCATGTGACGGACCTGACGCGTCACAGCCACCAGCTTTGCTAGCATCCTGATTGCTGCATATACATAGTTTCTCCGCGCTATTATTGCATCTCATATTAGGAACTAGTTACTCGAAAATTCGCAGACACGCCACTTACTCTGTTGACTGGTAGGAATAGCCATAGTCGATCGCAAGGCATGAATCACCACAGACGGGATCGTCTTTCTGTTTGACACAGTGTGAAGTTTTGCCGAAGACATGTATGCATCCAAACGATCCGTCATGTTGGCATTTCTGGAGAGCTCCGCAACTGCATTGACCTCCAGGATTATTTGCTGAAACCGTTAATGCGAGGGCGAGAGTAGCAGCGATGGCGAGTGTAGACCGCATGGTGTTCTTGCTGTGTCGATGTTGATTGTACTGTTGTTGTGTCGATGTTGATTGTACTGTTGTTGTAGAGCTTAGGTCGTGTTCCGCACTGTATGTCGAAAGCCAGCGATCGCAAGTATTATATATTCGTATCTCGCATCCTGGAAACCAAGGCTCCAGTCTCGATGTAACCGGAGGTGGCCAGCTCACGAAGTATGTAGCAGTTGGTAATTAAAAGCTTGTACTAAAATGGACCTCCTTTTAATAGACTTCTATCCTTACAGGGTATTCTAGAGCCAACTCCAACTCCAACTACCGACCGACCTCTAATAAGTTCTTCGCTAAACAGGCCATTTTTGAACACTTGGCTTCCAACAAGAAAATGTAGGCAACAAGCGGAACAAAAGTCCTGCCCAATAATGTATGCCAATGTTTCTTTCCTCCCTGTATCGTGCAAATATTCAACGAATATAGTTATAGAACTAACGTTGCTCCTCCGTAAGTTAAGATGCTTGGCCGATCCCTTGTGGCAATAGACGTCTGCATTTCGCTACACTTTTGACGAACGCTCCAACATCGCTCCAAAGCCCCGCCAAGCGCCTGTATAGGCCTAGTCCCCGTTCCTTCCGTAGCACTCCGACTGGCTGCTTAGCTAGGCTAAACCGCTTTCATCTGCCAGGCTTCCTATTTGGGCCTTGCTCCAGAGCTGGAGCGGTCGCTCTAAGGGCCTGTGCTGAAGCATATACCACTAGCCCATTCCACCAATTAGAAGGCTTGGAGCGGTATTGGGGCGGTCGTCAATGCGAATATAAGCAAGGCAAAGTGGCCGTCGGTCGTCGTCTACGAGAAACCTGAGTTGTTTTTTGAGGTGGAAATTCTTATACGAGATGGATGAAGAAGTCAAACGTTTGCATTTGTCGGAGCGGCCCCCCCCCCTTTTCATGCTCGTCAATCATCACTTGCGCGAGGGATCCTGTAAGTAGAATACAACCTCTTCTACTCGAACTCCACATAGACCAAAGGCGTCGTGTATCCCGCGACATCACCCTTCTCAGCTTCATCGTTCTTCGTATAAGTCACATAAATCCCATTCCTCTTCTCGCCATACGTCAAGCTCGGATGCGCTTGCACGGAATATGCTCCCAGCAAATGGTTTCCTCGTGGACCGGTGTAAAACATCTGAGGTTGCAACCAAGGACCCTGCGGCTCGGGGGCTGTGGTGATGTACATTTCCGCGCCGGGAAAGGGATCGCCTCCAATCCAGACATAGCACTGCCAATGCTCATTGAAGTAGTACGTACCCTGTCCACCAGCACAGGCGTTGGGAATGTTGATCCCTTCCTGCGCGATGGAAGGGATATTCTTCGTCCAGCTGCCATTGACCCAGTATTCGTACGCGTTCCGGTTCTCGATCTCATGGACGGGTACGCGAGCCAAAGATGTGATGTGCTTTTCGCGGCCGTAGAGGTATGCGATGCCATTTCTGATCACATTCCCGAATGAGCCGTGTGCGATCTCACCAGGTTTCCAGAATTGTTCGTCTACGGCTGTGACCTTGGGTAGGTCGTGGTGGGAGTGGAACGTGGAGGGATGGTAGTCAGTCCTGTAGAGAATCGTGGCGGGATGCTCGGTTTTGACGCTCAAGTCATGTCCGATGTGCGCTTGCCTGACCCAAGTATAGGCTTTGATCTTGCCGTCTGGAGGTTCTTCAGTCACCAAGGGCGGAGAATCCGGCCACAACGCAATTCTTGTCCCGTCATTCTTGTTCCCAGCCGGTGCCTCGCAGATATGCGGCATATTGTGGAAGAAAGATTGTGCCTCTTGATTCTTGCCATACTGGCGTAGAACAACACTTTTGAGTGGATCGCCACGGGCTGGTTGAAGGTCAGGTCCGCCATCTTTGCTGTAGTCTGACCATGACGCCGTGCTTGAGATGATTGGGAACATGCGAACACTGCCGTCGGAGTTGCACAGCTGTGTGTCTCGATATGTCCAGAAAACGCGATTGCCGAAGCGTACAGAGCCTCCTGAGTCCCGATTCAAGCCTGGATCACCGACCAAGCCTAGGAGTCGAGGCTCGCCCTTGATTCTAGGAATGACAGGTTGTCCAGGTTTGCTGTTTGACTGGGGATTCATGGGCATCTGAGTTGACTGTGCCTGTGACTGGCTGAGTTGCGCCTGCGCTAGACCATTAGGGCCCTGGTCTGGGTGCGCATCCTGAGGCTTGTTCTGAGTTCCTCTGGCATCGTGAGGGCCAGAGTCCTCGAGTCCTAAAGCGAAGTCAGGATCGTGATCATGATCACAATAGGGACTCACAGACCGTCCGTGAATTCATTGAACTTCTGCTTCAATTTGTCCATGTTGGTAGATTCCGTCTTTATGCTCGCGGAGATCGAGGATCAGCTTTGTCAGCTATTATTGCTGTTCTGGTTGTAGAAACAAGATGATGAAAGATAAATGCAGACCGCGGCATTGGCAAGAGTTGCGTGTCATACGTCACCGGTGGGGCCAGCTTGGTGTGGCGCGCTTGCTGTAGAGGTATTCTAGCCTACCACAAGAAGTCAGCCCAGCAAGTTCTACCAACCACGACATCGAATAATGAGTGTTCTAATGTGTGGATTCAAAGTACAATGCAAACGAATCTGATCTCTGTATGCTCAGATATCACACGCCAGCCAACGCCACGCCAAGGTCAAGACTGGAAATACTCATCAACCCACGAAAGTAGTCTCAAGCTCGAACAGCTCACTACAACTCTTCCAGTCGCCATGAAGTCGCGCCATCCTCGACGACGAGCTGATGGACGTGGAATGTGATGTTCTCGTACCTGTTATCGGTCAGCGGGATCACTACATCCAAGCATGGAGATCACTCACATGGTTCTTGCGGCAGCTCTAGCTTTGGCATGCCACGGACCGCTTCCGCCTGCTCGAGCATCTTCACGACTGCGCCATAGACCTACCAATAACTGTCAGCAGGAGTTGAGAGCGGTATGGCAGAGAACTCACAGGTGGCAAGATTCCGGCGCTCTTCATCGCAGGTTCCGAACCAATACTTCAACAGTCCTCCGCTCGCGCAAGCCTCTTCGTGAGACTTCTTGTCCAGCAGTCCGAGCCTATCACGGTCGACACCTGGCTGGAGAGTCGAGCGGAAGATGACGGTGTAGAAGGCACGCTTCTGCCATTGATACCCAGTCTGCACGCACAGGTGTCGCAACAAGGCAAACACGTCGGGCCAATTGAAGGATTCGAGATACGGCGCTGTAGCATAGTCTCCACGAATTGGTTCAAGGGCGCCGAGGGCGAAAGCGAAGAGCTTGTATGGCGTTTCCAGGGCTTGCAAGTCGAGCTGATTTACGAAATCCGAATACGGAGAGCTGACCAGATGTGTAGCATCAAGCTTGAGCGACGCCGATAGAAGGAGGCCTGTGGAGATACTTGGCTTTTCAGCTTCGGATTCGATATTGTCGAGTGGTGAGAGCTGCGATCTGGCTTCTGCACGCGCAGTGCGTTGCATTTCGAGTAAAGGCGCTGGATCGGGGTTGCGAAAGATTTTGCGGTGAGCACTGGTTGTTGGGATTGGATCCGCTGGCGCCGCCATAGAGCTGCCAACAAGGAACCCCAGGATCGATGTTGATGCTTCAATGCTGTTCAATGCCTCGCCGAGAGCCGCTTTGATCGTGTAGTTGAAAGAGTCTGCTATTCTCACCAGTGGCACGTGGTCGAAGTACGTGGGGAGTCACACATGCCTGCGGTGAAGAATGTTATAAAGGCACAGGAGTGAGTGAGGGTAAAGCTCGTGCTCAATAACGCAAAAGCACGCCATTCTAGCAAGTATCCGTGTTGGCCTGAGATGAAGAAGCCACCACCACAAGGCTTGAAGCTTGGCGGTAGAGGCTCGAAATGCTGCGCTCTGCCAATTGGCAATCACCGCTCGTCTACGGGGTACCGATTTGGCCACCAAAGGCGATCACGTCGTCCGCGTCCGGCGTCCGCGCAAGAAGTGCTGGGCATTTGGCCTGCCGCTCGTCTCGCCACGTGAACGTGAACGCTGATGGGGGTCACTGGAAAGGGCGGGGCGGGGCGGGGCGGGGCGGGGCGGGGCGGAGAGGCCAGCCTACTCTTCGCTGTCCGGAGCATACGGACGTGTGGGCAACCTCAGGCATTGTAGAAGAGATCTCAAAAGCTCAATGGAAAGATGAAAGTTGTCAGCACAATGCCAAGCCTTGCCAAAAATAGAACTGGTTCGCTTGGCAAAAGCGAAAAGCTGTCGGTGGTCTCTTCGTCTCTTCATCAACAACAACCCTCCGCTCGCATCGTGACATCGAAACGCCAATCGTTATGCGTCCGCCGGTCTCATGGTCTCGAAATCCTTCCACCCTTCCAACGACTTCACACACGCCTCGTGCCACCTGAAAGCAAATGGTCAGTCAGCCAACGTCGGGAACCGACTCACTCCGAGAGAGCATGGAACTCACATTGGCATTCCTCCCATATACAGAAAATACTCTTTCTTCTTGCCCGGCACATTGGCTCCCATATACCAACTATTCGTTTCCACCGCCAAGGTGTCGACACGGGCTCCAGGATAGCACGACCAAGCCCAGACTCCTCCAGTTCTCTTTCCTGCTTCTAGTACTGTGGCCGAGAAACCTTGCTCTCGAAGGAGATGGAGGAGGTAGCAGCCTCTAAATCCTGCACCTACTACTACTACGTTACGTTCGAGGATGTTGGCTGTTGCTGGCATGGTATCGAGGTCATTCCAGTTTGGTACCTAGTGGACTCTGGAGAGCTTGGCTCCTCCACAACTTAAGGAAGACGGATCCCAAGCGTCCTACTCGAAAGACTACTACAAATTCCAGGTACCTGACAGGACCTGCTGACTTCCTGCTACCTCGTCGACGTATAAAGGACCTCTCTCGCAGTCCATCGTAACGAGACTCCACGAAGATGCCATTATTCTAGAGAAAAGCAAGTCGCTTGTGGCATTTCAAGTCGCAATTGAGTAAAGGCTAGTCGATTGCGGAGCCTTTCATACCCTTTTCAAATCCTCTTTTGTTAATAATAGTCGATAGTAGATTGTTACGGTTACTCGCGATAGATCGTTAGGTAACTTCTTATTACGTGCAAGCCGAGGCTTCTTTAGAGAGGCTAATATAAGCGGGAGGTAGAGACAGAATAATTAGTATAAAGGTAATTCCAATTAGTAAGTAGGTAATATAAGTTAAACGCCTCGAGCTATAAGGGCATTCCGGCGTTCCTAAATATAAAGGAGATATCTTGTCTATAGTCGTAAGCGACGTAAGCGACGCTATCGCTCTCGACCGCTCCTATCGCTCCTAGTAAGATAGAGCGATAGCTTAGCCTACTAGTCTTAGCGTCGCTCTAAGATTATATAAGGACTCTAACTAATTAGATCCGTAATACTATCCCCCTCCTTAAGCGGAATAGTCTCTTATTCCGGAACTTTCTAATTCTAACTTCTTTATTATACTAAAGTTATCGAAGGACTTGTCTTCTCGCTAGCGTAAGAAGAATATTGCAAATAATATCCTCGCCGACTATCTCGAAATACCGACCCGCTACTTTTATTACAAATAGGCTAGTAAATCCTATAAGGTCGATCTTCGTTCTAGTCGCTACTCCGAGTACGCCCTATACGGCTAGTCCTATAATATATAAGTTACTTATATAGAGTATAAAAAAATCCGGAAGGCGCGTCTAAAGATAGCTAAAGATCTTAAGGCAGCCGAAGAGAAGGAGGACCTTCTTACGCGGAGACTCTTCGAGTACTACGTAAAGGTCCGCCGCTTACGCAAGTCGCTACGTATAAAGGAAAATCGGGAGATATAAGCTCTTAAGGTAGAGGAAGCCTCTATTTAATAGGTAGAGGAGCTCGAAAGAGAGCTAGGCTCTTCGCCTATAGAGCCGATATTATTCTCGTTGCCTACTAACGAGCCGTTTCCCCTAGATAGCCGATTATAGATATCGCCTTATAACTAGAGTCGTCTAGATAGGACATCCTAGCCTATCTCTAAAATTCCTAGTAGGAGTGCCGAGAATCTAGTATCCTAAAGGTATATATTTTTAGTATTTCCTATCTATTTTATCTTCTAGCTAGTTAGTCTAGTAGTAATAGTATAATTCTTAGCTATAAAAGATATAGTTGCTAGGTACGCTATTAGAGTCCCCGCTCCTCGAGCTATACTACCCTAGGTCGTTAAGGACTCTAAGGCGCTATAATCGATAGGGTCTAAGAGGTCGTAGGTTTAATTCCTATACTAGTTATTTCCCTTTTGTCTAGTTTTAATATTTTTTAATTATCTGCTAACAGTTCTATAGGTTTTCTTTTAGTTCCTAAGTGTTTTCTAAATATAGGTATCCTTTCTATTTAATAAGGTATTTCTAACCTTGCTAGTCTAGGATTTTCTCGACTTTAAACTTATTTTCTTCCTTAGGTTAGAAGTGAAATGTTTCTTAATACGGTATTTCGGCGTCTATAGGTTCTAATATAGAGATATAGAATACTAGGTAGATTTTTGCGTCGTCCGGTAGTTTAAGTCGGTAATTAACTAGTCCTTTAGGCTTATTAATCAAAAATAGCCCGACTTTAACGTAGTCTAGTTTCTTAGTCGATCTCCGGGTTTTTAGATTCTTTATTAGGAGGTAGACCTTATCCCCCTTTTTTAGCTAAGGTGCTATTTTTCGTTTAGCATTATACGGTCCCGTAATCTTTTCTTAAGACTCGGCAATTGCCCTTTGCAATTGTTTATATACCTGCTTTAAGTCTTCTAAAGCGACTATCGCTTTATCCGTATATAGATACTATAAATACTATTCCCCGAATAGCTACGGATATTTCCTAAAATTAGCGAAGAATAGTATCTCTTTCGTAGTCTTAGATTATTAGTTGTTTAGTGCAAGTTGTGCTATAGGCAATAGCGATGCCTAATTGTTTTGTATATAATTAACGTAGTGCCGTAAGTATATCTCTAAGGCCTAATTCTTGATTTCCGTTTAGCCGTCTATCTATAGATAGTATACCGTTAATAGCTTGTGCTTAATTCTAAGTGTCGCTATAAGCGTCTTCTAGTAGTTTAACGTAAAGAGCTTGTCTCTATCCGTAATATAGGTCCTTAGGAATCCGTAGTATCGTATAAGTCTATCTAGTACGAGGTATCCGAGTTGCTCTACCGTACTTGCTTCGTTAGTAGGAATAAAGTATATATATTTCGTAAGCCTATCGACTATAACAAGTATTATATCGTAGCTATATCCTATAACCGGATCTTTAGACTTCGGTAGTTTCGTAATAAAGTCTATTATAACTTCGTCCTATAGTTTATCTAGTAGCGTCCTAAATTAGATATATCTATACTTAGCGTGTCTATTAGCCTTGTTACGCTAATATTGTAGACATTTCTTAATATATTCTAGAACTCGTTGTCGTATATATAGGAATCCGTAGACCCCGTAGTAGTTCGGGTTGGTTTAGTTTGGTTTACTAAGCCGAAACTCTGGTTTGGTTTGGGTTGGTTTGCTAAGCAACTATATAAGTAGCTAGTTCGAACTATATAATTTATCGGTTTTTAAGAAGTGTACGAATGTATACGTAGCTTTAAGCAAGCCCTTTGTAAGACTTAGCAGTATAGCCGGCAGCGTAGCCGGCATTTTTAGTCCTTATTACTTATAGAATTTTCGAATCCTACTTTAGCTACGTAGTTGTATGAAGGTACTTATATAACCTCAAATCTATAGACAATCAGCTAAGGGCACTAACCAATCAAAAGTATATATATATATATAAGGCATTATAGTTTAGTTCGGAAACTGTACTCCTTAGGTATAAATTTTATCCTTTCGTTTACGGTTCAATTCCCTAACTACTTAGCAGAATATCTTTATCTAGATCTAGGCAGAACTCATCGATTTCCCTAGAAGTCCTCCTCCTTAAGAAGTTTATACACTTTCCTACCGAACTATTCGACAATATTAAGTACTAGGATAGCTCCTCCCTCGGTATCGGTATAGTATATAAAAGAGCTATAAGGCAGCTCTACAGAACGTTCTACTAGTTACTCGCTATACTAAGGCCGAATGCTAGTTCGTTCCTTAGAACTCTTAGTTATTTAGGAGATATAAAGGGTAGGGCAGGTAGTAACTTCGTATTGTATAAGGAGGTAGAGGCTACTATAGAAGAGGCCTTTAACCTATAGAAGATAGTAAAAGATATAGAGGCAGCTACAGGTCTAGGTACCTAGTTGAATTTCTAGTAGGTAGAGTATAAGGATATTTAGAGGGAGTATTAGGTAGAGTTGCGAAGGCAGGTATATAATATGCTCTAGAAAACAGGGATAGTGCCTATAACTATAACTATTAGGCTCTTCAACCTTCCTTATTTTTCCCTGTTTTCTTTTTATAAAAATCTAAACTAATACAAATTAACCGGAATGTCTATCTTCTTTTAGTTCTTTAAAAAACCTAGTAGCGTAGCTAGTAGCGTAGCCGGTAGCGTAGCCGGCAGCGTAGCCGGCCTTTTTACTCCTTAGTACTAACGGGATTTTAGGAGACTTCTATTCCGTACGGCTAATAAAGTATACTATACTATATATATATACTTAGAGAGTATTTAGAGCGCGGTATATAGCGCCGTATAATAGCGGCTTATTTCGTATATAGAAAAGCTTGCAGATAACACTACGAACATCCTTTCTACTAGAACATCTATCCTACCTAGTACCGTCTCGAATATAGACATTCTAGCCTTTTAGAATCTAATCGAGTACTTTAAAATCCTTGTCTATAATCGTTATACGCTTCGCGTAGATAGCTATAAGGTTGACCGCTAAAATAGTATTAGTATAGTCCGAAAAGAGGTAGAAGAGAAATATATATTCGAAGATACGAACTAGGTAGGCTTCTATAGCCTCTTAAAGGGCGCCTATCGCGGAGGCTTAGAAGCGAAGGTCCGTTCTATAATCCTAGGCAATTTCGCGAATAAGTCGTTAGAAAGGAGCTTTGCGGATTAGGAGCTTAGAACTCTTCTAATACTGCCGAATCTAACGGAGGGCTACGGCTAAAGAAGGATTAGTAAAAAGATAGTAAGAATGCCGGCTACGCTACCGGCTACGCTACCGGCTATACTGCCGGCTATAAATAGGACTTACTTCCTAGGCGCTATCGACGCTTCGTACGATTGCTACTAGTAGTAGAAGCGCTAGTTATCGTCTTACGTAGAGCCTTGCCCGCCGTTGTCTTACGCGGAGCCTTGCTCGCGACGCCCTTTCTAGTACCGGAGCTAGCGGTAGTAGTAGCAGCCCTCTTACGTTAATATACTGTACTCGTTCTACTATTTCCGGTCTTATTGCGACCCGTAGAAGCACTAGGTCCCTTCTTGCGAGGCGTCGTAACTTGGTTAAGTAGACTCGCTATTATAAAAGTCGTCGAATTAAGGAAAAAAATGCGTTACGAAGGTGTACGAAGGCGCGCGCGGAGCGAGGGTATTACGGAGGTAGTAGATATAGAGCGTAGAGGTATAGGTATCGATACGAAGGTTGAATATAGCGGTAGTATCGCGGTATCGCTAGGCAATAGAGTAAGCTTCGCGCAAGCCTATATTATAGTAACGTTAGAGCAAGGAAAGAAGGCAGGTACGGCTAAAAAAGGTAGGCACGGCTGAAAAAGGCAGGCACGGCTAAAAAAGGCAGGTACGGGAGACTTTGAAATATAGCCGGCATATATAGCCGGCATAGTAATAGGCGAAAGCCTCCTTTTAATAAATAGCCGGCGTAATAATAGTATCTTACTATAGTATAGATATTCTTTAGTAATGCCTTTACTAGCTATAGTAATCTTATAAGTAACCTAGGCCTATTGCTAGTAAATATAAGAAATATTAGGTAGGCTATACTAAATAAGCTAGTTATTTAGCAGGAAAAGGCCTACTACCGTCTCTATATGCCGGCTACGAGTGCCGGCTATCGCTCTAAATTCAACTCCGCCCTATCTCGGAGGCTAAGGTACCGAGCGGAAACCCTATAGCTTATATTTACTCGGTTGTCGCGGAGCGCTTATAGGTAAGGTATTAGAAAAGAGTATAAAAAGTACGAGAAGAGTATCCTAGGATATAGGTCGTAAGTGAATAAGAGTAGTACGCCTAGTTATTTATATAGTACGTTACTCTATACGACTAAGAGCCTATATTATCTTATACTTCGCTTATAAGACCTCGACTCTACTAGTATACTATCGATCTCTTCCTCGGTCGCTAATACGCTATCTTAATTCTTCTTCGAGTTGCCGGACTTAGTACGCATCTGTAGCTATATAATAGCGCTACGTATTATAGAGAATTTCTCGTTCTAGCGAAGCGGAAGGCACCTAGAACAACTCGAGGAGCTTGCGACGAGAGTTGTAGAAGGTGTCTAGAGCGAGTGCGAAATAACAGTTAGAATTCTGCCTTAGGTTTGCTAGGCGAGGGTTCAATTGTTAAAAGGGCGCTCTCTAACAAATTGCGAAGCGGGCTCTAATTAGTAGAAAAGAAAGACAGATTACGTATTAAGCCGCTAATTAGCAGAAATTAAAAAACTACTATTACGTGCTTACTATTCTGCCTACGACACTGCGATACTGCGACGAGACAATGTGCGATAGTAACACAATGCTAGAGCGACAGTATATATAGCGGCGATAGTATATATCGCAGCGATAGAGTGTATAGCAGCGACGGACTATATAGCGGCGACAAAGCAGCACCTTAGGGCTATAAGACATCGCAATTTCGCACTCTTCGCTAGACCTTATAAGCAAGTTTACTAGCTCTAAGAATATCCTTGTTAAAGTTTCTCTCTCGTAGGCTTGCTATCTGCCTCGTAGTATAGAGGATCAAAGTGCTAATACTAAAGAATCTCTTTGTAGTTAGGATGCTAGGGCTCCTTAGGACCTTTGTGTTTTAGGTCTAAATAGAGACGTATTATAAACATTCTATCGCCCTTTCGCTTACTACCCGCTAGGTCGCGATATACGAAGAAACTAATCTAAATATAGCTCGTCTCTATAATAGCCGGGTAAATATAGAGCGCTAGGTTTCTACTTCGTACCTTAGATTTAGGGACGGCGCGGAGATAAAATTAGAAATATAGCCGGCACCTATAGCCGGTAAAAGGATGCGAAAATAGGCCTCCTCCTAGGTTAATCTAACGACTAAATACAATTTCCAACTAATCCGCTATAAACCGACGCCGAATTTTAGCTAGAAGCTATATATCTTTATTTTAAAGAGTAACCCGCTTCGTATAGATAGCAAAGAGGTTTAAAAGCTTAAGCTCGGTTACGAGAAATGCCTCCGTAGCTTCCTAAAGAGCACTAATCGCCTTAGCCGTAAATCGTATACTAGACCGAAAATCTAATATAATTTCTCGGACGAGTCGCTAGAAGGGAGTCTTAGGGATTAAAAGCT
The DNA here is from genome assembly GCF_000340215.1 of Pseudocercospora fijiensis CIRAD86. NCBI lineage: Eukaryota > Fungi > Ascomycota > Dothideomycetes > Mycosphaerellales > Mycosphaerellaceae > Pseudocercospora > Pseudocercospora fijiensis. Next base: position 2,993,159 of record NW_006921540.1, on the reverse strand, counting down.
CGGTCCCTCTTTTGTTTTAGAAAAGCCGGATCTAGCGAAGGGTAATAGTACTTAGTTTAAAGCGCCGCTTCTTTGTCGTCGAGTCCTACCTTGTTCCCTTTCTTTTAATAGAAAGATAACTTTTCTTCGCGATAGTCTTCGTCCGCCTACTCTTTTTAGCCTTCTCCTATCTACCTATAGCCTTCTTATTTTTCGGTACTGTTTTCCGAGGAACCCCCTTCCTTCGTATATACTATAGAGAGCCTTACTCTTCCGATATCTCGTTCTCGCTACAGTCTCCCTATACTTAGCTTGCTTTACCCTTACCCTTTAGCCTCTAAAGATATTTATCTACGCGTTTAGGCGACGAGGGTATATCGGTAGGACCTAGAAAATTAATAAGTATATAATCGTAAGGAGACATTAATGCTTCTTACCTTCTAGAACAAATAGTCTTCTATTAAACCGCCTTATTAGGTTATCGTTAGATTCGAATAAAGGATAGTAGCTTAAGGAAGGGGAGGTAGCCGGCTTAGGAAGGCCCGAAGAGCCGAATCCTTAAGGCATATTTGTCTTTAAGAATATAGGGAAAGGGAAGAAGGAGAGAAAGAGCGAATAGAGAATTAGAAATAGTCCGTAGGTAAGCGGGGTCGGTTGCTATAGTAACTAGTCTGTTTAGGTCCTAGGAATTCGAAATACATTTCGGACATATACCGGCTATATACGCCGGCTATATTACCTTATACGTAAACGCTTCGTCTCCTTAAAGCTACTCTAAGCCTATATACGTTTCCGCTTCTCGACCCGGTATCGCCTTCTACCTCCGCCCTCCTCCTCTTCGTTATCGCTAATTAGGGTTTCGCTTAGACTAAATTTCGTATTCTCTTCGCGCTCCTAGGTTTCTTCGATCTTAAGGTTTTCTAATTCCTCGATTAACTCCTTTAGTATAATCTTTAGTAACCTACCTTAGCGATTCTAGTAGAGGAGATAGTATCGGAATACTATAATAGATTCGAAGGTAGTAGGCGAGTATATTCGATTAAAGCGGCCCTAGTAACGAGCGATACTAAAAGACCTTTTATAGCCTATACCTACGCTCGGGATAGCGAGGACGTCCCGAGCGACCGACGCTATCGTTAGAAACTTAGGCTCTAACCGCTGCTATATAGCGAGAATATCGTCTCCGAATTCGTCTAGAAGACCGGTAAGATCTAGAGATTATTAGCCCTCTTTCCGAGCCTACGGGTTTATACTTACTCGCGCGCTAATAGAGATCGAACTCTTCTTTATTTACTTTAGTAGTTACTTCCTCTTCTGCCTCTACTTCCTACCTACGAAACAGGTATAATATCGGAGCCTTCTAAACCTTCTTTTTCTTTATAGGAGCTACATTTAGACTAGTTTCTTTCCGACGCTCGTAGAACATCTTTTCTAGAACAGTCTAGTAATACTTCGGCTATACCTCGTCTGCCTTCTATTCCGGCCTCTACTAGTATATATCCTTTTCTACCGGGTTAAGTAAGTACGCAACGCTATAGATATCCCCGAACGAGTTAAAGGTAGTACTATAATATTTATATAACTTAGTATAGGAGGTGTCTATAGCTTTCGTTATAGCTACTTTCTAGGGAACGCTCTTCTTAGCTAGCTTAGCTACGGTTTCCTCGAGCTCGTTAAAGAGCTAGTTATAGTACGTAAAGACAAGGTAGATCGTCGGTCCTCGGGTTCTTCTAATCGTAGTAGTAACCTTCGCGTAATGCTTACTAATATCGACGAGATACTCTACTTAGCGCTATTCGGCGGCGGTAAGGCCGAGCTACTTAATACCCTCGGAACTCTAATAGATCTCGAGAGCGGTACGTAAAGTACATCCCCTCGTAACTTATATATAGAAAGTCGAATCGAACTAGATCTTAACGTCTTAGGTAAAACGGAGTAGGCGCTAAGGAGGCCGCTTTTGCTATCGCTTATTCTATGCGATATTCTAGGCATCGGTTTTAGGGCGCTCGATTAGGTTCTTTTAAATAGCCTCGAATCGGTTATATCTCTATAAGCTCGAGTTCGTATATATTACTAGACGACGAAGCTAGAGAAAAAGAGTTAGAACTATACTAGGTTGCCGGCTATAGGTACCGGCTACGGACAAAAGTTATACCTTATATAAAACGAGAGCGAGGCTCTCTACCTTATCCCGTTTTATTACTGCAACAAGTTTCTCGACTTTCGACTTTGCTTTATCCTTATTTAGGATCTTCTATTAGTCGTCGTTTAATAGTGCAATTTTAAGCGTCTTAAAGAGGGCTCGGATCGCGATTTGAACTATATAAGCGAGGTAGGGAAACTTCTATAGGGATACAACTAGCAACGACGTCGGCTCCGATTCGTTAGGGCTAGGGCTATTAATAGGCTCCTCTTTATCGTTATTATCGTACGTATTGTCGTACGTATCCGGAATCGTAGCGAGCTTAATATTCGGAAGATTAAGCTAGATTATAGACCTTATAATCTCCTCTACGTACTCGACCCTATTAATACAATTAGTAATTTCAAAGACATATGCGAGTAAATTGTATATACAACGCCTTATATAATGTTCGATTATTACTAGCGTTGTCCGTAGTAATCGAGATTAGTTTCGTTATTACGCTAACCCTATCTATTACCGTATAGACAAGCTTCGCTATATCCTTACTAGTATAGGAACCTAGAATTTTAGGGAATCCGATTATAAGTTCCTAGAGTTTCTAATCCGAATTGATAAAGTATAGCATAATCGAGAGGAAGGAGGCTCTTATAGTCCGGCTTAACTAGCTATCGATAGCAATAGCTACTTAGCGAGTATTACGGAGGATCTCCCGAATGTCGTCTAACGTAGCCTCTTTGTTCTTTTCGAATATAATACGCTAGGTTATCGCGCCGAGAAATAGGGGAGGGTAGTTTGTAAGATATAGGTATGTCTTCTATATAGACTCCCTTTCGTAGAAGTCTTCCGGAAGACCGTTTGTAGCTAGCATTTCGTTTGCTAGTTGCTTAAAGTCTTCGGGGGAGAAATCGGTAGCCTTTAATCCTAGAGCTTCCTTAAGCGTAGCCTATAATAATTAGCTAGACCTCTACGGTTAATTCAAGTAGCCGGAATCTATAGCCGGAATCTATAGCCGGCAGCTATAGCCGGTAGCTATAGCCGGCAGCTGTAGCCGGCATTTTAGAAGACGTACCTCTTTCTAGAACGCTATATCTATATTAACTCTCCTCTCTCCTTAAGATTCCCGATACCGTTTAGAATAGAGATAGTTCGTAGGCGATAAGTTCCTATCCCCTAGTTTCGGGTGTTTTAAGATTAAACCGTAGAAGTTGTAGACAATTACTAGTTAACCTTTAAGTCGAGAAGTCGTATAACGGTATAATACCCCCTCTATAAAGAACTTCTAGAATATATCCGTTCGCTCCTTACTCCCCTATCGCATCGAGTACTTCCGGAGTTTACACTCCTTCGAACGTAAGTATAAAGGGAACTATATCTTATAGACCTATTAATTAAACTACTCTATATACTCGGGTTTCTAAAGATACGCCTAGCTAGCCTTTTCGAAGATTTCCGGGTTAATACTCGATGTTCTTATATCTCCGAACAACCTTCTACTTAGACTCCGTAAAGGTAAGGACTAGGTAGTAGTACCCTATAATAAATTCCTACTACTAGGATTCGGAGAGGATAAATCTAGCCCTAATCGTCGTCTAGAACTCGATAGGCTCGAAGGTAAGTATACGACCTCCTCTCGACGTTGTCGCAATCTCGCTCGTATACTAGACTGTTTCGACTATCGTCTCGTTATTACCCTTCCTAGTATAGCGCCTAGTATATGTACAATGTCGGTCGGTATGTTTTAAGGTTTCGTACGGTAAAGTAAGGACTTAGGAGTAGTAGATATGTACTAGTAGCTATAGGGAAACACCCTTTCTTTTATAGCATCGTATCGTTAGGAATAGCTAGGTAGTAAATAGCTAGCTACCTTTTTTTTTGTTTCCTAGCTACCTAACTACTAGATTTTTTTTCCTAGCTACCCTAGCTAGCCTAACTACTAGAATTTCTTTCCTAGCTACCCTAACTACCTGAATTTTGCCTTCTATACGGCGGCTCTCTCCTACTAACGGAACCGAGCTACTATACCTAACGAATCTAAGCTCGTTTTTAGTCTTAATCTATCCTTTTTCGGTATAAGACACTCGATAAGCAAATGCTTAGGCCGAGTCTAACTACGAAACCTAAGACTAACTAATAGCTCTATTAACTAATCCTAATCCTCGAACTCCTTCCGCTTCTTAGTAAAGACCTTAAAGAGCGCTCGAGCTTCTTCGGGTACCTACGGAGTAGTCGAGATAAAGCCGTATCGCTAAAATAGGTAATCCTTCGGAGGCTTATATAGAGATTTAGAGAATTCTAACGCTAACCTATCCTACTAGCAGCTTAGATTCCGGATATAAGCCCTCTCTGCCTTAGTAAAGATTTTATATAGTAGTAGCACTCTACCTTTAAGAAACGCTTTCTATTTAACTGTTAGTATCTGCCGGCTACGAACGCCGGCTATATATGCCGAGTATAGAATAATTACCTATACCCCTTCCTCCTATAGTAATACTTCTGCCGTCCCTAGATACCTAGCCCCGATCGTATTAATCGTAAGCCACTTTGCCTTTATAGACGCAAAGGCTTCGCTCTAATACTAATAAAGAAACTTCTACTCTATATCGAGGATATAAAGACGACTAGTCTCGATTCTAATCCTTGCTAGCTTTTCGTAGTAGCTTTAACTATAATTTTCTAGATTAATAGGACTTATGCCTTAGCCCTTTACTAGTATCTCGTCTCTTTAACTATGCTCGATCTACTCCTAGCGCTTATCGTCTATAGCGTTAGGCCCTAAGACTGCACCTATTACTAGATCGACGTATAGTATCTCCTCGCTTTTTTTAGTTCCTTTATTCGTAGTATTAAGCTCTATCGCGGTATCCTAAACTCTAGCATTGTTGTTCTCGGCTATCTAAACATCTCCGTTACTATCGGTCGTATCGATAGAGGTAGCGGCTATAGGTCTAAATACTATTAGTTAACGTATTACAGAAAAATATACCGGCTATAGCTACCGGCTACGGCTGCCGGCTACGGCTGCCGGCTATAGCTGCTAGCTACGGCCGCTAGCTAGATTGACTTACGCTACTAGAACTTTACGCTCGAAAACTAGCCGTAATTCTTTCCTCCTCTTAGCCTTCTCTTAGGTTGTCTTCTTATTCTAACCTTTACTTTTTTCTATAGGCGCTAGCTATCGATAGAATGCCTTATTCCGCGCCTTTCTTCTCTTATCCTTAGCTCTTTTATCCTTATCTATCTTATCCTTTCTCTCGCGGTCTTATACGGAATTCTTCTTCGTAGAGTACTCCTCTTTAGTTTTGCGCTTTTTAGTTAGACGCTTAGGCAAAACAAACTCGCGGTCTTTAGTTCTATCTTCTGTTTAGCGCGCGGCGCGCTTCTCTCTTGCTATTATAAGGGAAAGGGGCGGGGGCGCAGCGTATAGTAGTTATTATCGGTATAGGTATAGAGGAAGAAGTTAAAAGTATAAGAATATCGCGAAGCCCTAATTGTTGCCGCCTACGTAACGTTATATAGGTAAGCTTTCGCAACTACGGCAACTATGCCCCGGCAATAGCAACTACGCCCTAGTAACGGCAACTACGCCCTAGCAACGGCAACTACGCCCTAGCAACGGTAATAAAGCGTAGTAAATACAACCTAGTAACTATTATAGCCGGGAATCGTAGCCGGCAGTCGAATAAGAGTGTCCTTGTAGCAAAACTACGCCCTAGCAATAGCAACTACGCCCTAGCAACGGCAAATACGCCCTAGTAACGGCAAAAGAGCGTAGTAAATGTAACAGAGTTACTATTATAGCCGGCAATCGTAGCCGGCAGTCGAATAAGAGTGTCCTTATAGTAAAACTAATACAGTCTCTAGTTCAAACTAGGAATCTATATAGTTCGAAAAAACTAAACCGGAACTAGGGAGCTAGTTCGCCGCTAAGAAACCAAACTATATACGTTTGGTAGTTCGGAAACCGAACCACTACGGGGTCTAGGAATCCGAAGCTTCGCGTAACTAGTTCTATTGTTTTCGAAACTCTAGGGTGTCTATTTTCTAGTCCGTCGTAGTATTATCGTATATACTCCGTAACTCGTTCCTTAGGTACTTAGTATTTCCTATATTCGATTAGGAACTGTTCTTCTATATCCTAAAGAACTTATATAGTATAGTTAAATTCTTTTATATTAGTACTAAGGCTTCCGTCTTAGTTTGCTTTTAATATCTGCTGCTATACTAGTTCGTAACCCTCTATATAGTCGCTACGGCGGCTTAGTACGTCGGCTCGTCCGTTCTCGCGTCCTAGGATATAGCGGATTTCGAACTTATACTATCCTAGTAGCTCCGACTAGCGGGCCTACCTTCGGGTTAGTACTTTAGTCGTAGTAAAGTAAGTTAGATTCTTATAATTAGAAAGAATCGTAAGACTTAGTACTCCCTCCGCGTATACTCGCTAGTATTATAGTAATGCAACTATTGCAAGTAGCTCCTTATTATAGATATCGTAGTTCTATTCCGCGGGTAATATCTTTCTCGAGTAATAGGCTACCGGGTATCGTTTCCCGTTATACTCCTATATAAGGTATACTCCTATAGCCCTATCCGACGCGTCTGTTTCTATCTAGACCGCCTTATTCCTATCGAATAATCGTAGCGTTAGCGCAGAAACGCATTGCTTCTTTAGCTACCTAAACGCTTCGTCTTCCTTCGTACTCTAGTTCTATTTCTTATCTTTCTTTATAAGCTCCGTAAGGGGTGCCGCTATCTTAGAGTAGCCCTCGATGAATTTCCTATTATAGTTAGCTAATCCTAGGAATAATTGTACGTCTTTAACGCATATAGGCGTTAGCTATTCCTATATTAACTTAGTTTTTTCTAGATTAATCCTAATTCCGGTAGTGCTAATAATAAATCCTAGGAACTTAACTTCCTTCTTATAGAATTCGCATTTCTTAGATATAGTCTTAAATCCTACTTAAGTAAATCGTTTAAAGACGTCCTATACTATTCGTATATAGTCCGCGAGAGCTCCCTTAGTATAGACTAAGATATCGTCTATATATACGATAACGTATATATCTAGGAGGTCTCGGAGGACTTCGTTTACAAGGTCTTAATATAACGCTAGGGCATTTGTAAGTCCTATAGGTGTAACTAAGAATTCGTAAAGCCTATATCTCGTTCGGAATACTATTATCTATTCGTATCTAGCTACTATACGTATTGCGTAAAACGTATCGCGTAGGTTAATCTTCGTATACTAGTCTAATCTAGTTAATCGGTCTTGTATTTCTTCGATGTTCGGTAGTAGGTACCGATTCTTAATCGTAATATCGTTAAGTCGTCTAAAATCGACTACTAGCCGTCCTTCGTCTAATCCGGCTTTCGGAACGAACATTACTAGTAAGGCTACCGAGGATATCGACTTCTATATCTAGCCTTTTTCTAATTTCTCTTTTAGCTACTTGTCTAGGGTTTTAAGCTCTTTCTTAGACATTGCGTATAAGGGTCCCTATAGAGGCTCTTTCCTAGGCTATAAGTATATCTTATAATCCTATAGTTAGTGTTTAGGTAAGGCTACCTTGCCTCTCTCCTCTTTAAAGAGTCGCTTCTACTTACTATACTCTTTAGGAATGTCTAGGTCCGAGATTCTAGTTTTATTCTTCGATAGCGTATAACTTCTATCCTTCCCGTAATTATTATTATAACCCTTCTAACCTAACGGTAGTATCGATCCGGGTTAAATACGGTTCTCCGTAATTCCTATCGACGTAAACGTCTTACGAGTCGCTCTACGCTTGTTAATCTTATCTATCTACGAACGCTACCGCTATATAGATTGAATGCCGATTATATAGTCGCATTCCTTAAATGTAAGTACTTCTCTTTTCTAGTCTACGGCTAGGTTATGCTTTCTTAACTAAGGTATACCTAATTAGACCCCGCAGTAGTTCGGGTTAGTTTAGTTTAGTTTGCTAAGCCGAAACTCTAGTTTAGTTTGGGTTGGTTTGCTAAGCAACTATATAAGTAGCTAGTTCGAACTATATAATTTATCGGTTTTTAAGAAGTATACGAATATATACGTAGCTTTAAGCAAGCCCTTTGTAAGACTTAGTAGTATAGCCGGCAGCGTAGCCGGCATTTTTAGTCCTTAGTACTTATAGAATTTTCGAATCCTACTTAGGCTACGTAGTTGTATAAAGGTACTTATATAACCTCAAATCTATAGACAATTAGCTAAGGGCACTAACTAATTAAAAGCACACATATATATATATAAGGCATTATAGTTCAGTTCGGAAACTGTACTCCTTAGGTATGAATTTCATCCTTTCGTTTACGGTTCAATTCCCTAACTGCTTAGTAAAATGTCTTTATCTAGATCTAGGTAGAACTCATCGATTTCCCTAGAAGTCCTCCTCCTTAAGAAGTTTATACACTTTCCTACCGAACTATTCGACAATATTAAGTACTAGGATAGCTTATCCCTCGGTATCGGCATAGTATATAAAAGAGCTATAAGGCAGCTCTATAGAACGTTCTACTAGTTACTCGCTATACTAAGGCCGAATGCTAGTTCGTTCCTTAGAACTCTTAGTTATTTAGGAGATATAAAGGGTAGGGCAGGTAGTAACTTCGTATTATATAAGGAGGTAGAGGCTACTATAGAAGAGGCCTTTAACCTGTAGAAGATAGTAAAAGATATAGAGGTAGCTACAGGTCTAGGTACCTAGATGAATTTCTAGTAGGTAGAGTATAAGGATATTTAGAGGGAGTATTAGGTAGAGTTACGAAGGTAGGTGTATAATATACTCTAGAAAACAGGGATAGTGCCTATAACTATAACTATTAGGCTCTTTAACCTTCCTTATTTTTCCCTATTTTCTTTTTATAAAAATCCAAACTAATACAAATTAACCGGAATGTCTATCTTCTTTTAGTTCTTTAAAAAACCTAGCAGCGTAGCTAGTAGCGTAGCCGGCAGCGTAGCCGGCAGCGTAGCCGGCCTTTTTACTCCTTAGTACTAACGGGATTTTAGGAGACTTCTATTCCGTACGGCTAATAAAGCATACTATACTATATATATATACTTAGAGAGTATTTAGAGCGCGGTATACAGCGCCGTATAATAGCGGCTCATTTCGTATATAGAAAAGCTTGTAGATAATACTACGAATATCCTTCCTACTAGAACATCTATCCTACCTAGTACCGTCTCGAATGTAGACATTCTAGCCTTTTAGAATCTAATCGAGTACTTTAAAATCCTTGTCTATAATCGTTATACGCTTCGCGTAGATAGCTATAAGGTTTACCGCTAAAATAGTATTAGTATAGTCCGAAAAGAGGTAGAAGAGAAATATATATTCGAAGATACGAACTAGGTAGGCTTCTATAGCCTCTTAAAGGGCGCCTATCGCGGAGGCTTAGAAGCGAAGGTCCGTTCTATAATCCTAGGCAATTTCGCGAATAAGTCGTTAGAAAGGAGCTTTGCGGATTAGGAGCTTAGAACTCTTCTAATACTACCGAATCTAACGGAGGGCTACGGCTAAAGAAGGATTAGTAAAAAGATAGTAAGAATGCCGGCTACGCTACCGGCTACGCTACCGGCTACGCTACCGGCTATAAATAGGACTTACTTCCTAGGCGCTATCGACGCTTCGTACGATTACTACTAGTAGTAGAAGCGCTAGTTGTCGTCTTGCGTAGAGCCTTGCCCGCCGTTATCTTACGCGGAGCCTTACTCGCGACGCCCTTTCTAGTACCGGAGCTAGCGGTAGTAGTAGTAGCCCTCTTACGTTAATATACTATACTCGTTCTACTATTTCCGGTCTTATTGCGATCCGTAGAAGCACTAGGTCCCTTCTTGCGAGGCGTCGTAACTTAGTTAAGTAGACTCGCTATTATAAAAGTCGTCGAATTGAGGAAAAAAGTACGTTACGAAGGTATACGAAGGCGCGCATAGAGCGAGGGTATTACGGAGGTAGTAGATATAAAGCGTAGAGGTATAGGTATCGATACAAAGGTTAAATATAGCAGTAGTGTCGCGGTGTCGCTAGGCAATAGAGTAAGCTTTGCGCAAGCCTATATTATAGTAACGTTAGAGCAAGGAAAGAAGGCAGGTACGGCTAAAAAAGGTAGGCACGGCTAAAAAAGGCAGGTACGGCAGACTTTGAAATATAGCCGGCATATATAGCCGGCATAGTAATAGGCGAAAGCCTCCTTTTAATAAATAGCCGGCGTAATAATAGTATCCTACTATAGTATAGATATTCTTTAGTAATGCCTTTACTAGCTATAGTAATCTTATAAGTAACCTAGGCCTATTGCTAGTAAATATAAGAAATATTAGGTAGGCTATACTAAACAAGCTAGTTATTTAGTAGGAAAAGGCCTACTACCGTCTCTATATGCCGGCTACGAGTGCCGGCTATCGCTCTAAATTCAACTCCGCCCTATCTCGGAGGCTAAGGTACCGAGCGGAAACCCTACAGCTTATATTCACTCGGTTGTCGCGGAGCGCTTATAGGTAAGGTATTAGAAAAGAGTATAAAAAGTACGAGAATAGTATCCTAGGATATAGGTCGTAAGTGAATAAGAGTAGTACGCCTAGTTATTTATATAGTACGTTACTCTATACGACTAAGAGCCTATATTATCTCGTACTTCGCTTATAAGACCTCGACTCTAGTAATATACTGTTATTCTCCTACTCGGTCGCTATCTTAAATCTTCTTCGAGTTACCGGACTTAGTGCGTATCTATAGCTATACAATAGCGCTACGTATTATAGAGAATCAACTCCGCCGTATCTCGAAGGCTAAGGTACCGAGCGGAAATCCTATAGCTTATATTCACTCGGTTGTCGCGGAGCGATTATAGGTAAGGTATTAGAAAAGAGTATAAAAAGTACGAGTAGAGCATCCTAGGATATAGGTCGTAAGTAAATAAGAGTAGTACGCCTAGTTATTTATATAGTACGTTACTCTATACGACTAAGAGCCTATATTATCTTGTGCTTCGCTTATAAGACCTCGACTCTACTAATATACTGTTATTCTCCTACTCGGTCGCTGTCTTAAATCTTCTTCGAGTTGCCGGACTTAGTGCGCATCTATAGCTATACAATAGCGCTATATATTATAGAGAATTTCTCGTTAAAGTTTCTCTCTCGTAGGCTTGCTATCTGCCTTGTAGTATAGAGGATTAAAGTGCTAATACTAAAGAATCTCCTTATAGTTAGGATACTAGGGCTCCTTAGGACCTTTGTGTTTTAGGTCTAAATAGAGACGTATTATAAACGTTCTATCGCCCTTTCGCTTACTACCCGCTAGGTCGCGATATACGAAGAAACTAATCTAAATATAGCTCGTCTCTATAATAGCCGGGTAAATATAGAGCGCTAGGTTTCTACTTCGTACCTTAGATTTAGGGACGGCGCGGAGATAAAATTAGAAATATAGCCGGCACCTATAGCCGGTAAAAGGATGCGAAAATAGGCCTCCTCCTAGGTTAATCTAACGACTAAATACAATTTCTAACTAATCCGCTATAAACCGACGCCGAATTTTAGCTAGAAGCTATATATCTTTATTTTAAAGAGTAACCCGCTTCGTATAGATAGCAAGGAGGTTTAAAAGCTTAAGCTCGGTTACGAGAAATGCCTCCGTAGCTTCCTAAAGAGCACTAATCGCCTTAGCCGTAAATCGTATACTAGACCGAAAATCTAATATAATTTCTCGGACGAGTCGCTAGAAGGGAGTCTTAAGGATTAAAAGCTCGGTCCCTCTTTTGTTTTAAAAAAGCCGGATCTAGCGAAGGGTAATAGTACCTAGTTTAAAGCGCCGCTTCTTTATCGTCGAGTCCTACCTTGTTCCCTTTTTTTTAATAGAAAGATAACTTTTCTTCGCGATAGTCTTCGTCTACCTACTCTTTTTAGCCTTCTCTTATCTACCTAAAGCCTTCTTGTTTTTCGGTACTGTTTTCCGAGGAACCCCCTTCCTTCGTATATACTACGGAGAGCCTTACTCTTCCGATATCTCGTTCTCGCTACGGTCTCCCTATACTTAGCTTACTTTACCCTTGCCCTTTAGCCTCTAAAGATATTTATCTACGCGTTTAGGCGACGAGGGTATATCGGTAGGACCTAGAAAATTAATAAGTATATAATCGTAAGGAGACATTAATGCTTCTTGCCTTCTAGAACAAATAGTCTTCTATTAAACCGCCTTAGTAGGTTATCGTTAGATTCGAATAAAGGATAGTAGCTTAAGGAAGGGGAGGCAGCCGGCTTAGGAAGGCCCGAAGAGCCGAATCCTTAAGGCATATTTATCTTTAAGAATATAGGGAAAGGGAAGAAGGAGAGGAAGAGCGAATAGAGAATTAGAAATAGTCTATAGGTAAGCGGGGTCGGTTGCTATAGCAACTAGTCTATTTAGGTCCTAGGAATTCGAAATACATTTCGGACATATACCGGCTATATACGCCGGCTATATTACCTTATACGTAAACGCTTCGTCTCCTTAAAGCTACTCTAAGCCTATATATGTTTCCGCTTCTCGACCCGGTATCGCCTTCTACCTCCGCCCTCCTCCTCTTCGTTATCGCTAATTAGGGTTTCGCTTAGACTAAATTTCGTATTCTCTTCGCGCTCCTAGGTTTCTTCGATCTTAAGGTTTTCTAATTCCTCGATTAACTCCTTTAGTATAATCTTTAGTAACCTGCCTTAGCGATTCTAGTAGAGGAGATAGTATCGGAATACTATAATAGATTCGAAGGTAGTAGGCGAGTATGTTCGATTAAAGCGGCCCTAGTAACGAGCGATACTAAAAGACCTCTTATAGCCTATACCTACGCTCGGGATAGCGAGGACGTCCCGAGCGACCGACGCTATCGTTAGAAACTTAGGCTCTAACCGCTGCTATATAGCGAGAATATCGTCTCCGAATTCGTCTAGAAGACCGGTAAGATCTAGAGATTATTAGCCCTCTTTCCGAGCCTACGGGTTTATACTTACTCGCGCGCTAATAGAGATCGAACTCTTCTTTATTTACTTTAGTAGTTACTTCCTCTTCTGCCTCTACTTCCTACCTACGAAACAGGTATAATATCGGAGCCTTCTAAACCTTCTTTTTCTTTATAGGAGCTACATTTAGACTAGTTTCTTTCCGACGCTCGTAGAACATCTTTTCTAGAATAGTCTAGTAATGCTTCGGCTATACCTCGTCCGTCTTCTATTCCGGCCTCTACTAGTATATATCCTTTTCTACCGAGTTAAGCAAGCACGCAACGCTATAGATATTCCCGAACGAGTTAAAGGTAGCACTATAATATTTATGCAACTTAGTATAGGAGGTGTCTATAGCTTTCGTTATAGCTACTTTCTAGGGAACGCTCTTCTTAGCTAGCTTAGCTACGGTTTCCTCGAGCTCGTTAAAGAGCTAGTTATAGTACGTAAAGACAAGGTAGATCGTCGGTCCTCGGGTTCTTCTAATCGTAGTAGTAACCTTCGCGTAATGCTTACTAATATCGACGAGATACTCTACTTAGCGCTATTCGGCGGCGGTAAGGCCGAGCTACTTAATACCCTCGGAACTCTAATAGATCTCGAGAGCGGTACGTAAAGTACATCCTCTCGTAACTATATAGAAAGTCGAATCGAACCGGGTCTTAACGTCTTAGATAAAACGGAGTAGGCGCTAAGGAGGCCGCTTTTGCTATCGCTTATTCTATGCGATATTCTAGGCATCGGTTTTAGGGCGCTCGATTAGGTTCTTTTAAATAGCCTCGAATCGGTTATATCTCTATAAGCTCGAGTTCGTATATATTACTAGACGACGAAGCTAGAGAAAAAGAGTTAGAACTATACTAGGTTGCCGGCTATAGGTGTTACGAGACAGGGTCTAAGTATGTAAAAGAGGGACAGGCCGTCCCGTGTCTTAGCGCTTGTCGCTACCTATTTAGCTCGCGCGTTCTCGCGCTCTCTTAGATACTTCGTGCGACGTTCTATCTTCCTAAATACGTGCTACCTTTAACATTACGTCGTACTATCGAGTCGATAAGTAGTCGAGAAGGTTTCTACGTACGTAATAAGCTATTGCTACTTACTCGCGACTCTAAGAACTACGTCGGCGACTCCTACGAGCGCCTTAAAGTATTAGGTATACCTAAAGGTAGGTTTACTAACACTATAGTATACTTAGTCGTCCGTATCGCGCGACTATAGTAAGTCTAAGAGCTCTATATCGAGCGCTGCGGCGGAGGCTATACGTAAAGCTAGAGCAGCCCTTTCCTCTTATAAGACCTACTAAGCACTCGAGCGATATAGACTCGCGTCGCTAGAACCTCCTAACGATCCCTCCGACTTCTACGATATTACCTACGAGTCTACGCCTATAGACCGCGAACAATAGCGTAAGCAGGATCTCGAGAAGCAGATCCGGTAGGACCTTAATTCTATATACGAGAACGGCGATCTACCCGACGTAGAGACCTAAGACTCTTAGATAGTGCGCGGCACTTAGTCGCAGTCCTAAGAACCCTTTCCGAGTCGCCGCCCCTACTTAGCAGCTGCTATAGGGTTTAGCAACAATATATTTAGCAAAGTAGGAATAGGCGCCGCTTTCGGTAGTAGCGCGCCGTTCTCTCGAGGCAGCTCTCTATTTAGCGCTCCTCCTGCTAAGGAACTAAAGAATAAGCATCGATAAGTACGCTTTGAGTTTTCGGATAATAGACTCGGAGAAGAGATTGACTTAACTAACTATATAGACGAATTAGACCTAACAGTAGAGTATAAGGCTAATAGACTAGAGGGTCTTAAGCGCCTTGTTAATCGAGCACTAGAAGACACGTATAAGGCAGTAAAGCACCTTACTGTCCGCTACCAATCTATAAAGAAGGCATATATAGATTTGGCCGACAAGAGCGAGCGATATAAGAAGGACATTAAGAACCTTAATAAGGAGGTCTAGGATTTACGAGACGATAGAGTAACTACCGGCGGCGTCTCGCAAGAAGAGTACAACTAGAAGTGCTAAGAGTTAGATAAGGCGGAGAATAACCTTAATAACTTCGAAGACACTATCCGATAGGCTTATAACGAGATTGCCTAGAAGGAAGCGCGGATTAGTAACTAGGAAGACCGTATCGCTAATCTCGAAGTACAAGTTATATTACTTAATAATATAGTCGACACCCTTAAGTAGTAGTAGCAATCGGTGCCGCCGCCTCTACTACTAGTGCTAACTACTAGGCGCTTACGACGAGTGCCTCCGATACGCAATAATATAGCCGTACCTGCACCGACGTAGGCTCCCGTTGCACTAGTATAGCCGCCGCAACTGCCCTCGTAGAATCCTCGCGTAGGCACGCCTATATCTACGACCTTATAGAAGTCGAACTACTTCTACGCTACTAAGGTCAAGTTTCTAGACCTAGATTTCTTCGATAGATTAGACAAGTCCAAATACGATAACTAGAAGGACTAGATACAGAGCAAGATTGCCGCTATATATTTAGAGAACTCCTAGATTACGGAGATCTATAATTACATTAAGATGCGTACTACGGCTAATAGCCTTACGAAGAAATTCATTTAACTTTACACTGTCCGAGGTGCTAAGAAGTAGCAAGACCTTAATAAGGCTTAGGCAGCAATAGACAAGAAGTTCGGAGACAACGATAAGGAGCGTAGGGCCTCGTATAAGCTCGCTACCTTAATATAGAAGGACAACTCATTCTCTTAGTTTGTTGTAGAATAGGAGACTCTATCTATAGAAGCTAATAAACTAATAACGGCTGCTAAGCTGTAGGCTAAGCTAAACCGCAAATACAAGGATGCATTAATATAGTATATCTACTCGACCCTAGAAGAGATTATTTATTAGGGAAAACTCCGTAAGCAATCTTTTAAGCTTATAAAGGCTCTCGCCGCTAAGAACGATAGTAGCAAGAACAACGCTAATAGTTCTAATACGCGCGCCCCTCGCAATATAGGAGGCGTAAACTTAGCATCTACTAGGACATTCAACTCTAGCGGAACTAGCACTAGTAATAGTAGCGGTTCTCGCAATACTAATAGCAACAATAATAGCAGCGGAGGCGGTGCTCCTATCCGTATTATCTCCGACCGCTACCGTAAGCCGCAATTGTCTCCTAAGTAGGTAGCCGCCTTTAAGGCTCGCTTAACGCGCGAAGGCCGTTATTAGAAGTGCTAAGGTTAGGGTTATACTACATATAACGCTGCCTGCATCCTTTACTCCTCTTATAGTCGCTATAAGTACGATAGCCGTATTCCCTAAGGCACCTCTATATTAATTGCAGACTTTAATAGCCGCTACAGAGGTAGAGCCTTATTTAACGCTATATAGACTAGATCCGATAACACTGCCGGATACCTGCCTACTCTAGACTAGCTACTCCTTCTAACTAACGGGTCGGAAAACGAGTAGCCTTAGCGCAAAGCCGCGCGACTAAGGCGAATATATATAAAGCTACGATCGAAGAAGCACTAGATAAAGAATTACTAGAAGATTAATAGAACGACGAGGTGCTAGGTTGCATACAGGATAATAATTAGCTCCTTACCTATATAGCAATAACAGAAGGAGTTGTAGAGTCAACTTATATAGAACCTAAGTATAGCAGACACCTAGTATATTCCGCTAAAGTAACTACTTCCTCTCGAAATAATATTAATGCCTACAGTCTCCTCGATTGTAGAGCTACTACGTGCTTCTCCTATCCGAACTTTATACGCGTAAACAAGATTCAATCCTTTCCTCTTGCTACTCCGAAGCGCCTCCGCCTAGCTAATAGGCGGCGAAAATCTATTATATATGCAGCATTTATTACTAACACGATCGGAGACTATACTAAGCAGCGTTTATTCTACATTACCGACCTAGATTAATATAACCTCGTGTTCGGCATAGATTGGCTAGAAGACTACGACCCTACTATCAGTTTTAAAGACCGCATAATTATATTTAATTCTCCTCGATGTTATATCGAATACAATAAAGGAGGCCGCGCGTGTATAGTCTCTATCGATAGTCGCGGCAAAGTACACTCCTATGTACCTATTGCCTATAGAGATTATAACATTTGTATAATTAGTGCCGATGCGTTTATTCGAATAGCGAAACGCAATCGACGCTAAGGACGTAACGCCGAGGACGGACTAGAGTTATACGTCCTATAGCTAGAAGATTTCCTAAAGGACGATACATATGTTAGTAGCTTCGAGATACTAGAAGACGATCCCCTCGACAATATATTCTACGCCGCGTTATCTACTAGCACTAGTAGACCCGAAGCGGAACTAAGGGCAATAAGTCCGGAAGACATTAAAATATTCATAGATATATAGAAGAAACGTAACCTAAAGGAGAAGTTGCCCCCCGAGTATTATTAGATCGCGGATGTATTTAAGTATAAGAGCGAGTTCAAACTACCGGACTATAGTCTATTAGATTATGCGATTAACTTGAAGGAGGGTACTAAGCCTCCGTACAAGAAATCCTACGCTATAAGCTCGGAACAACTAGCTATAGTAAAGAAGTACGTCGATAACGAGCTTCTAAAAGGCACAATTAAGAAATCAGACTCCCGATACGCCTTACCTGTATTAATTGTAAAGAAACTAGGTAGAGGGTTACGCGTCTATATAGACTATCGAGGACTTAACGCTTTAACAGTTAAGGATCGTTACCCTATACCGCTAATACGAGAGACACTTAATCGGCTATGCAAAGCTAAGTAGTTTACTAAGTTAGACGTAGTAGCGGCGTTTAACAATCTACGCATTCGGAAAGGGGATGAGTAGCTAATAGCATTTATTACGCGCTATAGACTCTACTAGTACAAGGTTATGCTATTTGGACTATGCAATAGGCCTAGTTCCTTCTAGAGGCATATGAATTAACTAATATACGACTTCCTAGATCACTTTGTTACGATCTACCTCGATGATTTGCTAATCTATTTAGATAGAGATCTAGCAGATCACATTAGCAAAGTTAATAAGGTGCTAACTAGACTGCGAGACGCTAACCTCCCGGTCGATATTAATAAAAGCGAGTTCTACGTTAAGAGAGTTAAGTATCTCGGTTTAATCGTAATAACCGAGGGCATCGAGATAGACTAGACTAAGGTAGAAGCCCTTTAACACTAGCAAACACCCTCGACTGTTAAAGATATATAGGCCTTCTTAGGCTTTATAGGATTCTATCGTCGATTTATTAAGGAATTTAGTCGTATAGTTGCACCGCTAACTGCTCTAACTAAGAAAGACAATAGCGCTTTTATCTAGACTAACGGATGCGACGCTGCATTTCAAGAGCTTAAACGAAGATTCATAAGCGCGCTAGTGCTAGCTCATTTCTACCTAGAATAGGAAACCTAAGTAGAAACGGATGCCTCGGACTACGTAACTACTAGAGTCCTCTCTTAGCGCAATCCGAATACTAGTATCCTATACCTAGTAGCATTCTTCTCTAAGAAGATGTTACTAGCGGAGTGTAACTACGATATATACGACAAAGAACTATTAGCTATTGTTAAGGTCTTTAAAGAGTAGTAGTACGAGGTTATTAGCGCTACTAAGGACAACCCGACGCGCGTATTATTAGATTACAAGAATCTAGAGTACTTTATAAGTACGAAGCAGCTTAACCGCCGGTAGGCGCGGTAGGCAGAGTTCTTAGCGCAGTTCAACTTTAAAATTACCTACCGGCTAGGGAAGAAGGGGCAGAAGCCTAACAGCCTAATACGTTTGTCGCAAGACATGCCTACTAAAGATAACCTACGGACCTAATATTAGTATTAAACTGTATTGAAACTATATAATATAGACATTGTATCCTATTTCGCGATAATACCCGAAGAAGAGTTACTAAAAGAAGTTAAATAGCTATAGGTTTCGTTTCTAATGCTAGGAGATAAACCTAAGGTAGGCGAACTAGAATTAGACTCTAACTCTAATTCTGATTCTAACTCCGATTTAGGAGGTGTTCTAGTAGCGTCTAAGGATAAGACCGCTTCTAAGGAGGGGGACGAAGTCGATAAACCTCCTATTCTAATAGAGAAGAGCAGTTAGGACGACGCTTTCGAGCTACTAAGAGAAGCCTATAGTTATATATTAATTCGTATACGTATAAGACGGGTATAGTCGGACCTAGCTAATCGAAAGAACTCGCCGTTCCTGCAGCAGCAGAAGATATCTGCTACAGAATGCTAAGTAGTAGATAGCCGACTAATCGTCAACTAGAAGCTCTATATCCCTAAGTACAAGAACATCCGAATAAAGATTATTAGACGGTATTATAACATACCGCTTGCTAGACATTAAGGAACTACAAGGACTTATAACCTGCTATACCGATAAGGCTTCTTCTAGCCCGAGATAAGCTCTAATATAGCGCGCTATCTGCGCAACTGCTACGTATACCGGAAGGCTAACCCTTCGAGGCAAGGATTGTAAGGGACTCTATCGACCCTACCTACGCTACTAGTAAACTAGGCATATATAGTAGTAGACTTTATTATAGAACTGCTACCTAGCAAGTATAAGGAAACGAAGCAGATATAGCGGCATATTATAACAGTTACTAATTGCTTAACTAAAGAAGTACGGTTCCTAGGCACCGATAACCTAGAAGCTAAGTATATAGTAGGACTGTTCTACCGATATGTCTTCTACTAGAAAGGAATACCCGAGGTTATCTTCTTAGATCGTAGCTCTTAATAGACTAGCGCATTCTTTAAGCATCTATGTCGACTGCTAGGAATTAAGCAGAATATGTCTACCGCCTTCTACCCGCAAACGGATAGGCAATCTAAGCGCACAAATTAGACTTTAGAGCAATACCTCCGCGTCTTCTATAATTACCTCTAAGACGACTAGGCCGACTAGTTACCTAGTACTAAGTTTACGTTAAACAACTACGTTTCGGCATTAACTGGCTTAATACCTACGTTTACTAATACTAGACGATACCCTCGAATAGATATAAAAGCTATAGAGTAAGTAGTCCGACCGCAAGTACTAAGCGTATAGGTAACCTACTTAGAAGAAGCTAAGAATTTCGCAAGCCGTATATAGCACTTCCGCGATTATATAATAGCAGTATTGAAACACCTCTAAGAGAACTACTAATTTGCGCAAGTACGCTATTCTAAGGCGGCAAACCGTAAGCGCACACCTGCTAAAGCCTACGAGCCTAGAGACCTAGTTTGGTTAGACTCCCGCAATATTAAGACTAAGCGCCCGAGTAAGAAACTTGACTATAAGTATCTAGGACCATTTAAAATACTAAAGGCTGTTAGACGCCGCTCCTTCAAACTCGACCTCCCTACGACGATACGTATTAGACTAGTCTTCTATATAAGCCTGCTACGGCCCGCTGCCTTCGACCCGCTTAACGGACAGTACGACGACCTGTTAGCACTACTACCCGTAGTTATCGAACGAGAAGAATCAGATAAGCTAGAGTATAAGGTAGATAAGATTCTAGACTCTAAGACCGACAAGACAGTATAGTGTAAAGGAAAATACAAGGCGCGCTAGCGCGGCGGAGAAGAAACATAGGAGCTATAGACGGACTTCCTACCTAGATACGAAGAGCTAGTCGCCGCCTTCTATAAGAAATATCCGAAGAAGCCGAAGCTACCTAAGGTTGAAACATTGCTCGCTACGTTAGACTGCCGACTATCTAGTCTCGTAGTAATTCTAAACGGCGTATCTACAAGTTTATCTCCGAAGTAGGTAGCTACATCTAAGACAGTTAATAGGCCTCTGTATCGACGGCTTAACTATAATAAGGAGACTAATAGTACCGGGTTACGCACCGTAGCTAATCACTTCCGCGAGCTAGCCGTAGAGGGCATTTCGAAAAAGAACACTACTACGCTTAATAATAACTATCGTATATAGTTAGATAATATCGACGCTACTGCGTAAGCGGCGCGCCGCATACTACGTGCTTCTATAAGTCTAAATAGCGTCGCAGGAGCTCCTTATTCGGAGGGGGGAGTACTGTTATAAGACAGGGTCTAAGTATATAAAAGAGGGACGGGCCGTCCCGTGTCTTAGCGCTTGTCGCTACCTATTTAGCTCGCGCGTTCTCGCGCTCTCTTAGATACTTCGTGCGACGTTCTATCTTCCTAAATACGTGCCACCTTTGATAATAGGTACCGGCTACGGACAAAAGTTATATCTTATATAAAACGAGAGCGAGGCTCTCTACCTTATCCCGTCTTATTGCTATAATAAGTTTCTCGACTTTCGACTTTGCTTTATCCTTATCTAGGATCTTCTATTAGTCGTCGTTTAATAGTGCAATTTTAAGCGTCTTAAAGAGGGCTCGGATCGCGATTTAAACTATATAAGCGAGGTAGGGAAACTTCTATAGGGATATAACTAGCAACGACGTCGGCTCCGATTTAATAGGACTAGGGCTATTAATAGGCTCCTCTTTATCGTTATTATCGTACGTATTGTCGTACGTATCCGGAATCGTAGCGAGCTTAACATTCGGAAGATTAAGCTAGATTATAGACCTTATAATCTCCTCTACGTACTCGACCCTATCGATATAATTAGTAATTTTAAAGACATATACGAGTAAATTGTATATATAACGCCTTATACAATGTTCGATTATTACTAGCGTTGTCCGTAGTAATCGAGATTAGTTTCGTTGTTACGCTAACCCTATCTATTACCGTATAGACAAGCTTCGCTATATCCTTACTAGTATAGGAACCTAGAATTTCAGGGAATCCGATTATAAGTTCCTAGAGTTTCTAATCCGAATTAATAAAGTATAGTATAATCGAGAGGAAGGAGGCTCTTATAGTCCGGCTTAACTAGCTATCGATAGCAATAGCTACTCGGCGAGTATTACGGAGGATCTCCCGAATATCGTCTAACGTAGCCTCTTTATTCTTTTCGAATATAATACGCTAGGTTGTCGCGCCGAGAAATAGGGGAGGGTAGTTTATAAGATATAGGTATATCTTCTATATAGACTCCCTTTCGTAGAAATCTTCCGGAAGACCGTTTGTAGCTAGCATTTCGTTTGCTAGTTGCTTAAAGTCTTCGGGGGAGAAATCGGTAGCCTTTAATCCTAGAGCTTCCTTAAGCGTAGCCTATAATAATTAGCTAGACCTCTACGGTTAATTCAAGTAGCCGGAATCTATAGCCGGAATCTATAGCCGGTAGCTATAGCCGGTAGCTATAGCCGGCAGCTGTAGCCGGCATTTTAGAAGACGTACCTCTTTCTAGAACGCTATATCTATATTAACTCTCCTCTCTCCTTAAGATTCCTAATACCGTTTAGAATAGAGATAGTTCGTAGGCGATAAGTTCCTATCCCCTAGTTTCGGGTATTTTAAGATTGAACCGTAGAAGTTGTAGACAATTACTAGTTAACCTTTAAGTCGAGAAGTCGTATAACGGTATAATGCCCCCTCTATAAAGAACTTCTAGAATATGTCCGTTCGCTCCTTACTCCCCTATCGTATCGAGTACTTCCGGAGTTTATACTCCTTCGAACGTAAGTATAAAGGGAACTATATCTTATAGACCTATTAATTGAACTGCTCTATATACTCGGGTTTCTAAAGATACGCCTAGCTAGCCTTTTCGAAGATTTCCGGATTAATACTCGATATTCTTATATCTCCGAACAACCTTCTACTTAGACTCCGTAAAGGTAAGGACTAGGTAGTAGTACCCTATAATAAATTCCTACTACTAGGATTCGGAGAGGATAAATCTAGCCCTAATCGTAGTCTAGGACTCGATAGGCTCGAAGGTAAGTATACGACCTCCTCTCGACGTTGTCGCAATCTCGCTCGTATACTAGACTATTTCGACTGTCGTCTCGTTATTACCCTTCCTAGTATAGCGCCTAGTATATATACAATGTCGGTCGGCATGTTTTAAGGTTTCGTACGGTAAGGTAAGGACTTAGGAGTAGTAGATGTATACTAGTAGCTATAGGGAAACACCCTTTCTTTTATAGTATCGTATCGTTAGGAATAGCTAGGTAGTAAATAGCTAGCTACCTTTTTTTTTTGTTTCCTAGCTACCTAACTACTAGATTTTTTTTCCTAGCTACCCTAGCTAGCCTAACTACTAGAATTTCTTTCCTAGCTACCCTAACTACCTGAATTTTGCCTTCTATACGGCGGCTCTCTCCTACTAACGGAACCGAGCTACTATACCTAACGAATCTAAGCTCGTTTTTAGTCTTAATCTATCCTCTTTCGGTATAAGACACTCGATAAGCAAATACTTAGGCCGAGTCTAACTACGAAACCTAAGACTAACTAATAGCTCTATTAACTAATCCTAATCCTCGAACTCCTTCCGCTTCTTAGTAAAGACCTTAAAGAGCGCTCGAGCTTCTTCGGGTACCTACGGAGTA
This sequence comes from Pseudocercospora fijiensis CIRAD86, assembly GCF_000340215.1. Lineage (NCBI taxonomy): Eukaryota > Fungi > Ascomycota > Dothideomycetes > Mycosphaerellales > Mycosphaerellaceae > Pseudocercospora > Pseudocercospora fijiensis. The sequence continues at coordinate 2,969,615 of NW_006921540.1, read as the reverse complement.
GTCGAGATAAAGCCGTATCGCTAAAATAGGTAATCCTTCGGAGGCTTATATAGAGATTTAGAGAATTCTAACGCTAACCTATCCTACTAGTAGCTTAGATTCCGGATATAAGCCCTCTCTACCTTAGTAAAGATTTTATATAGTAGTAGTACTCTGCCTTCGAGAAACGCTTTCTATTTAACTGTTAGTATCTGCTAGCTACGAACGCCGGCTATATATGCCGAGTATAGAATAATTACCTATACCCCTTCCTCCTATAGTAACACTTCTACCGTCCCTAGATACCTAGCCCCGATCGCATTAATCGTAAGCTACTTTGCCTTTATAGACGTAAAGGCTTCGCTCTAATACTAATAAAGAAACTTCTACTCTATATTAAGGATATAAAGACGACTAGTCTCGATTCTAATCCTTGCTAGCTTTTCGTAGTAGCTTTAACTATAATTTTCTAGATTAATAGGACTTATGCCTTAGCCCTTTACTAGTATCTCGTCTCTTTAACTATACTCGATCTACTCCTAGCGCTTATCGTCTATAGCGTTAGGCCCTAAGACTGCACCTGTTACTAGATCGACGTATAGTATCTCCTCGCTTTTTTCAGTTCCTTTATTCGTAGTATTAAGCTCTATCGCGGCATCCTAAACTCTAGTATTATTGTTCTCGGCTATCTAAACATCTCCGTTACTATCGGTCGTATCGATAGAGGTAGCGGCTATAGGTCTAAATAC